>NC_081850.1:79754158-80086033 GCF_963259705.1 Myotis daubentonii | reverse complement strand
TGAGATGTTAGAGGAGCAACCCCCAGAGAGCGAGGCAGCATTAGAGGGGCCCTGTTCACGGTGAGTCACTGCTGAGTCAGGACACCAGCCCACCCTGTGCAGTTTATATGGGGTCATCCCCCGGGAGCTTCCGTGGCTCAGTGGGGATGGATATCAGAAGCCCTCGCACCCACCCACCCCCGCCCACCCGCACATCTGCAGGTTGGCCGGCCGCCCCGTGGCCCGGGGAGGAGCAGACACGCCAGCTCGCAGACCAGTTACCTCACACTCAACCTTCCGCAGCCTCGCTGAACTGGGCTGCGCCCTGGACGCTGCCTGGGTCTTCCCTGGCTGAGGGATGACCCCAGGCTGCACGGCCACGGCTTCCGTCTCCCGCGGCTGCCGCTTGCTCAGACGTCTGTTTGCTATGCTGCACACGGCCCAGATTACTTTTTACTGATTTGTGATGCCTTACCGATTGGATCTGACTCCTGTATTTAAAGTTTTCTAACATTGCCTTACACTGTGTTTCTCTTCTTGGGGGTGTGAGCGCTTCCTGCTGTCCTCCGCCAGGCCCCATCCCAGCGAAGGCACCAGGGGGGTTGGGACACGTGTCTCTGTGCCTCCCGCTGTCCTCCCCCCAGGTCCTTCGGGGACAGACCGACTTGGCCCGGCCCCCTGAGGGCCAGCCCTGAGCCAGGTGAGGGGAGCCCCGTGTCCGCAGGCTTTGTGGGGAGGAGGCTGCCTCTTGCCCCTCGGGCTCTGCAGCCTGGACCCACCTGACCAAGGGGGTGATGGCCAACCATCTCACCGCCCCAGGGCTCAGCCAGAGCGGAGGCTCGCCCTGGTGTTAGACAAAGCCAGGCCAAAGGGCGTGTCTATTCCCGTCACTCGGATGCTCACTACATGGAGGTGTTTCTTCACTTTCTGATTCAGCCTGGGCCACGTGGTCTCTTGGTCCACATTCCCTCCCCCTTAACACATCCTGACAGCCCCCTTGAGTGACAGCCCCATCGAGTGGCACCCTCAGCCAAGCTGCGGCTAGTAGGGCACCTCCCTGACTGCTGAGACCTTTGCTGTGTCGGCCGCCTGTGATGCGGTGGTCACTCCCGTCCCCGCCTCCCCGCCCAGAGCAGGCTAGCGCCTGGGCCCTGTAGACCCATGCCTTTGCGGGAGGAGCGAAAAATAATCTACCAATTGGTTTTGGCAAAACGATTTCTGACAATTTTTTGCGTTATGTGGGAAATAGGTATCGATCTCACTTTATGCTGTATTTTATATCTTAGTTGTGTTTGGAAACGTTTTGATTTTGGAAACATCAAAATAAATGATGGCATTTGTTGTACAGTGTGACCCTCGGTGCCGTCCAGGTGGGGGGGGCCGAGCCAGGCTCTCAGGTGCCACATGAGGGCCACTCAGCCATGTCCACACAGGGCTCTCCCCCAGGGCCCCGGGGGACGGACCCAACCCTGCTCCTGGGGCAGCCAGAGGAGTGGATGGAGAAACCCCAGGACGCCCCACCGGCTGGGAGGACACGGGGCAGCTGGGGGGGACGCGGGGTGCAAACCCCAAGGACTCAGGCTGCGTGGTCTCCAGCAAACGTTTATTAACCCGCCTGCTGGGAAGAGCTGATGCGCTTCTGCTTGCGGTGACGGCTTTTGAACTTCTTGGATGAGCCCGACTGCTTCTGTGGCGGGGACAGAGTTCCAGTGAGGGCCCAGGTGAGCGGGTGTCAGTCAGCCTGCCCCGCCCACAGGCGAGGTTTCAGCTGGAAACCCCTAGGTCCACTCTGCCCAGTTTCCCTCACAGCTGCCGGCTCATCCAAGGCAGTGCTGCGAACCCCCAAACGCACAGACCTTGACCTCCTCTAGCCCCGCCCCTTCCGCACAGGCTCAGGGTGGTGTCTATCGGGCCCTCTCTGGGCTCCTGTGCTGCACTCAGGCACCTGTCCAGGCAGCTGGGCTCCCGCAGGTGCAGACTTAAAGCTCCCTGCCCCGTCAGAGCAGCCCTGGCTCCTCGCTTGCATGTGCCATGAGCTTGGGGTGTTGCCTGCAGAGAGTGGTCTTATTTTTCTAGGGAAATGGAAACCTCGCTAAGGACACTGCTGCCCTGTTAGCAGCCTGGAGGCACCGCTTACCTTCCTGCGCTTGAGGGCCGGCTCCTGGGCCCCTCCCCTCCCCTCTCCGTCCCCAGCGCCCTCTGCTCTCGGGTGCCTTGGCCTCTCGTCTTCATCGGTCAGAAAGTCATCAGCGCTGTCCCTGTGCTCGGCTCCTGCCAGGTCCTTTTTAGTGAACAGCTCGGCTGGAAGGAAGAGGGATCTACGTTTAGGTCACCACCTGCATAGGGCTAAGGGGCACGTGGAGAAGGGAGCGGGCCAGAGCCACCTGCTGCTGGAAATGGACAGGACAGCCAGGGGGAGTACGAGGGGGAGGGGGGAGGGGGAGGGACGGGGGGCAGGGAGCATGGTCCTGCTTACGCGGATACAGGTCTGCCATACTGTCGTCACTGTCACTCGGGGCCGTGCCGTCACCATCGCTGGACTCGGGCTCCCAGAAGGCTGGTCTCCGGCGGGGTGGCCTGTCACTGTCCATCTGGTCTTCCCTCCTCCTCCTCTTGTGCAAGAGGCAGGCGGGCACATACTCCACGCCCTGCTTCTGACACTCTGCATCTGCAGACAGGCCAGCACAGAGCATGGCTCTCTCCTCGCCTCACATCCTCTGAGCCCTGTGCCTCACCCACTAGGCACATCAGCGGTGGCAGAGAAAGGCCACCAGCTCAGTTCCTACCAGGACAGGAAAGGCCAGCAGGGGTGTGCCCAACAGACAAGATGGCACCGATCTGCTGGTCGTGAGCACCCGCCTCTGGCCGGGCCCGCCAGGTTGCAGGAGCTCCAGGGCACCTGACCTGGAAACCATGCCAGCCTGTCACCAGGAGGCAAGCCCTCTGCAGGCATGGTGGCTCAGTGGAATCGGCGCCCCCTGTTGACCTTTGGCCAGAGCAAGGGGCAGGAACGAGGCTGGAGTCACTGTCCTCCTGCACTGAGGACTCACAGGCCCTCCATCAGCCCAGGCCTCCCCAGCGCAGTGCAGCCCCCCAGGGGGCAGGTGGTGACAGGAGCTCGGCCCTCCTTCCCCCGCCTTCGGCTGCGGCCCCCGCCCCGCTCCAGCCTGGCTGTCCCCGCCTCGCCACCCAGCTGCCTGGTCTCACCTTTCTCTCATCTCCCCTTGGCTGACATCTAATTAGAGTCCACCCGTTCCTCTCTGCCCAGACACCTGGTTCCTCCTCACCTTCCCAGGGCTCCTTGGTACCCAGGCCCCACCCTGTCCCTTCTCAACGGGCTCCGTGGATGCAAATGCCATGTCTGTGTCAGTGATGTGCATCTCCTGAGTGCTGGTCCCCGCCACACCTCCCACTTAAAGTGCTCGTTTCACTTTCAATTTCTCCCAAAGCCTATTCAGACCCCACTCCCCAAACTTCACCTACCGGTTCAGTTCTCAAGTCGGGACGTGGGAGCTTGGGAATCAGTTTATTCCTGCCCCTCACTCCTCATCTAGCAACCCACCCCCAAGTTAAAACCCGTCCACGGCGTCCCATCCTCCCTGACCACACCTGGTGACCCAAGGGGAACCCCGCCACCTCTCCATTCACCTGGATGACTGCAGGGGTCACGCCAGTCCCTGCTTTAACCCTTTCAGTGCATCCGGCTGCCCGTGCTCCTCCACGGCCTCCAAGACCCTCTGCTCTCGCCCCTACCCCCCCCGCCCCCCACCCTACAGTGCGTGATGGCACCATGAAGGCAGGTCCTCAGGGCCTCCCACGCCAGCCTTGGACCTGGCCCAGATCCTGTCCTCTTCCCGCTCCGCATGCCCCTCAGTCTCGGCCTCCTGAGTCAGGCTGGCCCTCCCGGCTGCCAGCACCCTCCCTCCCTCAGCACTCAGCACCGCCTGCCGTCACTGCGGCAGGTCCGCCAACGTCGCTTCACGGTAACATGGATGAGATGCCGCAGGACGATGAGTGAGGACGCACTGTTCTGGGAGGCGGCTTCCAGCTTTGCACCCCTCTGCAGGCACGGGCACTGCCACCCAATGGCCCAGACCTGTGGTCGGCAAACTGCGGCTCTCGAGCCACACGCGGCTCTTTGGCCCCTTGAGTGTGGCTCTTCCTAAGCCTTAGGAGGACCCTAGTTAAGTTCATAACAATGTACCTACCTATATAGGTTAAGTTTAAGAAGTCTGGCTCTCAAAAGAAATTCCAATCGTTGTACTGTGGATATTTGGCCCTGCTGACGAATGAGTTTGCCGACCACTGGCACAAACCACTTCTGCCCTCGAGGGGTGCTCATCCCGGGGAGGGCAGGCATGCCCCGAGGCCGTGACCCGGGCAGCTGTGTCTCACACACACACACACTTACATTTACACAGAGCTCTCTGGTAGCGCCGGCCCAGCGTGTGCCGCAGCACGTGCTCCGGGGCCTTGTTGATGTGCCGCAGGGTGAGCTTGCAGAACAGCTGGTGCCTACGGGGCAGAGGGAGCTGTTTGCAGGAACAGTTCACCAGCAAGGAGTCAGACCTGCTCTCCAGCCTCAGTCACCCAGAGGCTGCCTGGGGAGGGGGCGTCCAGGGTGTGGTCTGGGTATCCCGGGTCTTACAAGCTCCTGAGAGGTCCACCCCGCCGGGCGGAGAGCCGCGGTCCACACGGACCTTGGCCTCGCCGTTTGCTTGGCGTGTGGCCTGGCCAGCCCCCCGATTGCTCTGCTGTGAGAATGCACGCTGGGGACTCAGCGTTCAAGTTCATGAACGAGTGCCCACCAGGCCATCGCCGCTTCCTCCTCACTATTTGTCAACCACGCGCCCTCGGCTAAATCAAAAGTTCTCCTTTAAAGCACAAATGTGAGCCTGGCCTCCGCCAGAACCTCAGGGACCAAGCCCCAGCGCTCGCCGTCTCCTAGGAAGCAGACAGGCCCGGGTTTACACAAAAGCAAGCGAGCTCAGCAGGGGCGGGCCTCGCCTGGACTCGCAGGTGACTCCCAGCTCCCGGCTCCCGGGCAGCCCGGGCCCCCAGCTCCCAGGCAGGCGGAGACTCCCGCCCAGCAGCGGCCGGTGACCGGCCGGAACGGTCCCACCCGGTCCCGGCGGTGCCAGGCCGCCCCCCCCCCCCCCCGCCTCGGCCACGCACGGGTTCTTGGTGCTGGGCACGATGTGCGGCTCCAACTCCGCGTAGTCGAAGGCAGGGGAGGCGCGGGCCAGGCGCCGGTACTTCCTGCCGCGGGTGTAGACCTGGAGCTCGGGCAGGCGGCAGGGCAGCTCGTGGCCCGTCAGAGCGCACTTCACCTGCGGCGGAGGCGGGCGGTGAGGGGGTCCCTGAGCAGTCGGGGGGCGGAGCATTGAGGGGGTCCCTGGGCAGTCGGGGGGCGGGCGGTGAAGGGGTCCCGGGGGCAGGCAGGGAGGCGGGGTAGTCAGGGGGTCCCGGGACAGCCGGGGGGCGGGCGGTGAAGGGGTCCCGGGGGCAAGCAGGGAGGCGGGGGAGTCAGGGGGTCCCGGGGCAGTCGGCTCGGCCGCGCACCTTGCGGGCGCCGGGCTGCAGCCGCAGGCTGGGGTGGTCGCGCAGGAAGGCGCGCACCTCGGGCGGCGGCTCGCTCATGGCTGAGCAGCCGAGGGACCTGGAAGCCCGGCGTCGCTCAGACCACGTGGGCCGGGGGCGGGGCTTGGCGGTGACCCGGAAGCAAACGCGGTCCGACCCCGGAAGGGCCCGCGGGGGGCGATGGCGGCGGCGCGGTTGCTGGGGCAGGTGCTGCGCGCAGCGGGCGCGGGGCCGGTGAGCGGGCGGAGAGGCGGCGGCAAGCGGCCGGGGAGGCGGGGGGGGGGCGCCCCGGGCCGGTGGGCTCAGCCAGCCCCTCGCGTCTCCGCAGGCCCGGGCCCTCGCCGTCTGGAGGAGCGTCCTCGCGGTCTCCTCGCGCGCAGGTGAGGACTCGCCCCGGTGCGCCCTGGGAAGCGCCCCCCGCGCTGCTCGGGGCGGGGCTCTGGGGGCGCGGGGACGAGCTCCGATCGCCTGGGTCAGACTCCGTGCCTCCTGCCGGGGCCTGGCCGCGTGCGGGGCGGCCTCAGGAGGGAGGGCCAACCCGAGTTTGCAACCAGGTGCCTGGGACCCTGAAGGGAAGCTCGTCTGCTCAGCAGTCTGCGTGCTGCCCCTGGGCGGCCGGCGGGGTGACCGCGCGCGCAGGGCTGTGCGCCCAGGAGGGTGCTGCCCACGCTCCCGCCAGGCCCGCCTTTCTACCGCCCAGGGGCCCCTCCGCGAGCTTAAATGCACCTTCTGTGTATATTGTTCCGTCTCTGCATTTTTGAGCAATGAGAACGCAGAGCTGGCCCTGCGCGCAGCTCGGGCGGTTAGGGCATCCTCTGGATACGCCAAGACTGAGGGTTCGATCCCTGGTCGGTACATACAAAAGTCAGCCAGCGAATGCGTGCACAAGTGAAACAGCGGATTGATGGTTCTCCCTCTTCCTCCCTTAAATCAGCAAGTAATTTTTTCTTTTAATCTCTCCCTCCGGGAAGCACGCCTGAGCCTAGGCAACCCAGCTGGCTCACTTCTACCTCTGTAACCTTGTAAATAAATTTTGTCTTTTAACTGCTTTATTAAAAATAAAGGCAAAGCAGTTAGGAGAGCTCTGTGAAGCACTGTCCCGAGCCTATCACATTTCGTCTCTTCAGACCACAGTAGCCTGTGCCGGTGCATGTCAGCGCAGTGGCATAAACTCACAGCATCCTCCCGCGGGAGAGGCGTGAGGTGGTGCCACGAATTACCCGGGTCATGGTTGGTGGCAGAGCCACGACTGAGCCCTGGGTCTCGTTCAGTCAGTAAACATCCACTGAGTGCCACGTGCCGGGCACTGGGCTGGGAGCTGGCTCCTGGCTGCAGGTTGTGGGCCCGCCCCTCCTGTACCCCGTGCTCCCCCGGGGCTTGCGACCCCAGGCCAGTGTGACACTCCCCAGGTCTGGCCTGGAGGCCCAGCAGGCGCCGCAGCTCCGCAGCAGAAGCGCCTGCCACAAAAGCCGAGGACGACTCCTTTCTCCAGTGGTTCCTGCTTCTCATTCCGGTGACGGCCTTTGGCCTGGGGACATGGCAGGTAGGACTGGCCTCCAGCTCTTGTGGCTCCGAGCCCTTGGCCCGCTACCGTCTGCTTGGGCTAACGCTGTTTCCGTAGGTCCAGCGTCGCAAGTGGAAGCTGAAGCTGATCTCGGAGCTGGAGTCTAGAATTATGGCGGAGCCTGTCCCTCTGCCCGCAGAGTGAGTGCGGGGCTGCGGCCTGGGGCTCCTCGCACTGCTCAGCAGTGGAGCTGCTTGGGGTCCTGGCCCTCAGATGGGCGCCCTCGGGATGGGTGGTCCTGCTGGGCTTCTTGCTGACATGGTCGCCCTTGGGAAGCTGCCTGAATTATAGAAAAACCTGTGCTGATGGCCCCCTAAAGCAGTAACGCTTAGCTGGCGGGCGAGAGCAGGCATTGCCACGTCTTCCTGGTATTTTGAAAGTGCCCCAATGATGCGACTGCCCTAGAGGAACGGCTGTATTCAACAAAGCCTCCATTTCGGGGCGCAAACCGGTGCTCGAAGGGGGTTTCAGCCACACTGATCAAGTCCATGCAGGAGTCCCCCTCTGGCTTCTCATGGAAACGTGGACTGTGGGGGCAGCAGAGCCGTTCCCACGCGACACCGAGGGGTCAGCTTCCCTGTAGCGGGCACTCCCATCGCCCCGTCACCTCGGGCTGCGGTGGGCTTGGTCGTTTGCAGCCCTGAGGGTTTCTCTTCCTCCCAAACTGGCTTCAGCTGCACTTGTCCCCTCCCGTGCAGCCCCGTGGAGCTGAGAAACCTGGAGTACAGGCCGGTGAAGGTCAGGGGGTACTTTGACCACTCCAAGGAGCTGTACATGATGCCCCGGACCATGGTGGACCCGGAGCGGGAGGCCCGGGAGGCAGGCCGGCTCTCCTCCTCGGCCCAGAGCGGTGCCCATGTCATCACCCCTTTCCACTGCACGGACCTGGGGTGAGTGACACGCAGGGAGCCTGGCAGATGTCTGTGGTCAGGGCAGCTCATCTTCCCTTCCCAACCCCCAACCCTGGGGAACTAGAAGGTTTGATTCCATCAAGAGTTTGAATCTGTAGCCCGGACATGAAGCTGATTCCTTTAGCTTATCACTGCACAAGTCCTGTCCGCTCTGAAAGGGAAGCGAGAACTGTCTGTCCAGTGGCCACCTCGTTAAATGATGGCGCAGCATGAAGGGATAGTGACAGGAACTCTGGAGGGAGCCAGCTCAGGGAGTGTCCCAAGGTACAATTTGGGCCGAAGGGGCGGTGCAATAGAGCAGCCTCCCCATTGTCAACGGACACATGAAACCCTGGGGGCCCTGTCACCACAGCCTCCTGGTGAGGTCAGGGATGGGCCCATTGGCCTGTAGCAGCTGTCCCTCTAGTCCCCCCTGGTTAGAGATTGGAGGCTGGCACAGGCTGCTGTGCCGTCCTTCCGAGGGGAGGGAGCCTGAACCCAGGCCCTGGTGGGCATCACTGGCTGCATGTTGCAGGAGTGGCACAAGGAAGATGGGGGGAGGCGAGGGACAACCTTGGCTTCCCTCCCAGGGGTTGGTGGCTCTTACCAGTCAGGACACAGGCACAGGAGGACCTGCCCAGGGGCACACAGCCTGTCTCCACTGTCCTGCTTTAGACCTGCCCTGGCAGCGCCAGGTCCTGAACGCGCAGGAGCCAAGAGCCAACAGTGATCATCTCTCCAAACCCTTTCCCGCCTGAAACCGAGCGCTTTCCCCGTCTAGGATGAGCATCCTGGTGAACAGAGGGTTTGTCCCCAGGAAGAAACTGAATCCGGACACTCGGAAGAGAGGCCAGGTAAGGGGCAAAGGGCGGGGGGTGGGAGGACACCTGTTCCCCCAGGTGAGCAGGGAGCCCCCCTTCTCTGCTGTGTCCTTAGGGACACCCTCTTTTTTAGGTTGAGGGAGAAGTGGACCTGGTTGGGATGGTAAGGCTGACAGAGACCAGGAAGCCTTTTGTCCCGGAGAACAACCCAGAAAGGAACCACTGGTACTACCGGGACCTGGAGGCCATGGCCACGCTCACAGGCACAGAGCCCATCTTCATCGATGCGGACTTCAGTACGTGGTGACCGGCCAGGCCAAGAAGCGGGAGTGGGTTCCTGCTGTTTGCACTCTATGTGCTGGGGGGGGCGGGGTAGCAGGCGGGCGGCTGTACACCAGGTACAGGCGGAACGTCCTGTTGAGGTGACGTGACATTGGCCAAGGTCAAGGCTCTGGGGGGTGGTTAGCAAGGCCCCAAGGAAGCAGCTGGCCAAGCGGCGGGAGGGAGACCGGTGCCAACACTCGGTGTCTACAGAGAGCACAGTCCCTGGAGGACCTATTGGCGGGCAGACCAGAGTGACCCTGAGGAACGAGCACATGCAGTACATCATCACCTGGTGAGTCCCCCTCTGTGCGCGCGGGCCCCTCCCCTTCACAACTGCTCACTGACACTCTCTTACCCCCAGGTACGGACTCTGCGCGGCCACGTCGTACCTGTGGGTTAAGAAGTTCCTGCGTCGGGCTCCTGGCACGTGACGCGATGACTGATGTGGCCTGTCCTGGGAGCCACTGAATAAATACTTCACCAGATTGGGTTTAACTGGGCCACGTGCTATTGGTATAAACAAACCGCCGCTACCTGAGTGATCGGTTACCGGGTCCATCAGAAAACCCAGGCTTGGCTCAGTGTTCAAGTGCACAACGGCCGAGCAGCAGGTTCACAGTTTCTGAATGGACCCACACACGAAGCAACATGCACAGTAGTTAGCTCAGGCCCCTGGTTTGAAAATGGACTTGCTACCACCCGACTTCTTGCCGGCAATAAATCACCTCCAACCCCAAGTGACCAAGACGCTGGCTGAGGAGAATTTTTATTCCTTTTATGTACAGAAAACAACGGTGCATGCTTAGCCCAGCTTAGTTGCCAGCTCCTTCGCCTTGGCCTTCTCCAGCTTGGCAATGCGAGCCACCGACTTCGGACCCAGGACGTTGCCTCCCCAGTGGCGGCGGATCTGCAAGGACAAGAGCCGCAGTCAGTCTGGCCCAGCGGGTCGTGGTCTGCACGGCTCACGAAGAGCCAGGCAGGCCTCTGGCTGAGGCCTGACTCACCCAGACAGCGCTTACCTCGTCGTATCTGTCGTTGTAGTTGGTCCGGATGGCCTCCACCAGCTTAGCCAGAGCTCCCTTGTCTTCCCTAAGGAGACGGGACGTGGGTCAGACTGCGGCCCTTCCAGAGCGGAAATGGGGCCTTGGCTCCAAACACAACAAGCCTTTTGCCTCAGACACAACATGACCACATGGTTTATTCAGGTGAAGAAATTCGTAACCATCATCGGCAAAGGTTCAGATAAATGTATTTATTCCTTTAAAGCTAGAACATTTGCTCTTTTAAGATAAAATCCAAAGAGATGAAGTGAACTGGGGGGTTGGGGGGGGGCAGAGTGGAGGGTGGGAGCAGGCTGTCCCCTACACACACCTGGGGTTCGGGACCAAGCTGCATACTTACGAGTTAACCTGTGTGAAGGCGACGGTGGTGCAGGTCTTCCTGTGGACGAGGCGCCCCAGCCTGGCCTTCCCCTTGATGATGCAGTAGGGGACCCCCATCTTCCGGCACAGGGCGGGCAGGAAGACCACCAGCTGGAAGATAGCGTTAGCTCAGAGTGTAGTCTGACCGGAAGCGATGATTTAAAAGTTAGCTGGGCAGCAATTGCTCAGGGTTAAAAAGCTCATGTATTTGCACTTCAAGGATTAATTCAGTGAGAAATTCACATCATTGCAAGAGCCACAAGATAAGCTGGATCCCTCGTCAGTACTGTCCTCAAATGAAAAGCTGTCAGCCCACTTAATGTGGCAGACTCAGAATTAAGCTTTATCTGTAGGTACCGACATTAAAAGACCCAGTCTCAGTTCAGCAGCCAGCGCTCACACGAGGCCCACGTACCTCGATGGGGTCCACGTCGTGCGCTATCACCACCAGCTGGGCCTTCTTGTTCTCCACCAGGGTGGTGATCGTGTTCACCCCTAGAACACAGCCAGTCTGCATGAGTGGGGTGCATGGCTGCTGTTCACAAAAGCAGCTCTACGTCAGGGCCCAGCTATGCCTCGGGGTTAACGTACTCTTCAGGGATTGCAGGTGAAGAAGCCCGCACCTAACTACTGACAGCCCCCACCCCGTCCCCCCTTTAAAGAGAACCCCACTCACCTGCTCGGAGGACAGGAGGCCTCTTGGTGGGAACATCCCCTTTGCCGGCAGCTTTTTTCTCAGCCCGGGCCAGCAGCCTCTGCTTCTTCTCTTGCTTGGTCTCGGGCCTGTACTTGTGGGCCAGCTTCAGCAGCTGAGTGGCTGGGGAGAAACCACCAGCTTAGGCTCTAGGCCAGCGGTTCTCAGCCTTCCTCATGCTGCGACCCATTCATAGAGTTCCTCATGTGGTGGTAACCCCCAACCATAACGTTATTTTCGTGGCTACTTCATAACTAATTTTGCTACTGCTATGAATCGTCATGTAAATATCCGATATGCAGGATGTATTTTCATTGTTACAAATTGAACATAATGAAAGCACAGTGATTAATCACAAAAACAATATGTAATTATATATGTGTTTTCCGATGGTCTTAGGCGACCCCTGTGAAAGGGTCGTTCGACCCCCAAAGGGGTCGCGACCCACAGGTTGAGAACCGCTGCCCTAGGCTCAGTGCTAACCTTCCCCACTTGAGTCAGAAGCGTTAGGTGTGAGTTGCACTTCAAGAAGCCTCAGTTATGCCACCTTCAGGGTCTGGAAACTAAACAGGGAGCCCCGAATCCCTCCCGGCGCTGGCTTCCAGCCACACCACCTACCGGTCTGGCGGTCCAGGGCCTGGGTGAACTGGTTGATGGCAGGCGGCACTTTGAGCCGCTTGTAGAGAATAGCCCTTTGCCGCTGCAGCCGGATGTAGCGGGGCCACTTGACAAAGCGGGTGAGGTCCCTTTTGGGCTGGATGTCCTGTCCTGCGAGGGAAAGGCCGCCCTGAGCGAGGCTCTCACCTGCTTCCCGCCTGGGGCCGCGAGGGCGGGTCCATCAGCGATCTCGGTGGTTCGGCGTCATCACATCTCGCAGAGCAAACGTCCTCACATCATCTGCACGCGGCCGTCCCCGCCCCCCCAAGGGGACAGCTTAGGACCGGGGCCCACAAAGCGGAAAACGGGGCGTCCCCACCCCAGTGGTAGGACCTGACCCGTCCACCAACGCCGCCCTCCGCTGCAGCCTGCCGTCTCGCCCCTCCAGTCTCGCCCCTCCACTCACCGATGCCGAAGTTCTTGGGCCGCTTCTCGAACAGGGGGTTGACCACCTTCTTGGCCTCCTGCTTCTTCACGACGGCAGGGGCCGGCGCCACCTTCTTCCCCTTGGCCTTCTTCCCCTTCGGCTGCGCAGAGGAAACCCCGTCAGCCTCTGCCCCCCAGCTCCCCCGGACCCCCCGGGCAGGGCAGGGCCCAGGCTCAGGCCCACGCGGCGCGGCAGCGAGCCCGGCTCGTGCATCAGCGATCTTGGTGGTTCGGGCGTCCTCACCATTGCTCAGATAGCAAATATTCCTTCACATCATCTGCACGAGCCGGGCGGCCACGCTGCTGCTCGGCGCTGCCCAAGGGCTGAGGGCGGAGCTTTAGGACACGGACCGCCGGGACGGCCCCGTCCACAGCGCTGCACCCCCAACCGGGGACAGGGGTCCCCTTAGGAGTCCGACCCCAGAAACAGCAAGGGCGGACTCAGAAGCCCTCGCTGAAGGCCCCGCTCCGGGGCGGGCTGCGGGCCGCAGCAGCTCCCAGCCCCGCATTGCGGCGCGGCGCTTGCCGGGTCCTCCTCCTCCGGCCCGGACGCCGGGGAGTCTATCCCGGCCCAGTGCCCTCTGTGCCAGGCCTCGCGGGGCTCTCCTCGCTCCGGGCGGTGGACGGACCCCCGCGCGGCCGAATCCCGAGGAGGATGGCAGCGGATAGAGCCCAGGCCCGGCGCCAACATAACGTATCATGGAAACACTCACCATCTTGGGCGACTGGAGGAGAGAGAAAGGAAAGGGAATTGTGGGAAATATGTATGCGACCTCAAAGATCGCGAGAACTGGAGCCTGCGCGGGATTTCGAATTTAAAGCGACAGCACTCCTTTCGCGGGCCCTTCGGTCGGGGGCGGTGCCTAGAGCAGGGGGTGGGTCTGTGCGAGCGGAAGGGGCGTGGAGATGGCGGCGGGACGCTCCGGGTGCTGAGCGGCGCCCGGGAGTCTGCACTTCCCGGGGGTGCTTGCTGGTCCCCAGGCCCATCCTGGCCAGGTGCCCGCCGGGCCCAAGGTGTGCGGACAGGGTGCGGGCATCGGTGTGGCGCGGCGGGGTCGCCGTGTGCCGTGCCCCAGAATGGCGCAGAGACCGCGAGTTGGGTCCTTTGGCCGTGCGCCAGGCCCCGGGCCGAGCGCTGGGGCGCAGGGAGGGAGGGTGGTCCCGACGAGACCCCGGAGCCGGGAGGCTGTCGGCGCTGCGGGGGCCCGGCCTGGAACTGGGTGGCGGGATAGAGTCGCTAGATCCGCTGGGAAAGAGGCGGGGCAGCGATCGGGCGGGGAGCGGCGTGAGACCCGCAGTGCACGGTGTGCGAGTGGTGCACGGGTTGGTTTGGCAGGAAGGGGGTCCCCGAGAGCTGCACGTTCCCTGGGCCGTGGAGGTGGGCGGCTGGGGATGGCTCTGCCTACATCAGACTCCGGCCCCAGGTGCTGCCTCGTGGCCCGCGGCCTCTGCTGCCCGCACGGAGGGAGGCCCCGCCATGGCCCAGCAGAGAGCCCTGCCGCAGAGCAAGGAGACGCTGCTGCAGTCCTACAACAAGCGGCTCAAGGACGACATCAAGTCCATGATGGACAACTTCATCGAGATCATCAAGACCGCCAAGGTGGGGGGGGGGACAGGGGCCCAGGACTGCCCTGCTCCGGCCCCGCGTGTCCCGGAGCACCCTGGCCGGGGGGAGGGGGGGCGGGGTACAGCTGCAGGGGCCCTTGCCCCCATGCCGAGAACACTTGGGGGGCACCAGGGGGTGGGCGATGACAGACAGGTCAGCAGACAAACCAGCTAATTACCGGTCCCGGTGAGGCAGCTGTAGGGACTATTCAGGTGCCAGCTCAGCGCCAGCGGCATGCCTAGCGGAGGCTTGGACAGGGACTTGGCGTCTCAGTGCTTTGGCGTCCCAGTCATAGGGCCCTGGGTGAGTGGATCGGTGTAAAGTGGTTGCCTCAGGGCCTGGCAGCGACCCCAACATGGTAGCGGTTTCGAGTGAGTGGCCTCAGGAAGAGGAGCTGGGGAAGCCGTCAGCGTTGGCTCAGTCGGCTCGATCGGCTGGATCACTTGCCCAAGACCCTTCTGCTAGTAACCGGCAGAGCCAGGGTTGGAGCCCAGGAGGCCTGGCTCCCACCCCTGACGCCAGCCCGTACCCTGGCAACGCCCCTGGGAAGCCCTGTCCGGGCGGATGGATGGGGCAGCTAATGCCCTGGACTGGCAACAAGGCAGGCCGAGCGGGCAGGCTCCTGATTTTCCGTCCGAGACACTGAGCAGGCTCCCTGCCCTGTCCGGCCTCAGGCTTGCCCACCTGCAATCTAGGGAAGGCTGTCCAGGCTTCTGTGAGGAATTTTTTTAATTTACATTATTTTACTTTACTTATTTTATTTCACCTGAGGGTATTTTCCCATTGGTTTTTAGAGAGAGTGGAAGGGGGGGGAGAGAGAAACATCAGTGTGAGAGAGACACGTTGATTGGTTGCCTCCGGATTGAGCCTGCAGTCGAGGTACGTGCCCTTGACTGGAATGGAACCCAGGACTCTTTGGTCGGAGGGCCGATGCTCTACCCACTGAACCAGACCAGCCAGGGCTGAGACTTTTGTAAGATGATGATGGTCAAGGGCTTACCACGGTGCCTGGCACCCAGAAAGTGGTCAGTAAGTGGTCACTTTAA
Organism: Myotis daubentonii; assembly: GCF_963259705.1. Lineage (NCBI taxonomy): Eukaryota > Metazoa > Chordata > Mammalia > Chiroptera > Vespertilionidae > Myotis > Myotis daubentonii. The sequence continues at coordinate 80,071,025 of NC_081850.1, read as the reverse complement.
AAAGGTCCTTGCCAAAACCGGTTTGGCTCAGTGGATAGAGCGTCGGCCTGCGGACTGAAAGGTCCCAGGTTCGATTCCGGTCAAGGGCATGTACCTTGGTTACGGGCACATCCCCAGCAGGAGGTGTGCAGGAGGCAGCTGATCGATGTTTCTCTCTCATCGATGTTTCTAACCTTCTCCCTTCCTCTCTGTAAAAAATCAATTATATATATATATATTTTTTTATTTTATTTTATTTTTTTTAAAGAGGTCCTTGTTGCCCTGGCCAGGGTGCCTCCGTGGGAGCAGCGTCCTGGTGGTCAGGGCACATGCCCGGGTGGTGGGGTTTGGTCCCCCGTCAGGGTGTGTGTGAGGGGCCACTGATGGATGTTTCTCTCTCTCCCTCTCCCTTCCTCTCTCTCTGAAATCAATAAAAAGGTATTTTTAAAAAATCACTCCCTTGACTGACCTGTTCGGTTGACTGAGCGCCGGAGCTGGCGACACTGTCCGCGCCGAGCGGGCTGCAGGCCCCAGACCCACGAGTCCCGGCCAGCCCTCCCGCACCTGGCGCGGCAGGCAGCGCGTTTGCCCGCCTGTCCAGACGCAGGTGCCCGCCCTCCTTGGAACAAGAGGGAAGCCGACCTCTTGTCGCGGGGTCTGGGTGGAAAGAGGCGGGCAGGATGCGGAGTGTGGGCCGCGGGCGCCGGCTAACTGGGTCCCTCTCTGTCCCAGATTGAGGATGAGACCCAGGTGTCCAGAGCCACCCAAGGCGAGCAGGACAATTACGAGATGCACGTGCGAGCCTCCAACATCGTAAGTCACCGCTGCAAGGCCCCGTCCGGGCTCCGACCCTCGGGGTCCCAGTGCGGAGCCCTCGGGGTCCCAGTGGGGTCTCCTGGGAGGAGGGCTGTCCGTGGCGGCGTGGGAGGGGCGGGCAGGGACCCGGCCTCGCTGGTCCCAGCTGCTGTGCGGCGCTCGGAAAGGGGCCGCTCTTCCCTGTTGACAGAAAGCTCCCTGAGATTCGTCAGGAGAGCAGAGGCGAGTCTCTTAGTGTAACGGGACCTGCGTTTGGTCCCTTCCGACGCCACAGAACAAGCACGTCCGTCATTTCCCTGGGTGTGTGCCCGCAGGTGGAAACAGGACAAGTTCCCACAGGGATCGCCCAGCTGGCAGGGGAGCTGCCCGGAGGAGGGGCAGGGCAGGCGGCTAAGGGGTAGCACTTCCACCTGTGGCCTGGGGTTTTGAGAGGCAGAATGTGCTTGCACAACCTGTGTGACTGGCGATCACACCACCAGCTCAGAGCCAGTCACACAGGTTGGGCCACGCGGGGTCGGGGCTGGGAGCTGAGGGCCCCTGCTGTCTCCCCTGGGCTGCAGTCGGGGGTGGGGGGCGCTGGGGACCCCGTCCTCCCGTAGCTTACCTCCCGGTTCTCTCGCTTCTCACAGCGACCCTGTGAAGGTCACTGCCGTAGCCCCACTTTGCAGATGAGGAAACTGAGGCCATGGCTTGCCGGCATCCAGCCCAGGGAGACGGCGCTGTCCCGCCCTCACCTGCCTGCTCTGGCTGTCACCACAGGTCCGAGCCGGTGAGTCCCTGATGAAGCTGGTGTCCGACCTCAAGCAGTTCCTGATCCTGAACGACTTCCCGTCGGTGAACGAGGCCATCGACCAGCGCAACCAGCAGCTCCGGGCGCTGCAGGAGGAGTGCGACCGCAAGCTCACCGCCCTGCGGGACGAGGTCTCCATCGACCTCTACGAGCTGGAGGAGGAGTACTACTCGTCCAGGTACCAATAGGGCTGGACCCGGACCCGGACCGCAGCCCCGGCAGCCCCCAAGGTCCTGCTTTTCCAAACCCTGCTGGTCCCGCAGCAGAGCCCGGGCCGGTTTCAGAGCGCACCTCCCGGTCAGAGCGTTCGACCACAGACACTTCCCACCGCCCCCCGGGCCCTGGGGTGAAACGCACAGAACTTCCAGGCTTGGGAGGCCAGAGCCAGCGGTCCTGCCCGGGTGCTGCTGCCTCTCTTTGGACCTGTCTGCTCCCTTTAGACCTTCCTGTCCGAGGCTGGGCTCGTTCCTCAGGCCGCCCAGGCTATGCCCAGGTGCCACTGCTTGCCCACGGAGGCGATTCCGTGTGGGCATCGCCAGGCGCCCACGGAGGTGCGGGTGCCAGGGTCCCGGGAAGGAGGAGGGGACCAAGTAGAGGGGGGCTCAGCCTTGTCCACAGAGCCCCCTCCATGCCAGGCCCAGGCTGTGCGCAGGGATACAGCGGTGGGCGCGACCCATCACCCAGCCTCGTGGGCCCACTGAGAATCCTGAAACCTGAGGCCTTTGAGAAATCCTAGTCCAAGTGCAACTTATGCGGGGAAACCGAGGCTGGGCGGGCCTTAGTCCTCCGTTCCCGTTAGCTGGTCCCGCAGACAGGGAGTCCGGGCCCTGGTGCTCTCGCAGACAGCTGTCCCTCCAGGGGCAGGTTCTATACGCCCCTTGCTGCCCCGTGGGAGCCAAGCAGGGGCCACGGATGCCCAGAGCCAGCGTGCTCTGTGGTCTGGGGCGTGGTTCCCTGCCTGGGGTTCAGTGTCACTCGCATGGTCCTGCCCAGCGTGGCCTCTGTGGGAAGGGACGTTATGTCACTGCCCAGCTGGAGTGGTTCTAGACTTTTCCAGAGTGTCTGGGGCCGCCCCTGGGCCCTGAGACCCATCGGCTCAGCAGACTTGTGGCAGTTGCCTCCTAACACACCGGCCTTCAGAGAAAAGTCCTGAGTGGGTCCCCGTGGGGGAGCTCAGACCCCGCTGGGACATGGCCCACAGCCACACTGGTTTTGCAGAGTCCCTTCACGGACCCAGCATCCCTAAGGGCCAGGCCTCTGGCCAGAGCAGCTCCAGGGCAGCGATTCAGCCCTGCCCCTTAGGGTGAGGGCCCAGAGGAGCGGACCTGCCCCAGGTCACTGGGCGGGGCCTGAGCGCCAGGCTTCCCACACCTGCCCGTCAGCCTGGGGTTCACCCCAGGGGTTCCAGGCCTGCCTGCTGGTCCCGCCAGCATCCCAGGGGCCTCGGGAGGCTGAGTTCCTCCCTCGTCTGTGATGCCCGGGGCGGGCTGGTACCCTCCCTGCTTATCCCTGGCATGCGCAGCCCCCTCCACCCTCCGCAGCCCCGCTCGCCCACCTCCACGCTTGCTCGGCCGCTTTCCACTCATGATTTGCTGTCTGTCTACCTCTCCCTCTGCTGTCCTTGGACCCTCCTCTGTGACCAGGATGGTTTCTGAGACTGAGCGCTGAGGGTGGGAGCGAGGGAGCAGCCACAGGAAGGGCAGGACGGTGAGGCGAAGGGGCCGTCAGCCTCCATACCCGTGAGCCATGCTCTTCCCCTGCACCCCACTCGGTCCTCCACAGCGTGTTGGAGAGGTGGGGTACAGGACGAACACCAGGGCCTCTTCCTGTCACCCGTCCAGGCTCTGTCCCAGCCAGGGGCAGACCCGGAAGTAAGACGGGGTCTCTGCCTCAGGATTCTGGCCAAGTGCAGGAGCCGTGGGCTCTGGATGCTGGCTGCCACTACCGGTGAGGCTGCCGCGCCCCCGCAGGATGGGGTGGCAGCAGGGGCAGGACAGCCAGGTGACCCTCAGACGGGGCAGACCCCTGCTCGATCAGCGGAGGGACCTGCCTGGCCGGTCCTGGACAGCCCTCCCTTTCCCTTTGGGATGCGAAGGACCCTGACGCTGGGGGTCCCCGTGGGCCTCCCACCCAGCCAGGCCTGCTTGAAGGAGCGCCTGCCAGAGGGGAGAGGCAGGTGTGGGTCCGGTCTGTTTTCTTAACTCTGCTCCTGTGTCGCTCTCCCTCCCTGCCCTCTGCCTGCTCCTGTCTCCCTGGGCTTCTGGTGGTGGAAAAGCTCCAGTCTCCGCGAAGCTAACGATCTGCCTCTGTGCGAAGCGTACTGGAGGCTGGACCTCGACACAGACGCTGCCGATGGCCTCGCGGCCCCCCTGCGGGCCTCCCCAGAGCCCAGCGCTGGCCCCCTGCAGCCCGCCGCCCCTGCCCACTCCCACGCTAGCGGGCCTGGCCCCACAGAGCATGCCTGAGCCCCTCCGCTCTCTCCACCATCCCCGGGATAGCAACAAAATCTGGCGCCCCGCTCGGCCTTGGCTGCTGCTGGGGAGCGGCTGTGGCCTCCTTGGGAACCCCAAAGGGACAGCCCCCCCAGGAGTGTGGAGGGAGAGTAGATCCCCCCATTTCCAGAGTGGCCCACTCTTCCTCCAGGCACCTCTGTTCACTACCTCCCGGGCTGCTGCTGGGACCTGAGCCTGCTGTTTAATGTGGGGAGGGGCGCTGGGTGGACAGTCCTGGTCCACACCGGGCCCCTGTGCAGCCACCGTGCTGCCTCGCCCGGGGCCCCTGCAGAGCTGGGGCTGGGGGGGGTTCACACAGGAGCCGGCGCGGGCTCCTTCCTGGCTCTGCGATACACATCCTGGTTCATTGTGTGCGAGACGGTTGAATAAAGACAACACTGCTCTTCGGCTTTGGTCAGTTCTTCCTTGCTCACACCTGACCGCCCGGATCCCCTCCATCTCCCAGTGGCCCTGGGTCCTGGCTGCATACCCCGCCCAGCACTGCCTGGGCCCCGGATCCTTGATGTGAATGAATGAATGAAACACTGGTCCCTTCTAGTCCTCACTGCACCCAAGTCTGTGGTGACCGGCACTTCAGGGAGGAGTGGCCATGGGCTTTGGAAGGGGGTGATGGGGCCACGGAGCCAGGAGGCAAAGGGCAGCAATCAGTACTCAACCCACAGAACCAGAGGCCCAGTGCCACTGCCAGGTCACCTGAGAAAGTGGGGGCGGGGGGGGGCACAGCTGACCCATCGCAGGTCCCAGAGACCCCCACGGCCAAGCAGAGGCAGCAGCCCGTCGGGTGGCCCCTGCTGGGGGGAGGGCATCAGCTTGCGTGACCCCCATTGGCAGGATGGGTGGCGACCTCTTCCCGCAGCATTTTAGTTGCGGAATAACGTGCTGAACCCCGAGGGGAGAACAAGATTTCAACCAAGAGGAGTGCGTGTGGGGGACGGGGGGAGGAGCGGCCGTCCAGCCCTTGCCCCGAGCACCGCCCGCGCCGCCCTCACTCTTCAGCTCATCGCCGGCCGCCCCCGGAGCGCGAGGCGATGCCAGCCTGTTGCTGCCGCCCGGCCCGGGGAGCGCCTGCGGGGCGCGGGGCTGCGAGGCCGGGCCTGGGGGTGACCCACGCCCGCCCGCCCCCTAGTGCCGCGGAGGCCACGCCCACGGGCCCCGCTCCGCCCACGGCCCACAATGCCCTGCGGGCCGCTTCCGGTGGAGCCAGGCGTGGCGAATCGAGCACCGCGCGGGGGCGGCTCGGCGCTCGACTGGCAGCGCCTGCGCACGTGGTGTCCCCGGCGAGCGGCGCGGCGGCCGCGACCTGGGTTGCTTAGCGTCGCGCGGGCGGGGGACCGGCACTGACGTAGGGCGCTGCGCCCCCGTGCCCCGGAGCAGCACCCCGAGGGAGCCCCCCCGAGCCTCCGGCCATGGCTTCCCTGCTCGCCAAGGACGCTTATCTGCAGAGCCTGGCCAGCAAGATCTGCGCCCGGCCCAGCCCCGAGCCGCACCAGCGCAAGTCGAGTAAGCGCAGCTCGCCCGGGACCGGGAGGGCTTCGGAAGGGGTGCCCCCGCCCCGCGCCCTGCCGCGGCCTGCACCGCCCCGCACCCCGAGGAGCCGTGGGGTGAACTAGACACGTGTGTGCGTGACACGAGCGGGTAACATACTAACAGGAAGTACAAGTGGTGTTTAAAGTCCCCGGTGTTCCCTGGTCGTCGGGCGCCGCAGCCCGGGGCCCGAGGGTTTCAGCGCCATCTGCCCACCTGGTGCGTCACTTGAATAACGTTGTGATGAATGTCCTCGAGGCGAAATCTTGGTGTGAACCCAGCATGAATCTCACTGCCGGGCCCAGTGTGGGCAAGTGGGTCAGGGTTCTGATACGCGCGGCCAGTCTAGGAAGTTTGTGGTTCTGAGCTCCACGGGTAAGGATCACGGGATCCTTCATCCTGGTCCGCCGTGGGCATCCTCCTGGGATCAGAGCCTCCTGCCTATTGAATGGGCCACAGACTGGGGCCGCATCACTGCCTCCTTTTGTATTCCAGGGGGCAAAGCTCAAGGCTCAGAAGCTGCTGGCCCCCCCAAAAAGAAGAGGAAGAGGGCACAGAAGAAACCCCGGGAGCAGAGGGAGAAGGCCGTGGAGTCCAAGGCCCAGGCCCTGGGGGAGAAGCCTCGGGCAGCTTCCCAGGCCAGGAAGCCCTTGGCAGCCAAGCAGGAGAGGGCCTCTGACTCCTCCGGGGTCCCTGCAGGTGAGGAGCTGCAGGACGCTGGGCAGGGCCAGCTGGGATCCATGCAGACACGCTCCCCTCTAGTAAGAAAAGGTGGTGTCAGGCACCCTGGGGTGACTAACGGAGGGGGGGCTCCCCTTTCCAAAGAGCGGGCTTTCAGAGGCCCTGTGGGCAGAGGGCATCCCAGGGAGTGCACGGTGGTTCCAGACTTGGTGCAGGGCAAGGCTGTGAGGACCTAGAACAGCGTGGCTTTGATCGTATCGCTGCCCTCAAGTATCTGCAGGGGCGTCCTGAATGCTGACAGGGGAAGCACAGGCTGCAGGAGTTGGCGGGATGGAAGGTGGGTTTGGCTTGACCCGCAGGGAGGTTTTGTCATCACACACAAGCATGTCCTGACCCTGAGGATCTGGGGGCCCATCCAGGCTGAAGAGGTGGTGCAATGTATTGGAACTGCCCTGCAGATCCGTCACCGGCCACAGGGGAGGCAGTGCGTGGAGACGGGGCTTTGAAGCTGGGCCCTGGGGAGGGGAGCCTCTTTCAGTCCTGATTCCTTCCTTGCAGATGGCCCGGCCACGGAGTCCGACTCCCTCTTTGCCCTGGATGTTCTGCGGCAACGGCTGCATGAGAAGATCCAGGAGGCCCGGGGCCAGGTAGGTGGGGCAGCGCTCGGGGGCCAGGAGCAGCGTGTTTGCTGCCGTGGTTTCCCCCTCTGCCTGGAGAGGAGGTGTGCTCTGCGGGGTCGGCCCCCAGCTCTGCCGGCCACTGTGGGCCTGAGCCGCATTTCAGGGACATGCGGGGCTGACAGGAGGGGCGCAGCGGCTCCGTTCTGCAAGAGGCCGGTGTTCTTGTCTCGGGGAGCCTCAGTCCCCAGGGACACCTGCCTTTTGCTGGCCTAGGAGAAGCTCGGCCCCTTCCCCCCGGGACGCCGCCTGTGCTGGACACTTCCATCCGTCGGAATGTCCCGGCAGCGTGAGGTAGGCGGGGCCTGGGATGAGGTGACCTGCCCAGTGACGCCACAGCAGAGGCGGAGACCGAACCAGCCTCAGCCTCTCTGAATGGCATCCTTCGCCCTCTGGCTCGGCCACCACTGCCCTGGTGCTGGGGACCTCCCCCGGGCCTCTTGCTGTGTGGGGACAGCCCCCCCTTCTTTCCCCACTGCCCTGGGCAAGCCCAGGGCCCGTTCCTAGAGGCGATTCAGCTCCAGGCCCTGCCTTCCTGCCGTGGGGCCTGGGTAGTCGGTCTGGGCCCTCGTGTTGGCCGGGGGTAGGGGGGTGAAGGCTGTTGGTGACGGGGTGTGTGTGTGGAGGGGGGTAGGAGGGTGACGCAGAGCTTGGGCCTGTCCCACAGAGCAGTGCCGTAGTCGGCACAGGCGCCGATCCAAGCAACACCGGGGGCTGTGTGGCCTTGGCCCAGCCACCTGCCCCACGTGTCTGTACAGAGGTGGACGGCATCTGCCGAGCCGGGTCTCGGGACGATTTGGTGAAACTGAGTCTGTAAAGCACCCCGGTAATTGCCTGGGACCTGGAAGCTGTGGTTCTTACTTGGGGGTCCCCTGGTCCCTCTGGGGTCAGTCACATTTTGGGTGACAGGTCATCTCAGAGTCGGACAGGCAGTGGGCCCTTGTCTGCACACGGGTTTCCTCCCGAGCCCCCGCCCTGATCCCACGCGCGGGGCTGGGGCCGGAAGTTGGGAGAACCGCGAACAGGCTTTCCCTCTCCAGGGCGCCACCAAGGAGCTGTCCCCCGCCGCTTTGGAGAAAAGACGGCGGCGGAAGCAGGAGCGGGACCGGAAGAAGAGGAAGCGGAGGGAGCTGAGGGCGAAGGAGAAGGCGGCAAAGGCCGCGGGGCCCGTGGAGGCTGCGGACCCGGCCCCCGAGGCGCCCGGCCAGGAGGCGCAGGGCCAGGCAGGGCTGCTGTTCAACAAGGTGAGGGCCGGTGCGGGAGGCACGGGCGCGCTGGCCCTGGCGGTGCGCGTCCCCGGGGCTGCGGCTGCGGCTGCGGCTGCGGGTACGGGTCCCCGGGGCTGCGGGTGGGGAGCCGGCGGTGACGCGCCCTGGTCCCCCTGCTCCCCGAGGTGGAGGTGGGCGGCGAGGAGCCGGCCAGCAAGGCCCAGCGCCGGAAGGAGAAGCGGCAGAAGCTGAAGGGGAACCTGCCGCCGCTGACGGGCAAGAACTACCGGCAGCTGCTGGAGCGGCTGCAGGCGCGGCAGGAGCGGCTGGAGGAGCTGCGGGAGCAGGACGCGGGGAAGGCGCGGGCGCTGGAGAGCAAGATGCAGTGGACGGCGGCGCTGTACCGGGCCGAGGGCGTGCGGGTCCGCGACGACGAGCGCCTGCTGCAGGCGGCGCTGAAGCGCAAGGAGAAGCGGCGGGCGCAGCGGCAGCGCCGGTGGGAGAAGCGCACGGCCCACGTGGTGGAGAAGATGCAGCGGCGGCAGGAGCACCGCCGCCAGAACCTGCGCCGGAAGAAGGCGGCCAAGGCCGAGCGGCGCCTGGAGAAGGCCCGCAAGAAGGGCCGGGTCCTGCCGCAGGACCTGGAGCGGGCCGGCCTGGCCTGAGGGCGCCTGGCGGCCCCGCCCTGGCCCCCGGCCCCCCTGCGGCTGCAGCAGCGCTGGGCCGGCCCCAGCCCATGCGCACTCACACTCACTCACAGGCTGGGTCACGTGGGCGAGGGAGGACGTTATTGAGAACAGGAGCCCAGGCCCCAGGGGAGGGGACCAGGTGGGCTCCCGCCTTCTCTTGTGACTCCGGGAACCACCACCCCTCCCCCCCAAGTGTGCAGGCTGAGGGGCGAGGGAGCAGTGTGGAGGCCCTGGGACTTGGGGCGCTCGCTGCTCCTCCCCTGCCGTGTTCACAGGAGCAGGAAGGAAAGGCCTTGGTGGCTGCCGGCGTCACTTGGAAGCGACAAAAACCAGCGCCCGCAGCCCGAGCCCAGGATGGAGCTGACGGCTGGTCACTGGGGGAAGGGAAGGCGGTGACCTCGGGTGGGACTGGAATGGCATTGTTCTATTTGTAAGAAGGGTGAGAATTAGAGTTCAAGGTAAACATGCACATTAAGAATCCTAACAGCCCAGCCTGCGCGGCTCAGTGGTTGCGCATCAACCTATGAACCGGGAGGTCATGGTTCAGTTCCCGGTCAGGGCTCGTGCCCAGGTTGCAGGAGGCAGCCTATCAATGATTCTTATCATTGATCTTTCTATCTCCCTCTCTCTGAAATCAACAAAAACATTTAAATATATATATATATATATTCATTTCAGAGAGAGAGAGAAACATCAGTGATGAGAGAATCATTGATGGGCTGCCTCCTGCATGCCCCCCACTGGGGATCGCGCCTGCAATCGGGGTATGTGCCCTTGATCTGAATTGAACCTGGGACCCTTCAGTCCGCAGGCCGACTCTATCCACTGAGCCAAACCAGCCAGGGCAATAAAAATGTATTTTCAAATAGAAAAGGGTGTTTCTTCATCTTTATGTAAATAAATGATACCATTTGGACGTGAAAATTCAAGTATTGAAGGTTAAGTTTATTCAGTATATAAACACAAAGTTTATCCTATTGGGTGGGGAGGGAAAATACGGGTAAGTACACAGAGAATGAGTCAGTGTCATAACTCATGAAAGGGCATTAATATCACATTGTTTAAGCAAATAGAGGATGAAAGGTTTATGAAATTATGACTAACAATTTCCCACTGGATTAAAGTTCAAATGTTTTTTGTTTTTTTAAAATTGATCCTTAGAGGGGAAGGGAGAGCGAGAGAGAGACATCAGTGAGAAAGAAACATCAATTGGCTGCCTCCTGCATGGCCTCCACCAGGGATGGAAGCTGAAACCTGGGCATGTGTCCTGACGGGGAGTCAAACCAGTGACCTTTGGTGCATGGGTTGATACTCAACAACTGAATCTTAACACCTGCCAGGCTAAACTCCACATCTTTCAAATTACTGGGGGAAAAAAAAACATAAAGGAAACAAACCACACAGGGTAAGGTCCTCCGCTATTAAAAACAAGAAATAAAAATACCTTCATTGAGCTCAGAGTAACAATCGGGGCTGTAACTGAAAAGGTCTTCAATGTACTTATGAAGGCACCCAGGCTGGAGACGGTTGGGGAGTGGGGTGAGGCGAGCAGGGCAAAACCCTGGGCTTGGTTCTGAGAGCAGGGCAGCCACCGATGGGGCCGCTGTGTCCCTCGGTTGTCCGTAAAATATCGCCAGCACCAGCGGTGGTGCACCTAGCGGAAGGTCTGGGACTGAGCTGCCTGGCTGCCAGATCCGGACACACTGCAAAGCTGCCTGGCTCCTCCCACCAGGAGGGAAGGTGGGGCTGTGCCAGGCAGGGACTGGGCATGGTTCTCAGATTCCTGTGACAGCCCCAGGTCAAAACAGCTGCCAGGCTTACCTGCACCTCCCATTCCTGGCCTCGGCCTCCAGGCAACTGGCCTGGCCTGCGTCCTCAGAGGAGCCATGGAGCCCACAGGTGAGCAGGGAGGGGCAAGGGCCCTGGGTGACCACGGGCTTCACGGCGGGGGCTGCCAGCGGCGCTGAGCAGTGGACAGAGAGGGTCTGGGGAGCTGCCCGAGTGTGATGATGGTGCCCAGGGAGGTAAGAGAATGTGGCCAGGGTGGTGGTGGCCGGGGCGGAAGGCAGACCCTCGGGGCGATGTCCTGGTGCCTGACCTGCGAAGCTGCCACCGGCCAGCCCTCCTGCAGGTGGAGCCCCTTCCCCTGCCCTCCGCTTCGGGCCCCAGAGGGCAGAGCAGGGCAGCAAGGGGCCTTCCTTCTGTGTGAGGTCCGCCGTGACAGAGCAGGCCCCCGTCCTCCGAGGAGCTGGTGGGGGACCCAGGGTACCTGCTGTGTGTGTGGGGGGGAGGGCAGAGGGTGAGGGAGGAGAAGGGGAAGGGGCAGAGCACTAGGCTCCTTCCTGCCGGACCCCCACCTGGTCAGGACGGTGGACTCTGCTACACATTCCTGGGGGGAGGGGTGGCCCTCCCCCAGCAGTGGTCTCTGCCTCTGCGGCTGCCTGGGGACAACTCCAGGTTCTACCTGCTAGAGTCAGTGGCTGCAGGTTGTGGGGGGGGGGGGGGGACTGGACTCTGGGATGCTCAGGACCCCCCTTCAGAGGAGACCCAGTGCACCAGCAGCAGGCCCAGGGGCTGCCCTGCGCCCACCCTCTGACCCTGTCCCATGTGCCCTAACCTGCCCTGTGGGCAGGCCCACTTTCTCACCTGGGGCCCTTCGCTGGGCTTGCAGTGTGGCCTCAGTGAACCTTCAGAGCAGCACTCCTAAGCACGGGCCCAGCTGAGTGGATGTGAAGACGAGCCTGTGGGCCTGGACCTCCCAGGACCACCCACAGGGGGGTCACACCCAGCCCCTGGAGTCACCCCTTCCTGGGAGAAGCTGGGAGGGCCCGGGAGGAGGACCCCATTCCCCTCTGTTCCCTGGGCCCCAGGGACAGGGCGGGACGACTGTGGGGCCCTGCCGGAGCCTGCGAGAAGGGGCCTGGGGTCCTTCAGGGAGACAGGTCAGTCTGCTAACCGGACCGGGCAGCTGTGCCCGAGGAAAGCACGTCTCGCTGGACGCTCCTCTCTATGGAGTTTGGTCATTGAGTCCTTGGGACTGGGCCTGAGGCAGGGGCCCGACTGAACCAAATCCTGTCTGCAGGCCGAGGGGGCGGGGGAGGGGCTGCTCTGTCTCTTTTATTTTAATAATTCTTTATTGTTGAAAGTACTACATATGTCCCCCTTTTCCCTCCAGCGGCCCCCGTGTTGCTCTGTCTCTTGTTTCCTGAGTCTGCCCTCCCAAAGCAGAGAGGCCCAGGTGGGCACAGGTGCTGGGGGGTGGGAAGGGTTACCAGCGACAACCCGGATCTGAAGGTCAGCGACCTGGCAAAGTGGCAGATTCCTCCCCAGGTGGCTTAGGTCTGTCCTGATTTTAGCACTTTAATCCTGCGTCCTGGGGACCCAGCTGGTCCCACGCACACCGGGCAGGGTGTCACCCTGGACCTGGGTTTGGGCTCTAGCTTTGCATGAATTCTACATGACTTTGGGCAAAACTGTTCTTCTGTGGAAAACCACTCCCTGGCCTGATGCTTGGCGCTGCGGCCTGAGCTCTCCTGGCAGCGCCCTCTGTCCCCTCCCTCTTCCCAGCACTAAGCAGATGCTTCCCTGGCTGCACGGGAAACGCCCTAAGCCCTTTGGATCTTAATACGAAAAAGAAAGAAAGAGCTGTTTTAAATTACTTCCTTGATTAGTGGCAACTAACGTGTTCTCTGTTTTTTTAACTTAGTCGGCCAACGGCAGTCTAGAGACACGTTTGGCTGTTTTTTTCCCTGTGCCTTTGCGAGCCTGGAAGATTGTCCAGCCTTACAGATCCCCTACCAGCCCCCAGGACCTCTCCCTCCCTGTGCTCACATCTCATCATCAGGCACCACACCACCATTTTGCCCATCCTACCCAGACCACCCCGGGGCCTAGTGTTCCCGCTTCCGGTCTCTCTGGGGGTGGCCTCTGCCTCACCTGTGGCCCTGGATCCTCCACATCGGGTGGTTTCCTGCTGCTGGCACTCCCCACAGTCCCTGCCCACCTGCCATGCCCCTCCCGCCTCTCTCTTCCCTATGTCGGGCCTGCGGCCCAATGGCCTGCCCTCAGCTGGGGGGGTGTTATACCAGCACCAGCCTCATAAATCTTGTGTTTCCTGCGCCTCTGATTTGCATCATTTTCTCTTGTGTGTGAGTTAACCTCGTGTTGTTCTGTGTAGGAACATGCCGCACCGGCTTATAGCCCAGGAGCAGCAGGGTCCATCACACAGCCTGGGTGTGGTGTGGGCTGTGCCATCTAGGTTTCTGCATCCAAGTTCGTACAACGAGATTGCCTAAGGACGCATTTCTTTTTTTTTCTTTCTTTTTTTTTTATTGCTTAAAGTATTACAAAGGGTATTACACATGTGTCCTTCCCCCCCCCCCCCCCGCCCTTGACAATCCCCTGGCCTCCCCTACCCCCCAGTGTCTTATGTCCATTGGTTATGCTTATATGCATGCATACAAGTCCTTCGGTTGATCTCTTACCCCCCTCCCTCCTGCCCCCCAACCCTCCCCGGCCTTCCTGCTGTAGTTTGACAGTCTGTTCGAGGCTGCTCTGCCTCTATCTATTATTGTTCAAAAGTTTATAATGGTCTCTATTATCCATGAATGAGTGAGATCATGTGGTATTTTTCCTTCATTGACTGGCTTATTTCACTTAGCATAATGCTCTCCAGTTCCATCCATGCCGTTGCAAATGGTAAGAGTTCCTTCCTTTTTAGAGCAGCATAGTATTCCATTGTGTAGATGTACCACAGGTTTCTAATCCATTCGTCTACTGATGGGCACTTAGGCTGTTTCCAGATCTTAGCTATGATGAATTGTGCTGCTATGAAGATATGGGTGCATATATCCTTTCTGATTGGTGTTTCTGGTTTCTTGGGATATATTCCTAGAAGTGGGATCACAGGGTCAAATGGGAGTTCCATTTTCAGTTTTTTGAGGAAACTCCATACTGTCTTCCATAGTGGCTGCACCAGTCTGCATTCCCACCAGCAGTGCACAAGTGTTCCTTTTTCTCCACATCCTCTCCAGCACTTGTCGTTTGTTGATTTGTTGATGATAGCCAGTCTGACAGGTGTGAGATGGTACCTCATTGTTATTTTGATTTGCATCTCTCGGATGATTAGTGACTTTGAGCATGTTTTCATATGTCTCTTGGCTTTCTGAATGTCCTCTTTTGAAAGGTGTCTATTTAGGTCCTTTGCCCATTTTTTGATTGGATTGTTTATCTTCCTTTTGTTAAGTTGTATGAGTTTCCAATAAATTTTGGATATTAGGCCCTTATCAGATATGACATTGGCAAATATGTTCTTCCATGCAGTGGGTTTTCTCGTTGTTTTGTTGATGGTTTCTTTTGCTGTGCAGAAGCTTTTTATTTTGATGTAGTCCCATTTGTTCATTTTCTCTTTAGTTTCAAGTGCCCTAGGAGCTGTATCAGTGAAGAAATTGCTTCGGCATATGTCTGAGATTTTGTTGCCTTTGGATTCTTCTAGAATTTTTATGGTTTCCTGTTGTACATTTAAGTCCTTTATCCATTTTGAGTTTATTTTTGTGTATGGTGTAAGTTGGTGGTCTAGTTTCATTTTCTTGCATATGTCTGTTCAATTTTCCCAACACCATTTATTGAAGAGACTATCTTGGCTCCATTGTATGTTCTTGCCTCCTTTGTCAAATATTAATTGAGCATATTGGTTCGGGCCGATTTCTGGGCTCTCTATTCTATTCCATTGATCTGTATGCCTGTTCTTGTGCCAGTACCAGGCAGTTTTGAGAACAGTGGCTTTGTAATACATCTTGTTATCTGGTATTGAGATCCCACCTACTTTGTTCTTTCTCAGGATTGCTGCAGCTATTCGGGGTCTTTTTTTATTCCAGATGAATTTTTGGAGAGTTCGTTCTAGATCTGTGAAGTATGCCGTTGGTATTTTAATGGGAAGTGCGTTGAATTTATAGATTGCTTTGGGTAGTACGGACATTCTAATGATGTTGATTCTACCAATCCATGAACACGGTATGTTCTTCCATCTGTTTATGTCTTCCTCTATCTCTTTTTTCAATGTACTGTAGTTTTCTGAGTAGAGGTCTTTTACCTCTTTAGTTTATTCCTAGGTAGCTTAATTTTTTTGGTGCGATGGTAAATGGTGCCGGGAGCCAGTCCATCCTTGCTGTTTCAAGGGACCTGGCATATATGGCATACTGTTCTTAATATGTTTGCTCACCTTCTTGGCACTATGTGTTTTAACCAAGGTCACCTCTCTGAGAAAGGTTGTTTCCCCAGGTAGGGATTTTCCTCTGAAGTTAGGGAGGGAATAAAACCCCTTAACTAAGTGCCAGGCGGGTAATTAATCACTTTAACTACAAACAATCATGCTTAAGCTACATAATCTTTACTCCCTGGAATGGAGATAAGAAACACCCTAACCTTTGGAATAGAGATTGATAGGATTGGAATCAACTGGTATAAATACAGATGTAACAAGACAACAGGACACAGAAACTACACAGAACCTAGAGACAAAAGAACTTCACTGGAGAGAACATGGCAAAAGATCCTGGACAGAAACTGGCCACAGAACCTAGAGACAGAACCTAGCAAGAGAACCTGGCTGAAGAACCTAGAGACAGAATCTGGCTACAGAAACTGGATAGAACATGGCAAGAGAACCTGACTAGAACCTGGTTACTGAACCTGGCTGGAGAACCTAGCAAGGGAACATGGCTACAGAACCTGGCTGGAGAACCTAGCAAGAGAACATGGACACAGAACCTGGCTGGAGATCCTAACCAGAACTTCGCTGAAGATCCAGACCAGAACTTGGCTGGAGATCCTGGCTAGAGATCCTGGCTAGGCTGCTGATCAACTGAACACCATCTCCATGTCATTCCTTCTTCGCCGACTCCGTCCACACCTTTGGGGACCCCTGGACCTGCTGGGGTTGGACCCCAGCAAAATGGGATTGTTTTTATAATCTCTCTTTCTGAAAGTTCACTATTGGTGTATAGAAATGCCTCAGATTTCTTGGGGTTAATTTTGTATCCTGCTACATTGCCAAATTCATGTATTAAGTCTAGTAGCTTTTTGATGGAGTCTCTAGGGTTTTGTATGTATAATATCATGTGTCTGCAAATAAGGACAGTTTTACTTCCTCTTTTCCAATTTGGATGCCTTTTATTTTTTCTTCTTCTTCCTAATTGCAATGGCTAATAGTTCCAATGTACTATGTTGAACAGGAGTGGTGAGAGGGGGCATCCCTGTCTTGTTCCTGTTCTTAGGGGAAATGGTGTTAGTTTTTGTCCATTGAGTATGATGTTGGCTGTGGGCCTGTCATATATGGCTTTTATTATGTTAAGGTATGATCCTTCTACTCCCTCCTTGCTGAGAGTTTTTATCAAAAATGGGTGTTGGATTTTGTCAAATGCTTTTTCTGCATCAATTGATATGACCATGTGGTTTTTGTCTTTCAATTTGTTTATGTGATGTATCACGTTTATTGATTTGCGGATATTGTACCATCCTTGCATCCCTGGGATAAATCCTACTTGGTCATGGTGTATGATCTTTCTGATGTACTGCTGGATCCGATTTGCTAAGATTTTGTTGAGGATTTTGGCATCTATGTTCATGAGGGATATTGGCCTGTAATTCTCTTTCATTGTGTTGTCTTTACTTGGTTTTGGTATTAGGGTGATGCTGGCTTCATAGAATGAGCTTGGAAGTGTTCCTTCCTCTTGAATTTTTTGTAGTAGTCTGAGGAGGATAGGTTTTAGTTCTTCCTTGAATGTTTGGTAAAACTCCCCTGTGAAGCCGTCTGGTCCGGGGCTTTTGTTTGATGGAAGCTTTTTGATGACTGCTTCAATTTCTTCCATAGTTATTGGCCTGTTGAGAGTTTTAGATTCTTCCTGATTGAGTTTTGGAATGTTGTATTTTTCTAGGATTTGTCCATTTCCTCCAGGTTGTCTAGTTTGTTGGAGTAGAGCTGTCCATAGTATTTTTTAACAATCATTTGTATTTCTGTGGGGCCTGTTGTTATTTCGCCTCTATCGTTTCTGATTTTGTTTATTTGGGTCCTCTCTCTTTGCTTCTTGGTGAGTCTGGCAAGAGGTTTGTCAATCTTGTTTATCTTTTCAAAGAACCAGCTCTTGGTTTCATTGAGGACGCATTTCTTAGCAGGATTCCCATCTTTAAACGGCGAGAGGCTATACTTTCCACCTAGATGAATTTGGTTTCTCCAGGCCTATGGTTATTTGCTGGGTATACCTTCTACTCTACTTGCACACCAGACCTATGTGTGTCTTCATTTCTAAGGTATGTCTCCTGAAGACAGCTTAGAGTTGAAGCTCTTCTTTAAATCCAGTCTGACAATGTCTGCCTTCCGATAGCATTCAATGCCATTTGATGTTGTTATTGCTGTGATTGGATTTCCAGCCACCATTTAGCTATTGGTTTTCTCTATGTTTTGTGAGTTTTTGCTCTTTTGTTTCTCCTTACAATATTCTTTTACGTTAAATAGATATTTCCCACTGCACTGTTTTAATTCCCTTGCTGTTTTTAAGGATATGTTTGTAAGTTATTTCTTTTAGTGGTTGCTCTGGAGATTATGCATTCCAATTTACATAATTTACTTCAGTCTATACCAACTTAATTCCAGCAGAATACAGAAACTTTTCTCCATTTAGCTCCATTTCTTCCCTCCTCTCTTGTCATATATGTTCATTCATGTATTTTATGAACTCAGAAATACTGTCTTGTAAGTACTACTTTAAACAATCTTCTTTCTTTTACATTAGGGCAAAGAAGGAGAAAAGTGTTTTTCAAGAATTTTATTTTAAACTTCATATTAGCCATTTGCTTTACTCTCTGTTTCTTTAGTTTGTTTGTTTGGTTGGTTAATCCTCACCCGAGGATATTTTTCCACTGATTTTTTTAAAGAGAGTGGAAAGGAGAGGAGAGAGACTGAGAGAGAAAAGCATCAATGTGAGGGGGGCCAGGGATCAAGCCTGCAACCGAGGTACCTGCCCTTGATTGGAATTG
The DNA here is from genome assembly GCF_963259705.1 of Myotis daubentonii. Classification (NCBI taxonomy): domain Eukaryota; kingdom Metazoa; phylum Chordata; class Mammalia; order Chiroptera; family Vespertilionidae; genus Myotis; species Myotis daubentonii. The sequence continues at coordinate 80,053,115 of NC_081850.1, read as the reverse complement.
AACCCAGGACCTTTCAGTCGAGGTCCGATGCTCTATCCATTGAGCAAACCGGCTAGGGCTACTCTTAAACTCTTTCTGTGTATTTGAGTTGTTGTCTGGTGACATTTCTTTGCTCAATAGTTCTTCATTTCATGCTCTTCACTTGGCGCTATTATTGTCATGTACATTGCATCCTGTTATAAGCCCGGCAAGGTTACAGAATACAAACTCACTATACAAACCAATCATATTTCTATATACTTGCTACAGCCAATCAGACAATGACAATTTAAAAATACTATTTACAACAGTATCAGAAAGCATGAAACACTTAGGGATGAGTTTATCGAATTAAGAGCAATGTCTATACAATTAAAACCACCAAGCATTGCCAGAGAAATGTAAGAAGATATAATGAGTGGAGAGAAAGACTATGTTCATGGGTTGGAAGATTTAGGGTTGTTAAACTCTCCCTTCTCCTCAAATTGATCTATGGAATTACAGAATCCCAACCAAAACTCCAGAAGACCTTTTTATAAAATTTGACAAGCTGATTCTATAATTTATATGGAAATGCAAAGGTCCCAGAATAGCCAAAACAAATTTGAAAGTGGAAAAAGAACTTTAAGGGCTTATACGTCCTTATTTCAAGATGTATTACAGAGCTACAGTGATCCGTACAGGTTGGTATTGGAATAGACCTGCAGATCAATGGGACAGAACCCAGGCTCCAGATATATAGATTGCCCCCCAAAAATGTATGCACACACTTGGAATAATTATAAAGGCAGTGTTTATTATAATCATTTCATTTTCAAAATTGAGCTCTCAGCTGTTAAAGTGTATATACATTTTGGGGGACACACACGGATTTTCAATAGAGGGCTAAAAGAATAAAATGGGGAAAGGAAAACATTTTCAATTCAAATAGCTGAAATTACTAGATATCTGTATAGAACAAGAAAAACAGAAAAGAACCTCAATCCTTCACACCATAGACAAAAATTACAAAATTTCTGCCTGGCCAGCATGCTCCTCAGTGTTTGAACATCAGCTTATGAACCAGGAGGTCATGGTTCAATTCCCGGTCAGGGCACATGCCGGGGTTGAGGGCTCAATCATCCCCAGTGTGGGCGTGCAGGAGGCAGCCGATCAATGATTCTCTCTCATCATTGATGTTTCTATCTCTCTCTCCCTCTCCCTTCCTCTCTGAAATCAATAAAAAATATTTAAAAAGATGCCGAAACCGGTTTGGCTCAGTGGATAGAGCGTCGGCCTGCGGACTGAAAGGTCCCAGGTTTGATTCCGGTCAAGGGCATGTACCTTGGTTGCGGGCACATCCCCAGTGGGAGATGTGCAGGAGGCAGTTGGTCGATGTTTCTCTCTCATCGATGTTTCTATCTCTCTTCCTTCCTCTCTGTAAAAAAAATCGATAAAATATATTAAAAAAAGAAAAGTTACAAAATTTCTTGCCCTAGCTGGTTTGGCTCAGTGGATAGAGCGTCAGCCTGGGGACTGAAGGGTCCCGGGTTTGATTCTGATCAGGGACATTCCTGGGTTGCAGGCTCGATCCCCAGTGGGGAGTGTGCAGGAAGCAGCCGATCAATGATTCTCTCTCATCATTGATGTTTCTATCTCTCTCTCCCTCTCCCTTCCTCTCTGAAATCAGTAAAAATATATATATATATTTTTTTTTTATTTTTTTTTTAATTACAAAAGGAAATTTATTTCAAAAGCATAAGGAAACACTTACTTTTGAACAATGTGATAAACAGATGTCTTGCAAAAGAAAAACAATCATGACATGAAGTTATTCATTCAAATTTTTGAAGCAAAAGTAACCTAAGTTGTGCATTATTGCCTTAGGAAAGGGAAGGGGAACAATGAGGTGGCAAAGGAAGAAACACAGTCAACTCAATATCAAACTTAAAGTAGAGACAATTCTGCTCAGCTTTGAGTTTACAATACTCTTTAAAAAAGAGAGGAAAAGTTACCCCTAAAGTTCAAATTTATATAATTGTAGTCCTAATACAGTTCCTATACTTGAAATGGCTTTCGGCCACCTGGTCACAGTTTTCAAATAGCAATTCCGTATTCCTATGTCTGTTCAGATTCCAAGGGAGCTTAGGTTCAGCTCATTGTCTTTTGGAATGTTTAGATTATTGCCACCACTCCATAATCAAGCTGACCAATTTCTTATGCTCACTTGTATAATTCTAGTCTTCAAAAAATATTTATCCCATAAACATGTGCAGTATTTCTAACAAAGGGGTTTTGTTTTTTCCCCAATGTAAGGGTTAACAGTATTGAAGACACTGCCATTGGAATTACTAACTATTCCTCAAAAAATATGCCAAACTACTAGAAAATGTTACTCAGACACTGGATTTGAGTAGCAAACTTGGGGAGGAAATATTAACTGTGAAACAAAAAATATATGAAACATTCAAATGCAGAGCTAAGGACCTATGCTACTAAAAATGCCCATGACATTAAACACTCCACAAAGCCCCCATTTGTTTTTTAACCTAAACATTCTATTGGCTAACTTATACAATGATTTTGATTAATAACCTGAGAAGTTAAATCTTCAAAGTGGCAAAAGCAAACAGAGAGAATCCCTTATTACTGGTAGAACATGTTATCAAGTCACTTTTCCTGGATTGCCCTGGTTATTCAATTCCCAAATTCTAAATTATTCTGTGTCATCCTGTAGAAACCTATATGTACATCAGATTCAGTATTTTGGCTGTATTTCTCCAAAAGGGATCGCCAAACTCATCTTTGAAAATGCAGCCTTTGTTTATTTTCAGTTTTAAATAACAATAATCATGTAAGTGCAACGGACTCAAAATCCCTCACTACTGGGAAGAAAACCTAGATAACAAGTTAATAATGGATTCAGCCTCAAAAGGGTAATCACCATGTCAAAGATTACCTGTTCCTGGAATTTTAAGAAATGATTTATGTTGTGTCGTCAGCATGCATATATATATGTATATATATACACACACATATATATCTTATGTATGTATGTATATTATACATACACATTTCTATTCAAATAGTAAGATCCCATATTCAAAAGCTTATCACAACATATGGAGAAGAGTTAAGTAAGCAGTGCAAAGCAGCTTACATTCTCCTAAAAATGTAATATTTCTACATTTAAGTATTTTGCTCTTAGTACACTAGGTAGGAATGCTGAACCATTGCCTAGCAGCTTTATTAAAAAAACCCAATGAAAACCAAATGTTAAAATTGACCATTACTCTTCTCTATATATTGGGGGGAAAGGACAGAGGGGAGAAGAAAATCAGTAAGCTTTCAAAACTGATCATCTTTACCAGTTATCAGAAATAGAATTTCATTATATTTTAGATTTGAATAGCTCTCAACAAATTATTAAGATGTTTAAAAGATTCACAATATGAAGTCTGAATAATGATGATATTGCAAAAACAAGATTGCGCACAAAGCATCCAAAAATATTGCTGTGGTTTTACCTTGGACACAACCATGGTCTGTTACAAAAGTAGATCATACATACAAAGGTATAAAGAACAATAAGTTTTTAGCTGAAGGCAGCAGTCCTTTTCAGGGACATCCCCGGCAATCCAATGAGTAGTAGAATTTAAGTATGTTAAGCTCATGACGATGCTGAAGAATGAGATGTCTTATTCAGTAGAGTCTTCCCCGACTACGATTTCCTCGTGCTCCCCAACCTCCGCCACCTCTACTTCCCCTGAAGGCTCCTCTTATAATTAAAGTTGCCCAAATTGCCGCTATATTTCCCACTAGGAGGATTATAAATCTGCCTTGCATCTCTTTTTGGTCCTGCTGGAGATTTCTTGTGTGGTGAACCAGAAGTTGTATCTTCAGTGGCCCTCTTTTGCCCAATTTCAACCTTCTGTACAGGTTTCCAGGATAATGTTAACTGTGCTCTTATAAGAGGGAGGAATGTGGAAGAGATCCTTGATTAAAACATTGATGTTATTTGTTATTTTCAATGCAACAACTTTAATCTTGTTCTCGTCTGTTTTTAAGGCTTCGCCTGTTTTACCCTGGAGAGCCAAGCGAAGTTGTCTGATATAAACCTGCAGGCCCCGTGCAAAGTACTGCAGCCTAATTTTAAAATCTTTGAGCTTTTCTGCATTCAGTTTGGCTGTTAAGAAATCTGGAAGTTTTCGACCCAACTGGTGGAAGCTGTACAACAAACATTCCACATAACTGAATTGCAGCTTGGGTTCTTCATTACCAGCATTCTCCCCATTTTCTGCTTCTTCTGGAGGGAGAGGCATGTACTCCAATAGCTTATCAAACAATTTTCTTAAATTTGTTTCTAGCTTTTCCATGTCACCACAAAATGAACTCATTTCTGCCAACAGTTTCAATACCTCCAACTGTATATCAAGACCCTCCACTGGAGTAGTTAAGGAGCTGAGGTTAGGTAGAACCTGCTCACAGAAGTAAGTCACAAACCTTGTGGAATGCACATTTTTCGAGAAGAGGGGTACCGCCTGCCGAGTGCACTGTAAGAGCCTGTCCACACAGTCGGGATCTGACGGGTTGAAGGTTTGTTCTAGGTCAGCCTGTTCAGCCACCAACTCTACCAGTTGCTGTCTTCCACTCACTGTCTGTAAGCTCTTTAAGCCAGACAGTATCTTCATGAACAGGACAAATTCTTCACCAGTCACATCTTCTAGGACTTTTTTGGATTCAGTTAGTATAAGTTCCTCTACTTCCTTTGTTAAGACCTCATCTGGTAAAGTCTTAAGTTCTGTAGAAAGGAATTTGATTGCTTGTTCTCTAACAATGTCTTCTCCTTGAAGGATCTGGCTGAATAAGCCACCTAAAGTCCCTTTTGCATCCATCTTAAATATACTTAATAGGGCATTGTTCACTAAGTTAAATTCTGCAGAGTCATCTGTTTGCAAAAGTTGGGTTAGAATATCTGCCACTCGGGGAAGATTTTCTCCAGTGGCAAATTGAGGAAGCTCTTTAATTGCTTGCCGTCGAATTGATACATCTTCATCCTCACAGAGGTCTAACTGTGCATTGATAGCAGAATCAGCCAATTCTGGAAAATGCTTAAAGAATTTTGGAATAAACTGAGCTGCTAATCTTTTTTCCTTGGTACCACCTTTCACACCATCCAATATCACTTGATAGGCATCTTTATGCTGGCCCACTTGCTCCGTGGCATTGGCCAGGATGCCATAGTTGCGGTAGAGCTCCTCCACGGTCGGCATGGCGAGCGACAAGCCGAGGGTTCGCTCCTGCGGTCGTCGTTGTCCGCGCCGGCTCCACCGCCGCCCCCGAAGTTCCTGCCCCCAGCTCGCGAGCCGCACTGTCAGTAAAAATATATATATTTTTAAAAGTTACAAAATTTCAGGAGAAAATATTCACGACATTGGAGTATGCAAAAACTCACTAGATGAGACAGGAAAAAAAGCTCAAACCATAAGAAAAAAGTAAATTAGACTTTGTCAAGATGCAAACCTTCACTTCAAAACACAAAATTAAGAAGGTGATCAGATAAGCCACAAACTGAGAGAAATCTCTGCAATATGCATATCATCAATTGCATATCGTCACGGAACTCGGGTCCACATTATGTAAATAACTTCAGCTTCTCAGTAATAAACCCGGAAACAACCCAACTTCAAATAGGGAAAGATTCCAAAACACATGATGAGGAACAGGGTTTTGTTTTGTTTTTTAAAATATTTTATTGATTTTTTACAGAGAGGAAGGGAGAGGGATAGAGAGTTAGAAACATTGATGAGAGAGAAACATCGATCAGCTGCCTCCTGCACACTCCCCACTGGGGATGTGCCCGCACAACCAAGGTACATGCCCGTGACCGGAATCGAACCTGGGACCCTTCAGTCCGCAGGCCGACGCTCTGTCCACTGAGCCAAACCGGTCAGGGCTAGGAACAGGGTTTTTATAATTAGTCTTGGCCGCAATGAGATACCACTACGTGTCCCCTGGGTCTGGGATGGGGGTGGGGGTGATCGGGTGGGAGGGAGACAGGGGGGATGTGGAAGTGTCACACGTCGGCAAGCACGGGAGCACCTGGAATTCTGCGCTGCTGGCGGGAGCGGAAGCCCTACAGCCGCTTCGGAAAACAATCAGCGGCTTCTGACCACGTTATACCTACCACCTGCGTGGATTTAGTCGGTGCTTAGTCACTCAAGACAGTCGAAAACTTGTGTCCACGAATACACCCGTACCTAAATGTCTATAGAAACTGGCAGGTCCAGCCCTAACCGGTTTGGCTCAGTGGATAGAGCGTTGGCCTGCAGACTGAAAGGTCCCAGGTTCGATTCCGGTCAAAGGCATGTACCTGGGTTGCGGGCACATCCCCAGTGGAGATGTGCAGGAGGCAGCTGATCGATGTTTCTCTCTCATCGATGTTTCTGACTCTCTATCTCTCTCCCTTTCTCTCTGTAAAAAATCAATAAAATATATTTAAAAAAAAAAAAAAAGAAATTGGCAGGCCCAAATGGGGCGGGGCGGGGCGGGGCGGGGTGGGGGGGGCCTCAAAATACCAACAGGTGAAGCACGAACAAATTGTCACCTGCACAGAGGCTGCTCAACAATAAAAAAGGAACGGCCTTGGTGCGGGTGACATGGAGAACCTTCAAGACACGCTGTGTGACGAACGGCGGCAAAGGCTGTGTTCCCTCCCGTCTGTTTTCCAGGAAAATCTAAGTGCTGCTCCCTTCGACCTCTGACCTTTTTTCTGATCACCGTCCTCCTGGTCTTCTTTGGGTAAGAAGCGTGAGAGACCCTCTGGGTCTGCCGGGCTTGCAGGAAGCAGCAGCAGGAGCCAGTCGGATCCCAGTGGGGCGCCCTGAGCTGTTCCCCCCAATCCTGCCACCCCGGGATCACAGCTGTAGTGACGGGACTGGTGACAGCCGCCTCGCGACCCACCGCCCGGCTTCACACTCCCTCCTACTGAGGCCCCACCTTGTGGGTGAGCTGTGCTCCCCCCACGTCACTAGTGGGGAGTTGGCGAGGCCAGGACCCCTCCGCTGCGTGGCTGCGAGTGCGGAAGCCGCGCTGTCAGCCGCTCCCAGATGGAGAAGGTCCTGGAACGGGAAGTGAGGTCACAGCCGCTCTCCTGGGGCAGAGCCCTGCCAGGAACCCGTCCGGGGGCAGCCTGGGACCAGCCGGCCATGCACGGGACCCGCTCCAGCCGCGCAGGGGCTCGCATGGGGGCACCAGTGACTGCCCCTCCTTGGGACCAGTCACCTGAGCTTTGGGGAGACTGGCCCCGCCCTGCCCAAGGGCAGCTGCTCTGGGGAGCTCGGGGTCATGACCTGGCTCATCTGCTTTGTGTGGGGAGGTGGACAGGCCGTCCCAGACCAGCTCCTCAACAAGGGCCTTTGGGGGGCTCTTCCACAGCATGGGGGTCCTGAGCCCAAGAATCCCGATGCTGGAGACCAGACCAGAAGGTGAAGGGTGAGTGAGTGTGGGCGGGTCACGTGCCCTGACAGCCTGGGCACTGCTCCATGCTCTGAGGACCCAGCAACCCATCGGTGGGTCAGGGCCTCCTGCTTGTCTCGTCCCTCTCCCCACACTCAGAGCAGCTCGGCCAAGTCCCTGACCTTGAAGGGTCACCTGGGCAGGACTGACTCCACACGTCTGGCTTTAGCTCTGACCTCCCTCTGACCTCCTGCCTCCGGTAGGGGAGATGGGCGGGGGGCTCTGTGTGCCTCATGAATGACCTCCTGCTTGCCTGCCGCCTCTGCCCCAGGGCCTCTTGTCCTCCTGACAAGCCTGCGGTCAGACCCTGGGCCTTTGCACCTGCTGCGCCTCCTGCCAGGACCTATTTATTCTCTCCCCGCCCTTGGCCTCGGGCCAGCTCCTCCGTACCAGCCAGGGTGGGGGCTGCAAGATCAGTGTCCCCAAGAGAGAGGAGCCTGGGCTCATGCCCTTGGTGACCTGGCTTCGGAAGGCCCACGGCATCAGCTGGTATGCATCTGATCTGTGAGAAACGGGCCGAGGCCGGCGGTGTGCAGGGCGGGGATTGGGCCCCGCACGCTGGGAGTGCAGCCAGTACCTGCTCAGCCTCAGTCAGAGCGTCTGCTGAACGTGGGCCCAGCGGCTCCGGCTGCGCCGAGGTCCCCACATCTGAGACGTGCAGGGACCCAGGCAGCGCCGGGCCCACTGCGCACAGTGAGGGCTTGTTTAAGGTGAAGCCCATGACCACACACCAGGCCGCCCTGTCCCCCTCCACCGGGACCCCAGCTCTGATCCCTGCACTTGAGCCGAGTTCTCCCGGTAAAACCCTCTGTTCTCGTTCGGCAGCGAGGCCGCTAGAAAACCGACGGAGATGCAAGTTGTGAAATTACCGAGGTACAGTGTCTTCCATGGCCCACCCAGCGATACCTGCCCTCCAGTCCCAGTGTGTGTGTGTGTGTGCAGGGGGGGCGGTTGGCGGAGGACAGAGGTGGGCGCTGGGGACAGATGGAGATGGCTGCTTCCTTCCCAGGACCCGGTCAGACTACCCCCCCCCCCCCCCCCGCTACCCCGGGGAGACCCACATGGGGCTGCTGCCTGCCTTGACCAGTTGATGGCGTTTGCTTTGAAGGGGTGACCAACAGGCTGGCTGTCCTGGGCTGTGGGCTTTTGTTGGTGCTGAAAGGGACCACCTCGGGTGATCTGAGACAGGGCAGCCACCCTACCTTTTTGTTTTAAAATGTTCACTGTAGTAACTTACACACGGCCGAAACCCTTACATCTGAGCCATTTTAGGAGTAGAGCTCAGTGGCATTGGGGACAATCGCTGTTGGCAGCCGCCACCACCACCATCGCCAGGACCTTCCATCTTCCAAACTGACACTCTGTCCCCATGGGACCCCCCCCCACCTTCCAGGAGCTGGTGTGGGGACCTCATGTCACAGGGTTTGTCCTTTTGTGGCCTGCTCATTCTTTATTTTCTTTATTTATATTTTTAAATAAAATATATTTTTTATTGATTTCAGAGAAGAAGGGAGAGAGAGAGAGAAACATCAACGATGAGAGAGAATCATTGATCGGTTGCCTCCTGCATGCCCCCTCCTGGAGAACGAACCCGCAACCTGACCAGGAATCGAACCATTGACCCCCTGGTTCATGGGTCAATGCTCAACTCCTGAGCCAGGCCAGCTGGGCAAGACTGGATGGCTTCACCGGCACAGTGGCCACAGGGTCATCATGTATGGCGTCTGTTAGAATTTCCTTCCTTGTCAAGGCTGACGCCCTACTTTTAAATGCTCACTTGAGGATTTAAAAAAACTGATTATAGAGAAAGAGAAAGGGAGGGGAATAGAGAGAGAAACATCGACATGACAGAAAAACATCACTCGGTTGCCTCTCATTTGTGCCCCAACCCAGAATCGAACCCACCACCTTCGGTGCCTGGGACGATGCTCCAACCGAGCCACAGCAGCCAGGCACACACCCTACTTTAACTGCATCCCGGAGCGCACATGGCGGTCATTTTACAATGACCCACGGCCCGCTGGCCCACATTCGGGCCTCCACAGGATTCGGTTGCGACTGGCCGCTGTGCACACACGGCCCAGGCTGTGGCCCCTGACGGAGCCGCAGCTGCTGTTGGAGCTGCTCCCGTGACGGCCACGTCAGGGTGTTCCTGTCGCCCAGCAGAGCCCCTTGCTGTCTGACGGCCGTTCCTCTGGGCCAGCTCCCCCCTGGGGCACCCACCCTCCCAGAGGGCACTTCCCGGCCCTCCCGCCCACAGTGAACCGAGGCGGGACCCTGGGATCCCGCCACTTCGGGTCAGAGGGAGGCAAAGGCCGAGGCCTTTAGATCCAGGGCCCAGTGCACACGCGGGGAAGCGACACGCAGAGGCCCAGCCTCCCCGAGGTGCCTGCGGAGGAGCCTGGGCTCCGGGTCCGGGGAGAGGGCACAGCCTGGCACTCTCAGCAGCCACCCTGCCCTGCCGGCGACTTCCATGGGTCTCCCCGACACTCAGGCCGCGCTGTGCTGTTTTTCAGGATGGTTTATCCGCAGCCCGTGGTGCTGACGCCCTCGTGAGTACATTTATTGAAGCTCACTGTCACTCTCCCGGTGTCCTAAAGGGCAGGCCACTGACTTGGCTCCCGGGCCTGGCTCCGCCCACTCCGTGCTCTGGCTGGCCTGGGCTCTGAGCCTGGAGCCCACAGAGTCTCTGTGCTTCCCCCTGCGCTTCCCCTGTTCTCTGCCTCTGTTCACCAAGACAGTTGGAGGGTGGGCCTTCCTGCAGGGGGTCCCCTTGGCCGGCAGGTCCCGCTGCCCCGGGTCCTCAGGGTGCAGAGCTGGTAAGGGGGCATCTCCCACGTTTGCATCTGGACTGGCAGCAGGCGGGCTGCTTGCCGATGCCACGTCCTCTGGAAGGATGGTCCGCCTGGGCGCCGAGGGCGTGGGGCCGAGTGGGGCGCCCGGGGCGGCAGGGAGCATGGGCGGAGTGTGTCCCCCTCCCGCCCGCTCACCGTGGCTGTGGGCTGTCGGCGCAGGAGGAAAGACGTCCTGGTCCTGACCCCGTGGCTGGCGCCCATCGTCTGGGAGGGGACCTTCAACATTGACATCCTGAACGAGCAGTTCCGGCTCCAGAACGTCACGGTCGGGCTCACCGTGTTTGCCATCAAGAAGTGAGTGGGTGGCAGGATGGAGGGCAGAGAGCGGAGGTGGGAGTGGCAGGTCAGGGAGGGTCTGTCCTGTGTCCAGGCATAATGGGATGGGGTCAGCCAGGAGATGGGGACCTGGGGGGATGAGGGGAGCACAGCTCAGGTGAGACCCAGGTCCAGCTCTACTCACTGAGGGGCTGCCCCTGCTCCGCCCCCGGAGCCTCAGCCCTCCTCCATATGTTGGGGTGCTGCCGGCCCCTCATCTCCGGGAGCAGAGGATTAGGGAGGCCAAGGCTTCCCACTCAGGCGCGGCCAGGGGAGTGGGTCCCTGGAAGAAGGTGCACGCTCTGCGTGGCCCAGGTGGGGCCTGGCCTGGCTCCCGTGACCTCCCGCCTCCCTGCCTCCCCTGTCCCCGCAGGTACGTGGTCTTCCTGCAGCTCTTCCTGGAGACAGCGGAGCAGCACTTCATGGTGGGGCACAGAGTCCACTACTACGTCTTCACTGACCGGCCGGCCGACGTGCCCAGCGTGGCGCTGGGGGAGGGCCGCCGCCTGGTGGTGCTCGAGGTCCAGGGCGCCGCGCGCTGGCAGGACATTTCCATGAGCCGCATGCAGATGATCAGCGACTTCTGTGAGCGGCGCTTCCGGTGGGAGGTGGACTTTCTGATGTGCGTGGACGTGGACATGCGCTTCAGCGACCACGTGGGCGTGGAGATCCTGTCCCCGCTTTTCGGCACCCTGCACCCCGGCTTCTACAGGGCGGCCCGCCAGGCCTTCAGCTATGAGCGCCGGCCGCAGTCCCAGGCCTACATCCCCCCGGACCAGGGCGACTTCTACTACATGGGGGCGCTCTTCGGGGGGTCGGTGGCCGAGGTTCAGCGGCTCACCAAGGCCTGTCACCAGGCCATGATGGCCGACCGCGCCAATGGCATCGAGGCCGTTTGGCACGACGAGAGCCACCTGAACCGGTACCTGCTGGACCACAAGCCCACCAAGGTGCTGTCCCCGGAGTACCTGTGGGACGAGCAGCTGCTGGGCCGGCCGGCCGTCATGAGGAAGCTGAGGTTCATGGCGGTGCCCAAGAACCATCAGCAAATCCGCAACTGAGGGGCAAGCCTGGGGCGCGAGGAGGGCTGGGGGCCGACTGCGCTTCCCTTTTCTGTCCTGTGGAGGGAAACTGGGAGCCTGGCACTGCCCCAACCCCCAAACACAGGCCTTGGGGCACCTCTGCCCTGTGCACAGGCAGCAGGAGACCGGACCCACTCCCGGGCACGGGGCCTGGAGCGGCCTGGCCATCGCTCCCCCTGGGTGCCCCTTGGGCCCTTCCGCTCAGGTGAGGCAGGTGGTCCCGGCCCCTCCTGACAAACGGGGTCCCAGACGAAGTCCCTCCCAAGGAGGGCAGGGGTCCTACCACTGACCCAGGGGCCCTGGCTCCTGCTTGAGGCCAGTCCTTTCTCTTCCTTTCCCTTCCTGAGTCCTGCTCAGAGCTGAATGGCGCCTTCAGCGCACAGGCCCAGGTGCAGGTGAGGCCCAGGTGCAGGTGAGTCCCAGGTGCAGGTGCAGGTGAGGCCCATGCAGAGGAGGAGGTGAGGCCCAGGTGCAGGTGACGCCCAGATGCAGGTGCAGGTGAGGCCCAGGTGCAGGTGAGGCCCAGATGCAGGTGAGGCCCAGGTGCAGGTGAGGCCCAGATGCAGGTGAGGCCCAGGTGCAGGTGAGGCCCAGATGCAGGTGAGGGCCAGGTGCAGGTGAGGCCCAGATGCAGGTGAGGGCCAGGTGCAGGTGAGTCCCAGATGCAGGTGAGGCCCAGGCAGAGGTGGAGGTGAGACCCAAGTGCCAGTGAGGCCTGATTCCGACCCTCTTGGCAGCTGCCTGGCTGCCCATCCAGCCCAAGGTCCTGCCACTGCCCACTGGGAGCAGGGCAGCCCCTCCCCGTCGCCTCAGGCCACCCTGAGTTCCCTGGGGGTTGCAGGTTCCCTGGGACTGAAGCAAGTATTTCTGCCTAAGAACAGGACGTTGCTAATGGTCAAGAAAACGTGTGTCTTTTGCTCCAAAGGACTTCTGTGCCCCTCAGGAAGGCCCCTCCCCCCCGGGTGTGAAATGCTGGGGCTCCTGGCCCCGCTGGTCCCTCTCCCGGGCAGGGACAGGGCAGTCACCCATTAGCAGAGGTATTTGTCCTCTGAGGTCTGTGTCCTATGGGAATGCCAGGGTGCTTTGCAGTGGCAAAGGCTCTGATTTCAGGCAGCTATCACCCCCTCCATCTCCGGGGTGTCTCACTTAACCTGGATACCCCACCCACTACCATGAAGCCCCAGCCCCTCCCTGAGCCTGGGCACCCACCCTGTCCTTCCTCCTGTGTGAGCCGGGCACCTCTCGGTCACTCTGTGAGAGGAGTCTCCCGTGACTATCAGCCACGGACTGGCTTATAGCTGGACCCTCATCACCTCCACTCCAGGCCCTGCTCCTCCTCCCTGCCGCCCTGAGGGGTCAGCCCCAGGTTTCCATGCCCCTGCTTTCCCCAAATAAGGCTCAGTGTGACCCCGATGTAGGAAACTGCCCGACGCCTTACAATCATGTGACGTTAGACCGAGAACCTCCACTGCTAGACCCCGTCCTAAATAAACAAGGGAAGGTGTATGGACGCAGCGGTTCCCTTCAGCACGACGGGGGAGGGAAAATCGGAAATGGCCCATGTTCCGCTGCGGGGGCACAGACAATGCCTACGAACAAGAGGGAGGCTGGCAGTGCCCACCTCCGGGAAATGAGCTTCCGGAAGAGCACAAGCCCCAGAATCCTCCCCGCCTGACACCCACAAGTGCACACGCACACGCATGAACACGCACAGGCACACACATGCACCATGAGCGTGGAACACAGCTACACATGTGCACACACAGGGAAAGGACTGGAACAGTGAGCATCCCGGTCGAGGCCCTTCTCCCCAGAAGGATCTTGTTTTTACTTGATTCGGAATTCATTTAGAACCCATCATTGCTCTATAGCAAATGCTTATTGACCTTTTACAAGTAAAAGCTAGCCCAGCCCGGCCGGCGGGGCTCAGTGCTTGAGCATCGATCAATGAACCAGGAGGTCACGGTTCTATTCCTGGTTGGGGCACAGGCCCGGATTGCGGGCTCGATCCCCAGTGTGGGGTGTGTAGGAGGCAGCTGACCAATGATTCTCTCTCATCATTGATCTTTCTCTCTCTCTCTCTCTCTCTCTCTCTCTCTCTCTCCCTTCCTCTCTGAAATCAATAAAAATACATTTTTAAAAAAACCTAGCTCAGCTTGGTGTGGCTCAGTAATTGAGTGTGGACCCATGAATCAGGTCACGGTGTGATTCCTGGTCGGGCCACATGCCCGCGTGTGGGATGTGATCCCAAGTAGGGGGCATGCAGGAGACAACTGTTTCTCATTGATGTTTCTATCTTTCCCTCTCCTTCCCTCTCTCTGAAATCAATAAAAAATATATTTAACTGCTCGCCGAGGCCCTCACCCGCCCGCCATGGCCCTCACCTGCCCGCCGAGGCCCTCACCAGCTCACCGAGGCCCTCACCAGCTCACCGAGGCCCTCACCCGCCCGCCAAGGCCCACCAGCAGAGTATACTTAAGTACTCGCAGGGTTGGATTATGTAATTACACTGAGGAGGCTCTGAGGGCCGCCAGGTGCCCGCCCTCGGGGTGTTCGCAGAACCAGCTGGGCCAGAGCTCCGCTCCTGCCCAGGGATGAAGCTGGCAGCCTGGGCTCCTCGCAGGCCCCTCATGGCCAGGCCCCCATGCACCCCTCCCTCCACCGCCAGGCTGCTTTGGCTGCCAATACACGGGCACAGCGCCCGCCCTGCCTCACCTGAGCTCAATCCCTGATGGGGTGACGCCGTTGCCCCATTTTGCTTCCATTAAAAATGTCTGTGTATTTCCAACCCTCAGCCACCGGCTTCCGCCAGCGGAGGCAGCCTCTGCCCTGGGCGAGGTCACCCCTGAGGAGCCCAGGGGCCTGTGGCTGCCACAAAGGTGGTGGTGAGCATAGGGGCTGAGGTTGGGGCCACACGAAGGCTCCAGGGTCTTCTTGGCCTGGCAGGCCGCCCACGGGACCCGCTCAGAGGGGAGGGACTCCGGCCTGGGCGGGGAGGGGCCCGGGTGCTGAGATGGTGCTGCTAGGATCGTCCTGGCCAAGGCCCCTGGGCCACGGCATCAGCCACCAAACAGGAGCAGGAAGCCGGCCTCAGCGGGTCTCCAGGTGCTGTGTGCCTCCTCCTCCTATAGAGGCAGCCACCGAGGTGGAGGGGAGGGGAGGGCGGAGGGCGGTGCGGTCTCACCAGGCGCCTCCCAAAGCCGGTGCTGGGTGTTCGGGTGGATGTTGGACGAGAGGTCTGGATCGTTCTTCCAAGAACACACAGTCCAGTGGCTCTTCGTCATTCCCAACAACAGGAAGGCAACTGAAACGAACACTCCATTTCTCCCCCCGCAGATGGGCACACCGTCCGCAGGCTGGAGGCACTGGGCTGGGCTGGGAGCAGGGGCTGCACCCCGAGGTGGATGTGGAAGTGGCAGCATCGGGAGGGATCTGTCTTGTCCCCACAGGTCGGGAGACACGGGGACCTGGCCCGCAGCCCCAGCTCCATAACTCGGTCACACTGGCCACCTGCACAGTGACCTACATATACCATGGCGCCCCGGGCAGAACCCACAGGGCAGAGGGTGGGAGGGCCTGGGTTACTGCGTCCGGGCTGCTGGGACACCAGGCAGCTCTGGCAAGAGCGAGGGCGAGGGCGAGCTGCGTGCTGCTGTCAAGGTCTTTAGAGCATGAGGCCAAGTGAGAAGCAAAATACAGACCTGCAGGGGTGGGGGGAGGCATGTGTGAGCATGTGCTTTTATTTACATAAAGAAACAAAAAATGATGCAGCTGATGAGGGAACTGGGTGTGGCAGACATCTTTAAGATCATGCTGAGCTTTGAACTTCAAGCTATCACCTGGCCGGCTGGTGTGGCTCAGTGGATTGAGCATCGATCTGTGAACCAAGAGGTCCCGGGTTTGATTCCCAGTCAGAGCACATGCCTGGGTTGTGGGCTCGATCCCCAGTAGGGGGCGTGCAGGAGGCAGCCAATCAATGAGTCTCTCTCATCATTGCTGTTTCTCTCTCCCCCCTCTCCCTTCCTCTCTGAAATCAATAAAATATATATCTATAAAAAGCTAAAAAATATAGGATAAGTATGGGGGGAGTAGGAAAAAAATATATAGGATAAGTAGAAAAAGAGATGTGACTAAGACTTTTTACCTTGTAATGGTTTATCTTTTTAACACATTAGTGACATATTACCTATTCAGAGGTAAAATTCGAAATTATCCAGTTTAAATTTGTTAGCGCTATTATTTTATTGCTCAGAGGGCAGTGGAATAAGCATCCTAAAGATCCTCTGTCCTCTGCCTGCTTGTTCATTCATTTGTGTGGAGGAACTGGGGTATATTGTAAGCAAATGCAACAACGGATCTCACTGAAGGCTTCACCGACGCCAGGTGTCTGGATGCAAAGGAGACGGAGTGATTCATAGGTCTTCACTCTAACACAGTGCCTAGGTTTTCAGGTGGCCATGTTTCCAAATGTACGTTCTTTCCTCGTGAGCAGATAGAAAAGAGCACTAGTTACATGCACTTAAATACACATGAAGACGTGCTGAGTTATCCACACTCACAGCGAGATCAGCGTCACTCTCCTCTGTGCGCCTGCTTCTTGGGAGAAAATGGGACTTTCTGGAAAGAGTGTCAGGCAAGTCTTATCTCAAATCCAGGCTTTCCCACTTACTATCTACGTTATTCTTTTAAGCCTCAATTTTCTTAAAATAAAAATAATGAGGTAGAAGAGGGTAGAGGGGGGCCAAATGGTGAAGGAAGGAGACTTGACTTTGGGTGGTGGACACACAATCCTATCTAATAAAAGAGAAACATGGTAATTGGCGTACGACCGATACCCTTTTCATTGGCTAATCAGCGAGATATGCAAATTAACTGTCAGCCAAGATGGCGGCCGGCAGCCAGGCAGCTTGAAACTAACACGAGGCTTGGTTGCCTCAGTGACGGAGGAAACCAACGTT
Organism: Myotis daubentonii; assembly: GCF_963259705.1. Lineage (NCBI taxonomy): Eukaryota > Metazoa > Chordata > Mammalia > Chiroptera > Vespertilionidae > Myotis > Myotis daubentonii. Next base: position 80,036,429 of record NC_081850.1, on the reverse strand, counting down.
CCCTGCCTGCGGCTGCCTCTGAGCCTGCAGTTTAAGAAACATTGTAACAAATACACCCAACTTCAGCCAGCAGATTGGCAACATTGTAAGCAAAGGCCAGAAACCTACTTTCAGCCTAGGCCTAAGAGCTGGAGGCAAGCCTCAAGCTAAAGCTGGCCCAGAATAAAAAAAAAAAAAGGAAAAAAGGAGCGGTTGGGAGCTTCAGTCACTCCCAGCCTGAAAACAGCCCTCAGCCCCTCACCCAGACTGGCCAGGCACCCCAGTGGGGACCCCCACCCTGATCCAGGATACCCTTCAGGGCAAACCAGCCGGCCCCCACCCATGCACCAGGCCTCTATTCTATATAGTAAAAGGGTAATATGCCTCCCATCACCGGGATCAGCGGAGCCGTGAGGCCTCCCGGCACCGGGATCAGCGTGACAGGGGGCAGCACCCAAACCCCCTGATCGCCCTGCGGCTCTGTGTGTGACATGGGGCGGGGCCACAACCTCCCTATCCGCCCTGCTCTGTGCCTGATAGGGGGGAGCTCCCCCCCCCCCACGGGCCCTGCTCTGTGTGTGATGGGGTAGAGCCATAACCTCCCCCTCGGCCCTGCCCTGAGTGTGAGAGTGGCGGCGCCCCAACCCCCTGATCTGCCCTGCTCTGTGGGTGATAGAGGGCAGCACCCCAACCCCCTGATGGGCCCTGCTCTGTGCGTGACAGGGTACAGAGCCCCAACCCCCCTGATGGGCCCTGCTCTGTGTGTGACAGGGGGTTGCTCCACAACCTCCCCATTGACCCTGCCTTAAGTGTGACAGGGGGCGGCGCCCCAACCCCCCAATCAGCCCTGCTCTGAGCCCGACCAGGGGCTGCACCTAGGGATTGGGCCTGCCCTCTGCCACCCGGGAGCAGGCCTAAGCCAGCAGGTCGTTATCTCCCGAGGGGTCCCAGACTGCGAGAGGGCACAGGCCAGGCTGAGGGACCCCCCCTCCCCCCCCGAGTGCACAAATTTTTGTGCACCGGGCCTCTAGTATAATATACAGATGATGTGTTATGGAATTGTGCGCCTGAGATCTATTTAATGTTATTCACCAATGCCACCAAAAAAATTCAATAAAAATTAAAATTAAAAAAATATATATCTTTTAAAAAGTAAAAGCTACATAATGCACTTTCTCCCTAGATGAGTAGTACACGAACACTGAACACATGCCTTTAATATTTCAGAACTATAAGGTCACATGCATTGCAGAAACTTAGACAAGGAGACGATAAGAGATTCGCAAGTCCCGCCCCAGAGGTGACCAGCATGAGTGGTTTGTGGGCATCTCAGGCTCTGCCTCTCTTTCTGTCTGTCTGTCCATCTCTGTTACACGCAGACTCCTTTACACATGTGTCTGCCCATTGCAATCACACGTGCATGGGCTAATGGGTGGGGTCCTGGATGCAGCAGGTTCCACGTGTCTCACCTAAGAGGACCCTGAGGTCTGTCTGTGGGCACGTGGAGACCTGCACCCACGGCAGCGGCCGCTCGGCTTGCCGCGTCCGTGTGGACCAGGATCGATGGGTCCAACGCTCTCCATGGACGTGGTTTCCAGTTTCTGGCAATTTCACCAGCGTTCTGATGGGTAGTCTCGAAAACACATCTTTTTTGAAAAAATATATTTTTATTGATTTCAGAGAGAAAGGGAGAGGGAGAGAGAGAAACATCAATGATGAGAGAGAATCATTGATTGGTTGCCTCCTGCACTCCCCACACTGGGGATCGAGCCCACAACCTGGGCATATGCCTTGACCAGGAATCGAACCGTGACCTCCTGGTTCATAGGTCGACGCTCAAAAATACATCTTTGAAAAATTGTGCAAGAACGCTGTGGGGTGGCCTCCTCGGACGGGCTGCGGGAGGTGCCGCCCATGGGGCCTGCGGGCCTGCACTGTCCTCCAGAGGGCCCCGCCCACCTCCCTCCGCACCTGCTGGGGCCTCGGCTTCCTTTCGTAGGAAGTGCCCATTTGCCCCTCGACCCTTTTGAAAACACTGGCTTTCCCAAGTTTTCTGTTCACGGGAGGCGCGGGGAGGGGGGCGGGAAAGGGGAGGTGCACATCTTTCCATGGAGGGACTTCGTCTGGGACCCCGTTTGTCAGGAGGGGCCGGGACCACCTGCCTCACCTGAGCGGAAGGGCCCAAGGGGCACCCAGGGGGAGCGATGGCCAGGCCGCTCCAGGCCCCGTGCCCGGGAGTGGGTCCGGTCTCCTGCTGCCTGTGCACAGGGCAGAGGTGCCCCAAGGCCTGTGTTTGGGGGTTGGGGCAGTGCCAGGCTCCCAGTTTCCCTCCACAGGACAGAAAAGGGAAGCGCAGTCGGCCCCCAGCCCTCCTCGCGCCCCAGGCTTGCCCCTCAGTTGCGGATTTGCTGATGGTTCTTGGGCACCGCCATGAACCTCAGCTTCCTCATGACGGCCGGCCGGCCCAGCAGCTGCTCGTCCCACAGGTACTCCGGGGACAGCACCTTGGTGGGCTTGTGGTCCAGCAGGTACCGGTTCAGGTGGCTCTCGTCGTGCCAAACGGCCTCGATGCCATTGGCGCGGTCGGCCATCATGGCCTGGTGACAGGCCTTGGTGAGCCGCTGAACCTCGGCCACCGACCCCCCGAAGAGCGCCCCCATGTAGTAGAAGTCGCCCTGGTCCGGGGGGATGTAGGCCTGGGACTGCGGCCGGCGCTCATAGCTGAAGGCCTGGCGGGCCGCCCTGTAGAAGCCGGGGTGCAGGGTGCCGAAAAGCGGGGACAGGATCTCCACGCCCACGTGGTCGCTGAAGCGCATGTCCACGTCCACGCACATCAGAAAGTCCACCTCCCACCGGAAGCGCCGCTCACAGAAGTCGCTGATCATCTGCATGCGGCTCATGGAAATGTCCTGCCAGCGCGCGGCGCCCTGGACCTCGAGCACCACCAGGCGGCGGCCCTCCCCCAGCGCCACGCTGGGCACGTCGGCCGGCCGGTCAGTGAAGACGTAGTAGTGGACTCTGTGCCCCACCATGAAGTGCTGCTCCGCTGTCTCCAGGAAGAGCTGCAGGAAGACCACGTACCTGCGGGGACAGGGGAGGCAGGGAGGCGGGAGGTCACGGGAGCCAGGCCAGGCCCCACCTGGGCCACGCAGAGCGTGCACCTTCTTCCAGGGACCCACTCCCCTGGCCGCGCCTGAGTGGGAAGCCTTGGCCTCCCTAATCCTCTGCTCCCGGAGATGAGGGGCCGGCAGCACCCCAACATATGGAGGAGGGCTGAGGCTCCGGGGGCGGAGCAGGGGCAGCCCCTCAGTGAGTAGAGCTGGACCTGGGTCTCACCTGAGCTGTGCTCCCCTCACCCCCCCAGGTCCCCATCTCCTGGCTGACCCCATCCCATTATGCCTGGACACAGGACAGACCCTCCCTGACCTGCCGCTCCCACCTCCGCTCTCTGCCCTCCATCCTGCCACCCACTCACTTCTTGATGGCAAACACGGTGAGCCCGACCGTGACGTTCTGGAGCCGGAACTGCTCGTTCAGGATGTCAATGTTGAAGGTCCCCTCCCAGACGATGGGCGCCAGCCACGGGGTCAGGACCAGGACGTCTTTCCTCCTGCGCCGACAGCCCACAGCCACGGTGAGCGGGCGGGAGGGGGACACACTCCGCCCATGCTCCCTGCCGCCCCGGGCGCCCCACTCGGCCCCACGCCCTCGGCGCCCAGGCGGACCATCCTTCCAGAGGACGTGGCATCGGCAAGCAGCCCGCCTGCTGCCAGTCCAGATGCAAACGTGGGAGATGCCCCCTTACCAGCTCTGCACCCTGAGGACCCGGGGCAGCGGGACCTGCCGGCCAAGGGGACCCCCTGCAGGAAGGCCCACCCTCCAACTGTCTTGGTGAACAGAGGCAGAGAACAGGGGAAGCGCAGGGGGAAGCACAGAGACTCTGTGGGCTCCAGGCTCAGAGCCCAGGCCAGCCAGAGCACGGAGTGGGCGGAGCCAGGCCCGGGAGCCAAGTCAGTGGCCTGCCCTTTAGGACACCGGGAGAGTGACAGTGAGCTTCAATAAATGTACTCACGAGGGCGTCAGCACCACGGGCTGCGGATAAACCATCCTGAAAAACAGCACAGCGCGGCCTGAGTGTCGGGGAGACCCATGGAAGTCGCCGGCAGGGCAGGGTGGCTGCTGAGAGTGCCAGGCTGTGCCCTCTCCCCGGACCCGGAGCCCAGGCTCCTCCGCAGGCACCTCGGGGAGGCTGGGCCTCTGCGTGTCGCTTCCCCGCGTGTGCACTGGGCCCTGGATCTAAAGGCCTCGGCCTTTGCCTCCCTCTGACCCGAAGTGGCGGGATCCCAGGGTCCCGCCTCGGTTCACTGTGGGCGGGAGGGCCGGGAAGTGCCCTCTGGGAGGGTGGGTGCCCCAGGGGGGAGCTGGCCCAGAGGAACGGCCGTCAGACAGCAAGGGGCTCTGCTGGGCGACAGGAACACCCTGACGTGGCCGTCACGGGAGCAGCTCCAACAGCAGCTGCGGCTCCGTCAGGGGCCACAGCCTGGGCCGTGTGTGTGCAGCAGCCAGTCGCAACCGAATCCTGTGGAGGCCCGAATGTGGGCCAGCGGGATGCAGTTAAAGTAGGGTGTGTGCCTGGCTGCTGTGGCTCGGTTGGAGCATCGTCCCAGGCACCGAAGGTGGTGGGTTCGATTCCTGGTCAGGGCACCCAGAAGCGGGAGGTCAATACTGAAGACAGACGTGTGGAGTCAGTCCTGCCCAGGTGACCCTTCAAGGTCAGGGACTTGGCCGAGCTGCTCTGAGTGTGGGGAGAGGGACGAGACAAGCAGGAGGCCCTGACCCACCGATGGGTTGCTGGGTCCTCAGAGCATGGAGCAGTGCCCAGGCTGTCAGGGCACGTGACCCGCCCACACTCACTCACCCTTCACCTTCTGGTCTGGTCTCCAGCATCGGGATTCTTGGGCTCAGGACCCCCATGCTGTGGAAGAGCCCCCCAAAGGCCCTTGTTGAGGAGCTGGTCTGGGACGGCCTGTCCACCTCCCCACACAAAGCAGATGAGCCAGGTCATGACCCCGAGCTCCCCAGAGCAGCTGCCCTTGGGCAGGGCGGGGCCAGTCTCCCCAAAGCTCAGGTGACTGGTCCCAAGGAGGGGCAGTCACTGGTGCCCCCATGCGAGCCCCTGCGCGGCTGGAGCGGGTCCCGTGCATGGCCGGCTGGTCCCAGGCTGCCCCCGGACGGGTTCCTGGCAGGGCCCTGCCCCAGGAGAGCGGCCGTGACCTCACTCCCCGTTCCAGGACCTTCTCCATCTGGGAGCGGCTGACAGCGCGGCTTCCGCACTCGCAGCCACGCAGCGGAGGGGTCCTGGCCTCGCCGACTCCCCACTAGTGACGTGGGGGGAGCACAGCTCACCCACAAGGTGGGGCCTCAGTAGGAGGGAGTGTGAAGCCGGGCGGTGGGTCGCGAGGCGGCTGTCACCAGTCTCGTCACTACAGTTGTGATCCCGGGGTGGCAGGATTGGGGGGAACAGCTCAGGGCGCCCCACTGGGATCCGACTGGCTCCTGCTGCTGCTTCCTGCAAGCCGGGCAGACCCAGAGGGTCTCGCACGCTTCTTACCCAAAGAGGACGAGGACGAGCGTGACCAGGGGAAAGGCCAGAGGTTGAAGTGAGCGGCACGTAGGTTTTCCTGGAAAACAGTGTCACTCTAGCCAGTGGTTCTCAACCTTCCTAACGCCGCGGCCCTTTAATACAGCTCCTCATGTTGTGCCCCAACCGTAAAATTATTTTCGTTGCTACTTCATCACTGCCATGTTGCTACTGTGATGAATCGTCATGTAAATATCTGATATGCAGGATGGTCTGAGGCCACCCCTGTGAAAGGGTCGTTCGACCGCCAAAGGGGTCGCGACCCACAGGTTGAGAACCGCTGCTAGCTGCTCCTGCCTCCGAGCCCTCTGTCTGGCTGTGCTGGGGACACTGGCCCTCACAGGGCGAGTTTGGAGCAAAACTGGAGCCCCTTTAAGACCCAGTCCAATCCCGACGTTTGTCCGTCTCCTTCAGAGGGGCCCACAGTTCTTCCTCCCAGCACCCCCCAAGGGACCCCCAATTCCCAGATGCCAGGCCTCTTTCCACTGAGGGGGGGTGGGGGCTGGAAAGAATTTCCTTTCAGTTTTGAAAATACTATTCCATGTTTCCTTTTAAAAGCCTTCAACATACACACTTATCTGAGGTATCATTTATAGCCGATAAAACGTATGCATTTTAAGTACGGAGGTTGATGAGTATTTAACAATGTGTACACATGTGTAACCACTGCCCCAGCCAAGCCAGATGCACAAGTTCCCTCCTGTCCCTGCGCAACAACTACCCCCCCACTCCCCCCCACTCCCCGCCCCGCCCCAGGCAACCGCTAACCTAACCGGCTTCCCTCACAGGTTCCCCTGCAGCGCAGTGTCTGAACGCGATCAAATAAACACGCTCCTGCCTGGCGTTATTCACACACCATCTTTAAGATTCTTCCTGCTGTCGCCTGCACCAAGAGTTGGCCCTGGGCCTCTGGGAGCAGGCCAGGGTCAGCCGCTGCCTGTGCCCGCCCGGGGCCACTTGGTAGGAGCTGCAGAGTGCTCTGTGGCGCAGCTGCCTGAGCTGGGAGAGGCATGCTGTGACTAGTGCTGGGCGTGGGGTTGCTTAGCAGGAGGAACAGGCAGGCTGAGGCCAGACGCTGCTGGTTTGGGGTTTTTTGAACCTTTGAGAGACTTTTAGAAAAGTCCACAGGGCCGGCCCAGGCCTGTCTGCCCACCATTTAGACAACCTAGAGGAAATGCACGCATGGTTGGAAGACTCACACGAGAAGGGAACAGGACTACATGGTTGTGACACGGGTTTAAGCAAAGAATTCTTACAGATGACACCGAGAGCAAAAACAATAAGAGAAGAAAAAAGTTAAAGAGGAGTTAATCAAAATGAAAGCTTTTGGACGGGGGGTACTGGATGACAGGTGAAGAGAGCAGCTGAAGGACATATATGTGCAAACAATGGACACAGACAACAGTGGGGTGATGGCCAGGGGCGGGGGTGGGGGCTGAGTGGAGGTAGGGAAAGGGGGAGGAATGGTGGGCATCTGTAATAGTGTCAACAATAAAAGCTTTTTAAAAACTTTTGCACTTCAAATACACCATTAAGAACGTGAGCCCGGCTGGCGTGGCTCAGTGGTTGAGCGTCCACCTATGAATCAGGAGGTTGGGGTTTCCGTTCCCAGTCAGGGCACATGCCCGGGCTGCAGGCTTAATCCCCAGTAGGGGGCATGCAGGAGGCAGCCGATCAATGATTCTCGCTCATCATTGATGTTTCTCTCTCTCTATCCCTCTCCCTTCCTCTCCAAAATAAAAAAATAAACCCTAAAGCGTAGAAACAACCAAAATGCCCATCAATGGGTGATAAACAGACAATGGTACCCATACAATGAGATTATTCAGCAATAAACATGAACGAAATGCTGATACACGCTACGACCTTGCAAACGTGCGTCTAAGAGAAGGAAGTCAGAAGCAAAAGACCACATATGCCTTGAGATGAACATATGATGCATGTGCGAGTCCAGAAAAGGTAAAGCTGTAGAGAAAGTGGCTGAAAACGGGCACTAGAGAATTAGGGCACTGAAGGGGAAATTCTAAAATGTATTACACATATCTGTAAATTGACTAAGCATAATTTAATATTACACATAAAACAGGCAAATGTTATGGTATATAAATGTTTTCAATAAAGTTATTTTTTAAAAGTGCCACCAGAACCTAGCCGGTTTGGCTCAGTGGATAGAGCGTTGGCCTGCAGACTGAAGGGTCCCGGGTTCGATTCCGGTCAAGCGCACATGCCTGGGTTGCAGGCTCCCAGCCCGCATTGGGGGCACGCGGGAGACAACCTGATGGGGAGCATAAGACATTTTGGGGGCTAGCAATCTGAATTTGTCCCGGTAAGCTGCTTTCTACTGCACTCTCTTGCTAGCCGAAAATTAACTCCATTTGTGAAAGAATGTAGGAGACCCTGTACCTAAGTTAATCAATGCCCCTAATGCACATTCCTGAAGTCACTGGCCCTTCCTTAATTTATCTGGTCCTGCAAGAGCTGTTTACCTAAATCCTCTAATTTACAAGGACCACAAACCAAGGATGTAACAGCTTGGCTAGAGGGAGGTCTCTGGCGCCATCGCCATTGAGGATGGACATTGGCTACAATCTAAGTTACCCATCCAGCTGGCTCTTGGGGGCGGCGGCGGGGGGTGGGGGGGCATGAGAGTCCACTGCAGAAGAAACAAAGGAACTCAGGGATATATAAAGAGAAAATCTCATTGTCCACGTGGTGCAGGATCTGTCCCCTGAACCAGCAGCGCTGCTTTGAATAGAGGCTTTTCCTGAACCTCAGAGTGTCCAACAGTCAATTCCATAAATTCCATATTCCATAACAACCAAACGATGTGTCTCTCTCACATCGGTGTTTCTCTCTCTTTCTCTCCCTCTCCCTTCCACTCTCTCTAAAAATCAATGGGGAAAATATCCTCGGGTGAAGATTAAAAAAAAAAAAAAGTGCCACCAGTAGGAGCTCATTGGCCCTAAGCTAACAACGGAAGAGAGAAGCAGGTGTGTTCGGTGTAGGGCTCGGTAAAGACGGGCTTGAAGTTCTGCTTGTGATTCCGCGTGAGACTCTGCCCCACTCGTTCCCCCCCAGACCTGCCACAGCCAGAGAGCTCCCCCTCTTCCTCCATAGCCTCCAGGGCAGCCAGCCCCCCAAAAGGGGAGGTGAGGCCTCCGCTCTATTTTACGCCCTCCTGAACCCAACCCCAAAGTTCTGTCCTCAAATGTGAACACAGGAACTGAGCTGAATGAATGGGCCATTTGTCCCCTGTGGCCTCCTGGGTCCCGGTTCTCTGGCCCATTCCCAGCCTGGCAGTGGCACCCTGTGCCCACGTGAGTGTCTGCTCTCCGGGCACAGCTCCCACTGCGCACTAAGCATGCCAACTCTGCCAGGCGACAGCAGGTGTGCAGGTGACTGGTGACTAAGGCAAAGGGGCAGGACTGGGGGGCGGGGGGGGGGGCAAGAGCGACCCCAGGGCCTTCTGGAGGGGAAGGGAGCGCCCACCAGGGGTCAGCCTCCGGAATCCCAGTTCAGGGAGAGAAAGGCCAGTGTGTGTCCGGGAGGGGTGGGAGCCCAGGAGGCGTGGCTCAGTGGTTGAGCAACGACCTCTATAAGCCAGGAGGTCCTGGTTTGATTCCCGGTCAGGGCACATGCCGGGGTTGCTGGCTCGACCCCAGTATGGGGCGTGCAGGAGGCAGCCATCAATGATTCTCTCTCATCATTGATGTTTCTATTTCTCTCGCCCTCTCCCTTCCTCTACGAAATCAATTATATATATTTTAAAGAGAGAGGGTGTGGGAGATTCTTGGAGACGGATGTGCTGACCGCAGGGCCACCGGACCTAGCCAGGACCAGAGGACCAGGACCCCGAGGCCAGCCGGCCGCCGCCCCCAGGCAGTGCGACCCCGCCCACTCTGCTTGCTGGGTCCCGAGCACCCGGGCTCCCAACGGGGCTCAGCGATCGGGGTGCCCGGTTCCCCCGTCAGGACTCTTCCCGCCCAGGCATCGCGGGGCGCTGGGGCCGCCACTCACCCGCCTGCGCCCGCAGCAGCTCAGCCATCCCGGAGCTCCAGGGCGGCGCCTCGGTCCCTCCGCGCTGCCTGGGCGCCCGCCCACCGAGGCCTGTGAGAACGATGCCGCGGGCCCGCTCCCCTCGAGGCTGGGACTCTCGGGCGCCCCACCCCGCAAAGTGACAGCGGGGACTGGGGGGGATGAGGAGGGTCCCGAGAGGAAAACCTGGGTCCGCAGGGCCCCCGGCCAGGTGGAGGGGCGGGGCCTCCTCAATCGGCACCAATGAGGCCGCGCGCCCCTCCCAGCCCCGCCCCCTCCCGCCCCGCCCCGCGCCCCGGCTGGGAGCAGCCACCTGTCCCCGCCCCCGACGCTCCGCCCCGCGGCGCCCCAGCGCACTGTTCTCGGGTTCCACCTGCAGAGCCGCGCCCCGCCCTGGCTCCCGGGGCTCGCACCGGTCCGAGCCTCCACAATCCGCCTCCCCAGTCTCGCCCCGAGGAGGAGTCCCCGGCTTCGCCCCCTGGGCCCCTCGCTGTCCCGGGACCCGGTGGAGCGCCTGCTCCCTGCCCTCGGGCTGCGCTCGGCCTGCGGGGCCTCTGTCCGGAGGTGGCGGCCGCCCAGGCGGAGGTCGGGGAGGAAGGGGCATCCAGTGGCGGGCGGGAGGACCGTGAGAGCCCTCCCCTCCCCTCCCCTCCCAGCCGGCTCCGGCGCCTTTCCCGAGGCTTCGCCATGCTCTTCCGGGCGCACCCAGGAAGTGCTAGTGACCCCGCTCCTTTCCAGAGGAGGAAACTGAGGCAGGGCCGGGAGGTGAGGTCAGGCGTGGTGCTCAAGTTCGTATTCCTCCCTCCCCCGCCTCCACTCACGTTCTCTGCATCTGCCCCGGGCGCACAGGGCCCGCAGGAGCCTGGTCTCGGGGGCTCGGGGCTCCCCTTCCTCCCCAAGCCCCTCCCGCCTCTCCTGCCCCCGGTTACCTGCTGAGGACCAGGTCCCCTCCCGCAGGAAACCAACCAGGGTGGCCCCTGGGGCTCTGTATCCTGAGGAAGAGAGGAGGCCCCCCTCCCCCAGGAGCAAGGGCTCTGTCCTGCTAGGGGTCCCCGGCCTGCAGGGAGCTTCTGGGGAGGGTACGCCTCACTCCCTGGTTCTTGGCAGGGCCCTGCTCTGCTGAATGAGTCACGGGAACCTTTGTCGCACTCCGTTATGCCGGGCACTGGCTTAGCGCTTTTCCTGTAGGAACTCATTCATCTCCACCTGAACCCTGCCTTTAAGAGGAACAGAGCTCAGGCCCGTGGGCTGGCTTGGTGGTTGAACTTCGACCTGTGAACCAGGAGGTCAGGCTTGGATCCCTGGTCAGGGCACATGCGGAGTCGCGGGGCTCCATCCCCAGTAGGGGGCGTGCAGGAGGCAGCCGATCAATGATGCTCATCATTGATGTCTCTCTCTCTCTCCCTCTCCCTTCCTCTCTGAAATCAATAAACACATATATCTTTTAAAAGGTACAGAGCACAGAGAGGGGCAGGGACTGCACGTGGTGAGCGGAGAGCCAGGATTTGGACAGGAGAGCTGGCCTGGAGGCCACCCCACCATCCCCCAACCCAATTCTTGTCCAATCTTATGGCTCTCAAAAAAGCTGCACTAAGACTACCCCGCTCGCCCTCAGCCCCAGCTGTGCACCCCAACGCTGGCTGGGTCTCGGGGGCAGCTTCTGTTGGGTGTATTGAGAACTGGGAAGGGCCTGAGATTTGACCCCACTTGCCAACTAACAACCTAGCCTGCCACCATGCCCTCTGTGCTGGCAGGAGACAGGGCTCCGGGTCAGAGACCAGGGGCGCTATTGGCTGCGCGGCAGAAAGCACAGCCTCGCGACCCCAGGGCGTCCCGTGCCCGGAGCCCCAGGAACCTTGCTCGGGCCTCTGCCTGAGCGACCTGAGCACTGAGTCTGTGGAGCGGGCAAACGGGTCTCAGGGCGCAGAGCCCATCCGCCCGCCGGCCGAGCGGGGTGTGTTCTGCTGGCAGCATTCACACTGTGCCTGTGGGAGTCCCCTAAGCGTCTGTGGGGAGAATGCGTGGGTGAGCGCCAGCCGCACAGGGTCGCCCTCCTTCTGTCCCCCCCAGCTCCATCTTAAGAACCCACTGATCTTTTTTCTGTCTCCATAGTTTCGCCTCTCCCAGAATGTCATAGAGTTGAAATCATCTAGTAGGATTTTTAGGTAAACCTCGTTCACCTAGTCATGTGCATATAATGTTCTTCCATGACTTTCCATGGCTTGGAGTACATTTATTCTCAGTGCTGGACAGGCCACCAGGCCACCGTCAGTACCCACTGCAGTTTACCTAGTCACCACTGACGGACATCTTTTCTGTTGTCGTTAATCCCCATCCGAGGATATTTGACCATTGATTTTTAGAGAGAGCGGAAGGGAAAGGGAGAGACAGAAACATCAATGGGAGAGAGACGTATGGATTGGTTGCCTCCTGCACGCACCCGGACCAGGGCTGGGGAACCCGCAACCAAGGGTAGGCTGGTATGTGCCCTTGACCGGAATTGAACCTGGGACTCTTCAGTCCGCAGGCTGACGCTCTATCCACGGAGCCAAACTGGCTAGGGCTGAAGGACGTCTTGAAGGCCTCCAGGTGTTGGCAGTTATGAATAAAATTTCTATAAACATCCCTGGGCAGGTAAATGGTTTTTGTTTTTTTAAAAACATACTTTTATTGATTTTAGAGAGGAAGGGAGAGAGAGAGAGAGAGAGAGAGAGAGAGAGAGAGAGAGAGAGAGAGAAACATCAATGCTAAGAGAGAATCATTGACCTGCACCTGCAGGCCCCACACTGGGGAATCGAGATTGCAAAACCGGCACGTGCCCTTGATTAGAATTGAACCCGGGACCCTTTAGTCCGCAGGCCAGCGCTCTATCCACTGAGCCAAACCAGCTAGGGCGGCAGGTGAAGGTTTTCAGCTCCTTTAGATAAATACCAAGGAGCACCATTGCCTGATCCTATGGTAAGAATTTGTCCACTTTGGGAAGAAACCGCCAAACTTTTTTTCTCAAGCGGAGGTTCCATGCTGCATTCCCACCAGCTACGGCTGAGAGTGCCTGGAGTCCCTGTCCTCCACAGCCGGGCCAGCATTCGGCGCCGGCTGGGGCCTGGGCCAAGGAGGACCGACCCTAACGGAGAGGCAGGCGACGCCCAGCGGCTTTTCTCCCGGTGCTCCGATGCTCTTCTGCACACATTAAGGTCCCCCCCCACCCCACCCCCCCGTTCCCCGCCCCCATCGTTGCTTCTCAGGCCTGGCCCTGAGTTCCCGGACCCGCGCTTCTCGCCCTTGAGCCCGGCCTGGGAGGGCGCAGACCAGACAGGCCGTGGAGAGCAGAGCCCAGCGGAGCCCGCGCGCGGGGAGGCCGGGGCGGGTCCGCGGCCGTGGGAGGAGCGGCGGCCGTCGGGCGGGGCGCGCGGGCTGGTGGGCGGGGCTGCGTCCGTAGGAGGGACGAGCCGCTCGCTGACCCACCCGGCCCCGCCCTCGGCTGCCGGCCTTCCGTCCGCCCATCGGCGCTCCGCCCCGGGCGCCCGAGGCCACGGGGTCATGCGGGGGGCCCAGGCGAGCTGAGCCGAGCCTGCTCTTCAGGTCAGGGTGAGCCCCCGCGTCCGTCCTAACGCCGGTCTGGCCACTAGGGGTGAGTGTGCACCCCGCCGGGAGTGTGTGCTCCCCCCGCCCCACCCTGTGCGCGCCCCGCGCCCGCACGGACCGGCGGAAGTCGGAGTGAGCGCTCGGCCCAGGCTCCTGGGGGCGCCCCGGGCTGGGGCGGACTGGGCTCCGGCCGGGCTCTGCGTCAGCGGAGCGGCCCCGGCGTCTTGGGCCCCGCGGGTGGTAGGGTCTGGCGGAGCCGAAGAGGAGGCAGGGGCTTGGAGGACGCTGCGCGCCCTGGCCGCGTGGGAACCGAGGCCCGCGGAGGGAGGCAGCGGGAGCGGGCCACCGAAACTCCAGCTCCGGGATCTTTCTCCGACCTCGGGCGGACCCCCGCCGGGCTGCCTGGGTCCCTGGATCGCTGTGACCCGGGCCCGCCCAGCGCTTTAGCCCTTCCCCGAGCGTCACCCTCAGGGGCGGGGCGTGTTGCCCTTCCTCCCCGCCGCCAGTCCCTTCACCCGGGAGATCCCGAGGCTGCGTGCGGCGGCCAGAGTGACTTGTCGCGTTGCTGAGCCAGTGAGGGCTGGAGCGGCCCCGCGGCCCCTGCAGGGACCGGGCCTCGCCTCCCGGAGGAAAGCGCTGCTGCACCCCACCCGCCGCCCGGGAATCGCGGCCGTGTGCGGGCTGTGCGGGCTCCGGGGCCTCGGGGTTGCTCTCTGGGATGCTTCTCCAAGTCCTGCCCAAACGCCCGGCTCTCGCGCTGTCGCCCCACTCCGGGGGTCTCTTCTCCCCGTCGTGGGAGGAGTTTTGAGGGAGACCCGAGAGCCCAGGCTGGCACAGCTGCAGGCTCAGCTGAGCGTTGAGCTCGTGAGGGCTGGCGCCTGGGGTCCACATTCCCCTGGCAGGCCACGGCGGTGGGGTTGGGGGGAGTGGGGAGGGGAGGAGGGGGCAGGCCCACCAGGATGGGCCCTGCCTCTGAGTAGGGAACTTCTTTGCAGGTGTTCCCGCAGGACACAGGCTCTGAGAGAGGAGGGCTGATCGGCTCAGCACACCCACCCTCCGCAGGTGCCTAGAGGGGGCGGCACCCGCCATGCGCTGCCGCAGACTGGCCCTGGGCCTGGGCCTGGGCCTCTGCCTGCTGGTGGGCACGGCCCTCTGCGCTCTGTGGTGAGCATGCCCAGGGCGCCCTCCAGCCCCACCTCAGACTCCTCTCTTGGCATCTCAGCCCCCAAACCTGACCCGTTCAGGGCATGCCCACCTCTCCCGGCACAGCTGTCCCCCAACCCCAGGAAGACCCAACGAGGCTTCTAGATTTTGCCTGGGACTGGCCTCCTGGCCTTAGCACGTGCTCTTCCCTCTGCCTCGCTGTCCTAGCCCCGTTGACCAGGAACTCCTGGTGATGCTCCCAGTTCGCCTATGCGTTCCTGGGCTGCCCCTCACCACACCGGCCTCCCTCGTGTGTGCGGGGCTGGAGTCAAGAACACCCCTGCCCCAGGGATGAATGACTTCAGGGGTGACTAGTGCCTGCATGCTGGACGACCAGGAGGCCTTGTCCCCCGCGGTCAGCCAGACCCAGGCGCCATGGGGGCCGCAGATGCTCCCCGGGGCTTTTGCTCCCCCCACCAGTGTGCACCAAGGGGGTTCCAGCCTCTGGGCCCTCGAATCAGCGGTGGTTTTCCTTCCCAGGGTATATGCCGACGACTGGCTGCCGTTCTCCTATGTCCCCTATTACCTCCCCTGCCCAGAGATCTTGTAAGTACGGGGCTGGGAGAACCGGGGGCCCGGAGGGCTGCACGGAGTGGGGGGATGGGGGTTTTTAAGGCCACTCTGTCTGCAGGGTCTTGGGTCCTAAGCTCACAATCAGTGTGATGAGTGTTTGGTAAAATATGGGCTGCCCTGTTTCAGTGTCTGTCCCTGCAACACCCGCTCCACAGCCCGGCCTTACTTGCCGCATCTTCAAGATGGGATGGTCCAGGTGCCCCTCACGGCTCCTGGGGTCACGGAGTGCCAAGGTGCCTGAGTAGCCTGGGGTGGCACCGGCCTCCGAGTGGGCACTCAG
Organism: Myotis daubentonii; assembly: GCF_963259705.1. Lineage (NCBI taxonomy): Eukaryota > Metazoa > Chordata > Mammalia > Chiroptera > Vespertilionidae > Myotis > Myotis daubentonii. The sequence continues at coordinate 80,021,133 of NC_081850.1, read as the reverse complement.
GAAACAAGTGCTTTGAGGACTTGACCATTTTGCTCAGCTCTGTTCTCTGTGGACTCAGGGAGCAAATTAACATGTGACCGAAGTCTGGCGCCCGTCACAGACACCTGACTCTGACAGCTCACAGTGCAGAAGTGGGTTGGGACAGAGTCCCGGGGGCATCCGGCCCCCGCCTTGTGTTCCATGACAACTAAAGGGAAGTTTAAAATCTGAGCACAGACTATTGAGGAACAAGGCGTGCTTTATTATCATGAAAACATGAATATTGCATAAAGTAAAACCAATAAGCACATGTCCTCAGGTGAAGATTAAAAACATTTTAAGCACGGAATATAGTAAATTAGGACGCTGGAAAGCAGCCCTGGTGGGTCCCACTGACCTGAATTTTGCTCCCGCTTCAAAGTTCGCTGTGGCGTGTTGCTTGCCGTGCTTTCTAAAGGAACAGATTGGCATCTAGTTGGTTCTGAAGGCAGAAAGGCTCCTTGCCGGTGAAAATGGTTGTGGCCTCAGATGACAACCGGTGGAACGGGAGTGGTAAACGGAACCTCCCAGCAAAGGGAAGCCCGCGCCGGCCTCACACGTGAACTTCACCAAACATTCACAGGACGACACGCCTTAAACCAGCCCAACAAAATCAAGAGGAAACACTCCCACGCTCACCTTACGAGGCCAGCATAGTCCTAATTCCAAACCAGAGAGAGACACAACAAAGAAAGAGAAGTACAGGTCTATAGCCCCGATAAACATAGCTGCAAAAATTCTAAACAAAATAGTCGCAAACCGGATCCGGCGCTATATTAAAAAGATCATACATCATGCCCAAGTGGGATTTACTGCGGGATGCAAGGGGGGTACAGTATTAAAAACAGGAACGTTGTGATTGTAATGTTTTCGCGATTTTGTCCTGTTTCCCGGAAGTGGCTTTATTTTCCGGCCTGTGCTCATCCTCTCTGGGGTCCCCGCCCGTTCATTCCACGGGGGCCGGGTTCCCGGTTCCCCAGTGTGCTGCACGAGTTCGGAATGAGCAGCCTTGGATATAAAGCCTTTGCCGTATTCAAGGTCCTTTTGTTTGATGTGTTCCCTTCCTGGGCCAGAGGACATGGAGAGGTTCTTGTTTTAATATATTTTATTGATTTATTTTACAGAGAGGAAGGAAGAGGGATAGAGAGTTAGAAACACCGATGAGAGAGAAACATCGATCAGCTGCCTCCTGCACACCCCCTACTGGGGATGTGCCTGCAACCAAGGTACCTGCCCTTGACGGGAATCGAACCCGGGACCCTTCAGTCCGCAGGCCGATGCTCTATACACTGAGCCAAACCGGTCAGGGCGGGAGAGGTTCTTTTTGTTGTTGTTACTCCTCACCTGAGGATATTTTTCCATTGATTAATTTAGAGACAGTGGAAGGGAGGGGGAGATACAGAGAGAGAGAGAAACATCGATGTGAGAGAGACATCGTTTGGTTGCCTCCTGCATGTGCCCTCACCAGCGCCAGGGATCAAGCTTGCAATCGAGGTACCTGCTCTTGCCAGAATCGAACCTGGGACCCTTCAGTCCGACACTCTATCCACTGAGCCACACTGGATATGGCCAGGGCACACCCCACACCCCCTGACACTGCCCCTGGGCCCCTACTGGCAGGACCAGGAGCTAGAAAAACTAAGACCAGCCCTCCCCACAGCTCCCCATGGATGGCTCCCAGGCCTCTTTCCCACAGGCCTCCATGGGTCCCCTTTCCGCTCCCAGCACCACCCCCCTTTGGCCCGCCTGCGGTCCCGTCATCACCCTTGGCCGAGCATTTTTGCTACGTTTTTTTCTTTCTCTGGTTTGTCCATCTTTGGGTTTTACCGAGTTATTTTTCTGGACACCAACCACCCTGGACAGATGCTTCTGTCGCAGCCCAGCCCCTGCAGAGCGGGCAGAGCCGTGGGGAAGGTTCCGGATTGTGCCTGCCCCGTGGGTGCTGGGTTAGCCTCAGCTGCAATCTGCCACCGCCTGGCACTGACGGCTCTCTCGCCTCTGCCCACAGCAACATGAAGCTGCAGTTCCGGGGGGAGAAGCCGTTCCAGCCCGTGGCACGGTAAGCAGACTGTCCTCCCCGCTCTGTGGCCCGGGGGGTGGGGGTGGGGGGCGCCTCCCTCACCACTGGCCCTTCTCGGTCGCAGGTCGCAGTACCCTCAGCCGAAGCTGCTGGAGCAGAGGTGGGTGCAGCCTGGAGACCCGCGATGAAAGGGGGAGGCGCTTTGTAGTTACCACCGTCCCCCTCTTCCACCTGGGGATGCTGAGGCCCGGAGACAGGGACGAAGCCGCCCAGGGTTCCACGGCGTGGGTGGCAGGGCCAAGGTGAGCCCGCGGTGCTCACGAGGAGGGACCACCCCACTGCCAGGCCCACAGAGCTGCTGACGCTCACGCCCTGGCTGGCGCCCATCGTGTCCGAGGGGACCTTCGACCCGGAGCTCCTGCAGCTCATCTACCAGCCGCTGAACCTGACCATCGGGCTCACGGTGTTCGCCGTCGGGAAGTGAGTCGGGGGCGGGTGGGGGAGGGGTGGTCCTCTCTGAGCCACGGGAGCTTCCAGTCTGGGGTGAGGCAAGGCCTGGAGCAGCAGCCCACGCAGCCTCCCTGAACCAGGTGCTGCGCAGGGGGCGGCAGAGAGGAGCGGGGGGCTGGCGGACAGGGCTTCCTGGAGGAAGGGGACGGGGCAGCCCCGGGGAGGGAACAGCAGAAGCCTGTGTCAGAGGCCCCGCACCCCTCTCCGCTTCTCCTGGACAGTCAGGCAGGCAGGAAGGAGTGGGAACCCCCTAGACCACCCCATAGAAGTGGGGGTCCATGTCCAGGCCACCAGCAGGTCCACAGACCCACGCTGAGCCGGCCCCGCCCCCAGGCCCCTCTCTTCCCCACCCTCTGCTGCCTGCTCTCTGGGTTTCTCCTATTCTCCTCTCTCCTCCCAGGTGGCTTTTCCTGTAAGAGCCACCACCTGGCAGCTTCCCTCTGGGTCCCTTGCTAGGACTTGTGAGAGAGGGACCGTGATGGGCCCCTATGGCCTGAAGTGCTGGCCAGATGGTGGGTGAGCCCTGGTCCAATCAGCTGTGGCCTGGAGCGGGGAGCCCCGTCGTTTCACCTGCCCTGGGCCCCCGGCACCACTCGCCTTCCCTTGAAGCAGCCACTGCCCTGCTTGGTCCCTTTCCCCTCTCCGTGACGCAGCGTCTCTGCCTGTACAGTGGGTGACGGTGGAATCCCTCAGACCCGCTGGCACTGAGAAAGTGCTCGGTAAGAGGTGGGCTTGTGATGTGACCGTCAGCGCCACTCAATCATTCTGCAGAGGCAGGTGCTATGATGGTGGCATTTGACAGACGAGGACTCCGAGGGTCAGAGTGAGTGACAGCTCACGGTGGGGAGCGGAGAGGTGCCAGCACGCGTGGGGGCCTGGGCAGGGCGCTGCCGGGCCACCGGGATGACAGGCTCTTGCGCCAGGTACACGGGCTTCGTCCAGCGCTTCCTGGAGTCGGCCGAGCAGTTCTTCATGCAGGGCCACCGGGTGCGTTACTACGTGTTCACCGATAAGCCCGCGGCCGTGCCCCGGGTCCCGCTGGGCCCCGGCCGCCTCCTCAGCGTCCTGCCCGTCCAGAAGCACTCCCGCTGGGAGGAGATCTCCACGCGCCGCATGGAGACCATCAGCCAGCACATCGCCCAGCGGGCGCACCGGGAGGTGGACTACCTCTTCTGCGTGGACGTGGACATGGTGTTCCGGAACCCCTGGGGCCCGGAGACCTTGGGAGACCTGGTGGCCGCCATCCACCCCGGCTACTACGCCGCGTCCCGCCAGCACTTCCCCTACGAGCGCAGGCATGTTTCCACCGCCTTTGTGGCCGACGGCGAGGGGGACTTCTATTATGGCGGGGCGGTCTTTGGGGGACGGGTGGACAGGGTGTACGAGTTCACGAGGGGCTGCCACATGGCCATCTTGGCGGACAAGGCCAACGGCATCATGGCGGCCTGGCAGGAGGAGAGCCACCTGAACCGCCGCTTCATCTCGCACAAGCCCACCAAGGTGCTGTCCCCCGAGTACCTCTGGGACGACAGGAAGCCCCAGCCTCCCAGCCTGAAGCTGATCCGCTTCTCGACGCTGGACAAGAACACCCGCTGGCTGCGGAGCTGATGGTAGAGTCGGGGCTGCCGTGGACGGGGACTCAGTGGAGCACCCAGCAGCCCCAGGGAGCACCTAGCTCACCCCAGAGGAGCACCCAGCTCACCCCAGGGAGCACCCAGCAGCCCCAGGGAGCACCTAGCTTACTCCAGAGGAGCACCCAGCAGCCCCAGGGAGCACCCAGCTTACTCCAGAGGAGCACCCAGCAGCCCCAGGGAGCATCTAGCTCACCCCAGAGGAGCACCCAGCTCACCCCAGGGGAGCACCCAGCAGCCCCAGGGAGCACCCAGCAGCCCCAGGGAGCACCCAGCTCACCCCAGGGAAGCATCTAGCTCACCCCAGAGGAGCACCCCGCAGCCCCAGGGAGCACCCAGCTCACCCCAGGGGAGCACCCAGCAGCCCCAGGGAGCACCCAACTCGCCTCAGGGGTGCACCCAACTTGCCCCAGAGGAGCACCCAGCTCGCCCGTCAGTGCCTCACTTCCCACGCCTTAGCTGAGACCTGCCCTGCCCGGCCTGCCTCCCTGTCAGGAAAATCCAACGGGAAAGACGGGAAGGGCCTTTATACACCATAAAGGGCTGTGCCCACATGAGAACCCAAACCTCGAATGTCGCCTAAGAGGGGGACAGGGAGGGGAGACTAGTGGTGAAGAGGGCAGGCCCAGAGGCTCCCACAGACGTGCCTTCGGCGGCTCTGCGGCCTGCCCTGCTCAGCGCCTGCGTTCCCACCCCTGCCCCCTTTTGCTGCCTGTTGCCCTTCGAGCTCACTTCTCACTGCTGGTTGTGAAGGGCACCCAGGTCCCCTTTTCCCCGGCCGCAGGGCTCCCGGCACTGCGATGTCCCCCAGCCAGTCCTCACTCAGGACCCCGTCTGGTTTCCAGTCCAGCTGCATAAAGGTGGAGCCTGCTGGGCCCTAACCAGGGCTTCCCACTTGTGCATCTGAGAGCACCTTTGTCGCGGAGAGGAGAGGTGGAGAGCAGGAAGGGGTGCGCTCTAGCCACATCCGGATGGGCACCCACCCTGGAGAAGCTGGGTGCCAGCCCAGAGCCCACTCCTCCTGCAGCACGCGGTCTGGCTGGTGATCACCAGGGTCGGGCAGACCGAGGGACCAGTATGAGGAGAAAGCTTGGGCTGGCGAGGCCCTGGGGTGCTTCCGAGGCAAAGGGACAGGGTGGGCCCGTGGCCCGTGTGTCCCCCGGGAGGCAGGTCTGAAGCAGGGCTGTGGAAGGAGCAGGCCCTGCCCACTGCGGGCCCGAACCCCGGCCAGTCTGACCCCAGCGGCTGTGCTTGCCCCGGAGCCCGTGCACAGCCTTGATTTTGTAATCTGTCCCTCGCTTACAGTGCGTCTGCCACTTGAAAACTTCAGAACCACCGGCCAGTGTGGCTCAGTGGTTGAGCATTGACCTATGAACCAGGCAGTCACGGTTTGATTCCTGGTCAGGGCTCATGCCGGGCTGTGGGCTCGATCCCCAGTAGGGGCGTGCAGGAGGCAGCCGATCAGTGATTCTAGCTCATCATTGATATTTCTCTCTCTCTCCCTTTGTCTCTGAAATCAATAAAAATATATATTAAAATTTTTAAAAATAAACTTCAGAAACCCCAAACTGATCTGTCCTGGCAAGATTGGTACCTGCAGTTCAGATCTGAGCCTGTCAGAAGGGCTGCTGGGCTGTCTCCAGGCCCTCCGGCTCCCCACTGGGTCAGGCTGGGCCTCAACCCACCCCCTCAACCTTCCCATCCGTGGAGCACCCCGGCCCCCGGCCCTCAGCTCCTTTGGGGGGAGAGCCTGGCCCCTGGTTAGGTCCCAGGAGTTGGGTTCTGTCACTGGTATCTCAGGGCCATGCCCTGGGATGGGGACCAGGGTCAGCCAGTCCCCAGGGGCGTGAGACCCGGCTGGGAAGACTCCAGGTCTGAGGGGCACCGGGCCCAAACTGAGCTGGGAGTGGGGCTGGCTCAGGGCCACCTCCTCCCGGCCCTTCCCTGGCCAGGGAGCCCCAACAGAAGACAAGGTCAGCCCAGGCTCAGGGCTGCAAAGAGCAATGATTCTGACCGGCCCCCCACCTCTTCACAGCTGGAGTTGGTCATGAAGAGCTGAGAGGTCCTAAGTACTGGGGCCACCGCTCTCTCTTAAGTGGGTGAAAGCACTGAGGGTCCAGGGGGCTCCCCAATAACAGTAACTACCCCCAGCACTGGCCCATCTGGGGTGGAGCTCTCTCCCCCACAGCCGCGCAGCCCTCTCACTCCAGCCAGGGCGCCGCAGCGACAAGATGGACCACCGTCTGGGGTCCTGCCAGGAAGAAAGCGGAGGGGTTCAAGGAAAGGTAGAAGGGGCGGCCTCACCTGGCTGCCTCCTCGTGTCCATTCCCATTCCAGGTCCCCTGGACCAGCCATCCACCCAACTACCTCTGCAGGTGGCAAATGGGGACCAGGACGACAGGATGGGGGTGTCCCCTGCGATGACTCCCGTGTCCTCAGGTCTCCATGACCCCCGGGCCCAACACCGGCGGACTCGGCCCGGTTGGGTTTGGGGTGGTCGGAGGCCTTAAGGGGGCGCAGGGAGCACGCGGCGGGCTGCGAGGGCGGGAGGCGCGGGACCGCCGAGCGGAGTCCCGGGTGCGCGGCGCGCGCGGCGAGGCGGGGCTCCTGGGTGCGCGCGCCCGCGGCGGATCGCAGGCCCCGCGGCGCCCGAGTCCACCGGCCCGAGGGAGGCTGTGCGCGCGCCCGAGCTCGCGCGGGCCCGCCCCTCACACCTGCGGCGAGCGGGGCGGGGCCTGGCTGACCCCGCCCACCCGGCGGCGGCCCGGAGCCGGGCGGAACCGTGCGGCGGGGCCCGAGCGGCCGGCGGGCGGCGCAGACAATGGGAGCGGCGCTGGCGGCGGCGGCGGCGGCTCCCCGGGCGCGGCGGGGACGGGAGGCCGCGCCATGAGCCTCGCCGCCGGGCGCCCCCCTGTGCGGCGCGCGGGCCGAGGCGAGCGGCCTCTGCGAGTCCCGGGCCCCACCCCGGGGCCGGCGATGCGCTGCCAGGGCTGAGGATGATGGTAGATTGCCAGGTGAGTGCCACGCCCGGCCTGGCCACCCTCCCCGGCGCGTCGCGGGTGGAGGGAGGACCGCGTGTCCCCCGCCACACCCCATCCGGCGGGGAGGGAGCGCGGCACTGCGTTCACGCTCCGCGCGCGCTTACGCAGTTCCGCGTTCAACCCCTCCTGGTACAATAGGGAAACTGAGGCCAGGAGAGAGGCAGGGACTGGCCCGGAGCTCACGCGGTGGGCAGGATCCACAGGCGCAGGGAGGGTTCCAGCCTCCTAGGCCAGCCTCAGTTCTCCCGTGGGGTTTCCTTTGGGAATGAGAACCCCTAAGATCCCGGGGGAACCCTGTTCACCACTCCCCTGTGGGGCCCTTCCTCCAGGCATCCCCACGTGGGCACAGGCACACGTACACACAGTGACTTACTTCCCAGGTGGGGCCACGGAGTGTGTTCAGAGGAGGGCGCAGGTGGCAGGGGAGAGGAGGCTGGAGGCAGCCCCGCCATCAGGCAGGAGCCTCTGGTCTCCTAGCATCACGCCTGGGGCCCATACATGAGGAGGGGAGAGATGCAGGCTGATGGCCAGGGGTCCCAAAGGTGCCCAGGGCCTGCCTGGGCTGGGCCATGGAGAGGGCAGCAGGGAGAGGACTTGGAGCCCTTCGTCCTCCATTCAGGGCTCCTGGAACTAGAAGGAGACCCCCTCTCTACTATGGGGGGGCTACAGGAGAAAAGGCCTTAGTCTCTTTCTCTATAAGTTGGGGTGCACAGAGGGTGCCCTAGAAGAGCCTGTTGCCCCTGGCTCTCCATCGGTGACCCCTGTGCTCCGCGTCCGTGGAAAATGCTTTCTACTCCCGTGAGGTCCTCTGTGCAGCCTGGGGGTTGAGGGGCCTGGGGCCTGGGTAGCAGAACATGGCCGAGCACTGGGCTGTTCCTCTGGGGACCAAGGACCAGGCCATCCTTGCAGGAGCCGTGGGGTCTTCATTTGGAAGTGGGTCCGGAGTTACTGCCCTGGCTGGGGTGAGGCGGCCTCGTGAATGAACTAGACACCAGGACGGTGGGCGGAAAGAGGGGAGCGAGAGAGGGTCCTGGGGTCCCCGGCATTGCTCCTGGAGCTCGCAGGTCCTGTCCCTCAGCCCTCCGGTGACAGGGAGAGCAGCTGCCTTGACTACGTCCAAACAAAGGTGTGTGTTTTGTTTTCTGGTTTCCTTGCCTGGGGCTGCAGGGCCGGGGATGACCACCAGGGGGCGGGCTGTGCACACTGTGCTCAATGGAGCCACCGGAGCAGGGAAGGGACACCCAGGGGTCATTCTGGGCATCCGGCTGCCTCGGACACAGCGTGCACCTTTTATTATTGGTGTCCATGTCCAGTGTGAGCTGCTCAGAGGCTGGAGGGGCTCTGAGGCCCTCTCATTATCCAGTTTCTGCGCCCCCAGCCCTCACCCCAGGAGCAGGAGCCCCATGGAAGGGCAGAGGGACAAAAGCACAAGAGCAAGTCCTTGTGGGAGAGAAGAGCAGTGCTGCGGGGGCAGGAAGCAGGTGCCGAGGGAGGGCGGGACCCTAGGTGGGCCTAACGGCCTCCAGGGTGACATTTATGCTGTGACCCCCAGGACGAGAGGAGCCCGCCCTGCACAGGTCTGGGAACAGTGTGTAGCTGGGGGGTAGGGGGGCTCACGGTGCAGAGACTCTGAGAAGCTGCCCTGTGGTCAGGGCTGGTTAGAGGAGGTGCAATGCTGAGGATGATGTGGGGGGGCGGGGGGGAGCAGAGGTGGGCTCAGTGGGGCTGCTTTAACAAAGTACCACAAACGGGGTGGCTCAAAACAGAAGTGCCCGGCTGGTGCGGCTCAGTGGTTGAGCGTCGACCTATGAACCAGGAGGTCACAGTTCGATTCCTGGTCAGGGCACAGGCCCGGGTTGCAGGCTCGATCCCCAGTGTGGGAGGTGCCGGAGGCTCGATCGATGATTCTCTCTCATCACTGATGTTTCTATCTCTCTCTCTCCCTCTCCTTCCTCTCTGAAATTAATTGCAAAAAAGAAAAAAACCAGAAGTTTCTTCTCTCTCAGTTCTGGAGCCAGAAACCCAGCGTCAGGGTGTGAGCAGCCTCTCGCCTCCCCGCTTCCTCCACCACTAGGGTGGTGGCCGGCTCCCTAGTGTCCTTGCCTTTGGAGCCGTCGCTCCGGACTCTGCTTCTGCCTGCGCATGGCCTCTGGGTCTCTGCCCAGTTCCCCCTCGTCCTCTGAGGGCATCAGTCACTTGCCTTTGGTGAGGACCCACCCGCATCCAGTGTGACCTCATCTTAACTTGGTTGTACCTGCCAAGACCCTATTTCTAAATAAAGTCTTATTCCCAGGTGCCCGGGGTTAGTTAGGGTCCATATCTTTGGGGAGTAGGAGGCGAGGCACAGTCCCACCCACATCGGGGACATGAGTGACTCTCTCCTGCAGGCCAGGTACCCGGGCCCAGCTGCAGGAGGAGCGCTGGGGTCTGAGGCGTCTCTGGCATCTGCCGGCAGCTCGGGCTGCGGGTGTAAGTGGAGCCTGGGGTGAGCTGGGGGTGAGCTGGGGGACAGCTCGCTCCCCTGCCCCGCAAGCCTGGAGCAGCGCCAGCAGGTGGCGCTGTGACCCGGGGGCCACCCCAGCGTGGCTGTGAGCGGCTGCAGCCCGCATCGTAGACAAAGGTCTCACCTTCCAGTTTCTAGGAGACGACACTCAACTGTAAACAGACCGGAGCACAGTCATTTCAGGGGTGACATACTCCCGAGGAGGTCAGACGAGGCGGGGCAGGGGTAGTGCCGGCAGCGGCGGCGACGCGGATGGGCAGCCAGGGGTCCGCGGGATGGCCTCCTGCACCTGCAGGCTGAGCCGGCCCTCCCAGAGGGTCCCGGGTCCTGCAGCCCTGGCTCCACCTGCGCTTTCCAGGCAGCTCTCCTGTTACCGCGGGGCGGGCGGGGCGGGTCCCGGGTCTGGGGCGCTCGGAAGGCAGCGTGGGAATGGGTGGGCTGTGGGGCAGGTCGAGGCTGGAGGGATCCCTTCCCCAGAGACCTGCCCCTCAGTGGGGCGGTGCTGCTTGACTCCCCCTTTCACGGGGTGGGGTTCCACCCTGTCCTGTACCAGAGCGGGGGCTCCCGTGGACATCATTGAGGGGGCAAAGTCCTGGAGTGGAGGCCATCTCTTACTGAGACCCTGGGCGCTGCTGACGCCACAGTCCCGATGCCACTGGCTGTTGACAGCAGGGCATTGGTTGGACAGAAACTTATCCGGCCGGGCAGATAGACTTATCCGAGGGGCAGAGCGCCTCGGCTCCTGTCTGAGGCCCGAGACCTGGAGCAGGGGTGTGGGGACCGGAACAGAACAACAGCGGTGCCTGGCGCCCAGCTGTGGGCCGCTCCCCGCCTCTCCTGTGCCCTGGGGGTGCCTGGGGGTGCAGTGCTTCACGGTGCCTGCGAGGCAGGTGCCAGCGCCATCCTCACGGGGGGGGGGGGGGGGCGGGGGGGGAAGCTGAGGCCCTGGAAGGCGAAGGGACTCCCGCTGCTAAGTAGTGGCAGGGCTGGTGGGCAAGTCCCTGGGGCAGACAAACCTGGCAGGGGTGGGCCTGGGTGCTGGGACCAGATTTCTTCCAATGACAGTGAGCGTCCAGCGGTCAGGGCCGGGCAGGCCCCGGTCAGGGCCGGGCAGGCCCGGAGGTGGCGGTTCGCAGTGGGCGTGGAGGCTAATGAGCCCTTCCGTGCTCTCCCCGCTAATGAAGGCCTTGGGCTCTGGGCGTGGCGTTTTCAGTGAGGGGGCAGGAGGTGGGCAGGTTCTGGGCTTTGAACCTCAAGGAGTCCTCTCTGCGGTCACAGCTGGCGGGGGCTCTCTGTGGGGGTGAGGGAAGGAGCATGAGCCTCAGAGCGTCCTCCCAGGGCAGCCACGCCAGAGAGAGGGCATCCCCCTAAAAAGGACAAGCCCCAGAAGGGAGAGTTTCCACGGCAACCCGGAGCAGTTGCTTAGCAACCACAGGACCCCAAAATACTTGCCTGCAGGAAGGCTCAGGGCTTGGGGCTTTCCGGTGGCCTGTGTGAGGACCTCAGCTACTCAGGGATGATCCACCCCCACTCAGCCCCTCCTCCCGCGGCCCCCGGGTGCTTCCTGGGGAAAACCCCAGCCTGCTCCTCACGCCTCATCGCCCCACTCTGCGCTAGCCACCTGGTACCAGGCCAGCCCCCTAGCAACAGAGGCTGTTTCCTGGATACCTGAGTGACAGGTGACAGTGATGGGGCCGGAGGTGGTTGGCTGCAAGAGGGAATTAAGATCCTAAAATATGGGAGTGCTGCCCCCCCACTCTGCTCCCTGAGTGGTGGGGGCATAATTAACCCAAATGAGGCTGCTCAGCCCTCCCCACCGAAGAGGGGGCAGAGTCCACCCTGGGGCGGGAGGGCAAACCGGTCCTCCCCGCCTCCTGGGACCCAGAATTGGTTCTCCTGGGAAGGCACCAGGGCCTCTTCCCTGGACACCACCTGAGACTCCAGGTGTGTCCACCTGACTGCACAGCTGGTCAGTGCGGAGGAAAGTGCCCTTGGCCAGTGAGTGGCCGGAGTCCAGGAGCTGCCCCACCTGCAACCCCGCCCCCGCCCCGCCCCCCACACATCCCATCAGGGCTCCTCTGAGCGCAGGCCTCTGGCCCAGGAGGCCGTTTCCCTGTCGTTGTCCAGCCCCAAACTGGGAGGCAAGAGTGTATGGGGAGGCGGAGGGTCTTGAAGGCCTTGGGGCTGTCATCACCGGAACTCCTCCATTCCAGTGGGGTTTTCACTCTGCCCACCCCGTCTGGCGTGGCTGCGGGCCAGAGGGAGGGGCCTGGCCCCGGGGGTGAAGTGGGAGAGAGAAGACAGAGTCGGTGGGGGCCCCCCGCTTGGGTGGGCAGGACCAGACAGCTCGCCTCCTCGCTTCCTGCCTCGGCCGCCTCCCCCGTGGACTCGGGGATCTCAGGTGTGTGAGATGTTCCCGAAACAGCTGGCACTTGTCACCACAGGCCCTCTGCAGGTGGCAGGGAATGTCTGCTCCCTCAGTGGGAGACAGGTGGCCCTGAGGCCCACCCGCTGTGAAGAGGGGCAGCCCCCGCTGCTCTTGGGGAGCGGGGGGCGGGCCCGAGTTGAATCCACATTTTTCCAGGTGGCACCAGGGCCCAGAGAAGTTGAGCAAACTGCCCAGGACAGAGCGAGCCCCACCTGGACTGCCCGCTCCCGAGGCCAGAGGGCCAGGCCTGAGCCCCGCAGGCTGTGGCAGCAAGGAAGTTGCCGGGGGTGCCCTTTGACCCTCTGGTTGCTCAGGGTTGAGATTCAAGGGTGAGGCAGTGGACCTGGCCTGAGGCCCTGGGTGGGAGAGGTGACAGGTGTGGGCTGTCGGGACGGGCTGTGTCTAGTGTCGGGCAGGGAAGGGCTGAGCTGGCCTCGCCGCCTCCCTCTCCTCGCAGACGATCGAGAATCTTCAGGATTTCAGGGGAGTTTCCTTCCCAGACTCTCAGGACTGGAAAATCCCGGCACAGAGCACGTGCCGCCTACCCCCTGTCGGCCCGGGCACAGGGTGGGCACGGGGTGGGCACGGGCCGGGCCCCGAGGGAACAGCCCTGCACCTGCACGGGGAGCGGGTGTGGGCGTCGGGGGACATCACCCTCTGGTCGTTGTGTGCACCTTTGAGTGACTGTGACGCGTGGGTTACCGTGGGCCACGTGGGCCGTGTGCATGGCAAAGTCAGAGGCCTGGCAGAAGGACAGTGGCTGGCAGGAGGGTGGGACAAAGGCCGCGTCTCTCATCCGGGACATTCAGACCCAGGGTCCTGGGAACCCAAGGCCTTGCCCCGCCCCCGGAGAGGGCTGTGGGAAAGAGGGCAGCGGGCAGCAGCCCCGGCTCCTCCCGGCAGCCAGCTGGAGCCCCGGGGCCGCTCCCGAGGCCAGGCCCCGCAGGAGGTCCCGCTGCTAGGACAGCCTGGCTTCCCGGCCCCTGAGCCCCCACCGGCGGGTGGCGGTGCCGGGCACGCAGTGTCCCTGGCACGGCCGGCCGCCTCCTCACGACAAGGGCCCGTTTGTCCCAGCGTCCCTGGCCCTGAAACCCCGAGTGACCGGGCTCTGATGGGCACGGGGGGCTCGGCCCCTCCCAGCCTCGGCCGGCCCTGGCGTGCTTTTCGGAGGGCCTTTTAGCCCCGTCCAAACCCTGAGGCCGCCTCCACTTCCCCGGGAGCAGAGACCCATCCCCACGCAGGGGCGTGGGGCACACACATGGAGGAAGGAGAACAAATGCAGGTGGAGCCAGAGGTGAACTCTGCCTGCCTGCCCCCCGCCCGACACCCCGAGGCCGCCTGGCGTCTGGGTCCCCCACCCCAGAAAGCTTGGCTGCCTCCCGCCCGGCTCCCGGGCCTGGGCTTGCCTCCACGGCCGCTCGCGACGTGACAGCCGCTCTCCACGTGACGTGCGCTCTGGAAAGCACTGTCGTGGCAGAGGGCCCGGCTCTTCCTCCTGGCCACCCTCAGGCTCCTCTCCAGCCCCGTCCCCGCCCCCAGGAAGCCTTCCTGGTGATCTTCCCCCAGGAACTCCTGGGCCCTGGACTCTGAGTATTTCCCGGTCCCGGAACCGTGACGCTGGAGGAACCATCTGGACGATCAAGTCCACTTGTTCATCCGGGTCCTGGGTGGAGCCCCGAGTGCCAGGGGCCGTGCCAGGGACATCAGGGAACAAGCCCCTGCGCTCGAGGAGCTCACACCCCTCCCAGCGTTAGCAGAGGGAAGAGCCCGGCCGGTGTGGCTCGGGTTGAGCGTTGACTCGAGCACCGAGAGGTCATCAGTTCGATTCCCCGTCAGGGCCCAGGCCCGGGGTGTGGGCTCCATCCCCAGTGTGGGGCGTGCAGGAGGCAGCCGATCCGTGTTTCTCTCTCATTGATGTTCCTATGTCCCTTTCCCTTCCTCTCTCTCTCAAACCAATAAAATCACATTAAAAAAAAAAGAGAGGGAAGAACTGAAAGAGCAGGCGGAGCACCAGTGCGCCTTCCAGCCTGTGATGTGCGTGCCCGCGCCCTCCCGGCGGGCAGCGTCACGCGGGCGCTGGGGTAGTGGCGCGGCCGGGACAGATGTGGCCGGTGCCCTCTGGGAGCTTAGAGCCCAGGGCGGTGGCTGGGCGGCCGGTGCGTTATTTTATTAATGTCTCCGCTGCCTGTCGCTTCCTCGGCTCCCCTGCCCTGCTTCAAGCTGCAGCACCCCACGCTCCTCACGCCCCGTCCCCAGGTTTCCAGCCCATGTTTCGCTTCGCCCGGAGGCTCCACTTGTAGCTGCCGCTCTGGCTCTTAGGGTTGGACTGGGTCCTTGGGAGCGGGATGTGGGGGCAGGCCCAGGGAGCTGTCCTCACTGCCACCGGAGGGGGCTGCCCGTGGCCTTGGCAGCGCTGGCTCCTGCCGGGCGTGATGCCAGCGGGAGCGGCTGGGGCAGGGCCTGGATTCTCGCATCCTCAGCTTCTTGGCAACCTGCGTGACTCAGTGGCTGGGAAGAGGCGGCCGGCACAGGGAGCCCTCTGGCGCTGAGCAGCGGCGGGAGTTACTCGCCGGCCTGCAGGGGGGCCAGCCCTCCCTGCCTGGCCCCGGCAGGTGCTTCCTGTGGTGCTGCCATTCTGGGGGTCCCTCGGTCTCCCCCTTCTGGCAGCTGTCCTTCCACAAGTCACTCTGAGGCCGCGGCCCCCGTCAGCCCTCCTGGAAAGCAGGGCCCCTGCCACGAGGGCACCCTGGGCACAGACGCGTCCTGGCCTCTTGTAAAAGCTGGGAGCAGCCTGGCGGGGGGGCGGGGGTGGGCTCAGTGGTTGAGCAATGACCTATGAACCAGGAGGTCACGGTTCTGTTCCCCGTCAGGGCACATGTCCAGGTTGTGGGCTCGATCCCCAGTGTGGGGTGTGCAGGAGGCGGCCGATCAATGGTTCTCTCTTATCGTGGATGTTTCTATCTCTCCCTCTCCCTTTCTTTCTGGAATCAATAAAATAGGTTAAAAATAAAAACTTTAAAAAGATGATAAACTTAAAAAACACACCAAAAAAACCCCAAAAAAGCTGGAAGCGGCCTCAATGCCAGGCTGCTGTGTGGCTTTGGGTGAGTTTGGTGCCACCTCCAAGCTTTGTCCCCGAGCTCACCTGCCAGCCGGTCTCGCATGTTGTGACCATTAAGTGGTACCCACACGGGCACGGCAGTGAGGAGTGGAAATACGGAGGGTCCCCGGCTCGGGCTTAGGCGTGGGCTGGTGGGAAGGGAACGGGAGAGAGAAGTCGGCATCCTTGGCTGGGCTTCACACAGGGGTCAGACCGCCCCCCCCCCCAGCCCCCACTGGCAGGGACCCCAGCAGCCCCACGCCCGCCTGTGCTGGCGGGAACAAAGCCGCTTGCAATCTTGAACCCGTGCAGAGCCCTGGGGCACCAGCCTGCTGGCTCCTTGCCTGGCACTGGCCTGCCCTGCAGCCTCGGGCACGTTGTTTGCCCTCTGGGCCTGGATTTTCTGTTTTACCACAGAGGTAATTACTGTGGCTTCAGCAGATGCTGCATGGAAAGTGCTTCGTGCGCCCTCGCTGGCGTGGCTCAGTGGATAGAGCGTCGGCCCTGAAGGGTCCCAGGTTTGATTCCCGGTCAGGGCACAGGCCCGGGTTGCGGGCTGGATCCCCAGTGTGGGGCGTGCAGGAGGCAGCCGATCAGTGATTCTCATTCATCATTGGTGTTTCCCCTTCTCTCTCCTTTCCTCTCTGAAATCAATGAAAATATGTTTTAAAAATGAAAGTGCTTTGGCCCCATGAGGAGCACCAAGGCCTGGCCAGGCTGGGCTCCGGGGAGCGGGGGCTGCGGGAGCAAGGGTTCGCCTTTAGGCTGCAGGGGGCGGGGGTGTCTTCTGCGCCCTGTCCCCAGGAGCCTCGGTCAGAGCCGGAGGGAGAGGCCGGGTGCAGACGCGGCCCAGACCCAAGCCCTCTTCCTGCCCAGGCTGGGCCACTGGCCTTCACAGCTGCGGGTCTCCCTGCCTCGCAGAGCCGGGCTGGCATGGGCTGTGTGTTAAGTGACCGGATCATGGGCCTC
Source organism: Myotis daubentonii (assembly GCF_963259705.1). NCBI lineage: Eukaryota > Metazoa > Chordata > Mammalia > Chiroptera > Vespertilionidae > Myotis > Myotis daubentonii. The sequence continues at coordinate 80,004,913 of NC_081850.1, read as the reverse complement.
AGGTTCCCAGAAACGAGGAGGTGGGAGTTGGGCTGAGCCGGGCCCCAGCCAGACCCCAGGTCAGGTCAGGAGGCTGCAGGCAGAGGAGCGAAGTCCGGGCGGGCGAGCCTCCCCTCTGCTTCCTGGACAGGACGCGGTGCTGTAAACAGCTTGGAAAGGAGTCACCCTTCGGCTGAGTCACAGCTCCTAGCGACAGCCGCGAACTGTTTATCAACAGCGGCTTCACCCCCGCAGGGCCTGCCCCCAGCAGCTGGGGAAGGGAGAGGCGCCCGCAGATGTGGGCTGCAGCCGCCCCCTCCCTCCACCCTGTTCCTCCCCCACACAGGCCTGAGCCTGGGCAGAGGGAGCGTTGGTGCGCATCTGTGCTCACGTGTCCGTGGGCCGTGTTTGGTTATGTCTGGGCTGTTGTGTGGCTGGCCAGGTGTGCTCTCCCGTGACCACCTGGCATGGAGGCAATGACCTCGGTGTCCTGGGACAGGCCAGGGTGTTGGTGGTGACCACGGCACCAGGTGATCTACCGGCAGAGTCAGACCGGGCCGTTCAGCTAAGAAAGAATTCAGAGCCAAGACTCAAAGTATAAGAGAAAGTTTGTTCAGAAAGTCACAGGCGGAAGGGATGGGCTCAGGAACCAGGTACAGAGGAAGGAAGGGCCTTAGAGTCTAGGAGAGAGGAGGGGAAGGTGATGAGCAGGTGGGAGAGGAGGGGGAAGGAGAGTGGCCGGTCCTGTCCGAAGGGCCTTTAAGGCAGGGATTTTAGGGGAGGCCCCAAGGGAGGGTCCAGTAGAATATTCATCTGCGTTCCAGGTGTTCCAGCGGTTCAGGGTCTGGTCTCCACTGATTGGCGGGCGCTGGGCAGGGGTCACTAGTCAGTGCAGCTGGTCCTGAGGTCAGCCACGGGTCACTTGTCTGGTTTTGCTGCTTTTCTGGGCCTGGAGCTAAACCCCACCGAGGCCCTGATACTGTTTCCAGGGGTCAGTGCTCTAGGGAGCCGTGGTGCCAGCGCCCGCCGGCATGGGAGTCCATGAGGCCACTCTTGGGCCCTTGTTCCTCCGGTCCGAGCCGTGTGACCAGCGATATGTAAGCTCAGAGGGTCTAAACCACACGACCAGCGATATGTCGGGGAGGAAAGGGTACCCTGGGGGTCAGGGCCTTGCTTTCCCGGTTGTGCTGGTTGGTAGGCACCGGGGCTTTCCGCCCTGGTGACCTTTCTGCACCTGGCCCGTCCTTGCTCTGCTCATGTCTGGCTGACCTCCTACTACAAGGGCCGGTGACCGGGGCAGGGCTGGTGTGAGTGCTCCCAGAGGCCATGGCTCCATGCACAGCAGGTGTGAAGGAGGGCCCAGCCCCCACACGGGGCAAAGTGGTGGGGGGTCAGATGGAACGGCCCTGACTGTCCCCAGCCCCCAGAGCCCTGGCTGTCGGTGGCCAGTCTGATCTTAGTTCCAAGTGGTGGCAGTGATGTGGTGCACAGTGCGGGGGACACCAGGCCTGCAGGGAGCACGGGCCTCTGCACCTGCCCCTCCCCTCTGCAGGCCCCTTCCTCTGCAGGCTCCTCCCCTCGTGAGGCCCCACCTTTCTTGCCTGCAGCTGGTCATCCTGCCCCTTGGCTGTGACTCAGACCCACTGCCTGCGGCCGCTGGGCCTGGCCTGGCTCTGAAAGGAATAGCCATCCTCTGGGCGCTGAGGTCAGGCCGACCTGTGCTGGCGGCTGGGGCAGGGGAGATGTGGGGGTGACAGGCTGGGAGGCTGGGGGTCGTTGGAGAAGAGCCCAGGAAGCCTTCTGGGAGAGAGATGTGGTTCCTTGCACGGGGCCTGTTCCTGGGAAGGGCCCAGTAAACGCTATTGAATCAAAGGCATTACCAGCCAGACACAGAGCAGGGCAGCCTGGTTCGCTGTGGGTCCTGTGCCCCAGGGCCTCTCACGCTTCCCCCATCCTCAGACACCCGGATGGAAACGCTGTCCCAGCCAGTTTCCCATTGCCCCTCCCACATCACCGGCCAGGGTCTCAGCTTGAGAGGGGGCCACACAGCTCAGGGCAGGCCCCCATTTCATCTAACGGCCCCACAGGCTCCGGAGAGCTCCCTGGTATACGGACGGGGGGGGGGGGCAGACTGCCACAAGGGATGCCCGAGGCCACATGCCAGGCAGCTGGCCACACGGGTGAGAGGTCAGGCTGGGGACAGCCCAGGTGCCCACGGCTGTCTCGCTCCCTGGAGCTCTGCTGAGCCCTGTCTCACCCGGTGCTGCTGGAGTCTGCCCTCCAGCCTGGTGCCAACTTGGCCAGGGGGGGCGGGGGGAGGGCCTGAACATGGTCTGTGCACCCTGGTGGCCTCCCCGCCTGGGGACCAGGTTGCTTGCAGCGCCCGGCACGGTTTGATGCTTTTCGACAACGGACATTTCTGAGTTACCCACTGGGATCCGTGGCAGGGCCCACGCTGAGCAGACAGACCGCAGACGGCGACAGTACTCCTGGCGCAGGGCAGCACCCGCCAGCACTGGGTGTTCACTACGTGCCAGGTGCGGGGCAGGCACGTGACCGTGGGAGAGGATCAGAGTGCAGGCCCCCTGAGTGCCGACCACCAGCCAGGCCCGTGCCGAGTCCCTGTCGGAGCCTCCAGCACCCATGTGCCCATTTTACACATGAGGAAACTGAGGCTCAGAGATGCTAAGTCACTGGCCCGGGGTCCAGAGCTGGCTGATTCAGAGCCTTGTTACCTCTGCTGTTGCTTGAAGGTCAGGGTTAAGTGTCACCGTGCACAGCAGGCTGTGGGGGTGAGGGGTGCAGGGGAGAACCTGCAAGGAATTGGGGTTTGAAGACCTCTGTACCCCCCCTTCTCCCTCCACGAGGGATCAGGAAACAGGCTCAGTGAGAAGAGGAACCTGCACGCCCACAGGGAAGCAGGTCTCTGCTCACGGGTCCCGAGCTGCCTGCTCGGCTGGGTCCCCTGCGCCCACAAAGCCACCGGAACAGGATGTGAAACGTTTCGAGAGCCAGAGCCGGTGCTGGCTGGGCTGGGCTGGGCTGGGCTGGGCTGGGCTGGGCGGCAGGGTGGCATCAGGGCCCCGGCCGGCCCAGCAGGGCCCACCATGTGCCGACAGGCCGGCTCCGGAGCCTCTGCCGGAGCCCTTCTCCCCCCGATCTCCGTGGTCCTGCGCGCCCCGCCGGCTGCCCACGAGGGTCCCAGGAGGGTAAGGAAGCAGCCCGGCTCTGGCTCTGGGTCGCCCTGTGGCTCTGGGTTGGGGGACGGGAGCTCCGAGCGCCGTGGCAGGAGCGCCGTGGCTCTGCATTGTCCCTGCTCCCCGGCCTCAGCCTTTCCGTTTGTCAAATGGGTGTTGGACTTGTCCCGTGGCCGCCAGTGTCTGCTCGCAGCAGAGGGAGGGAAACGGAGACAGGTTTGTCCCGTGGCCGCCAGTGTGTGCTCGCAGCAGAGGGAGGGAAACGGAGACAGGTCCGGATGGTTCTGAAATGTATTCATGTTTTTGCAGGCTTTTCTGAAGTGTGGTGACTGTGGTGACAGCATTATGTTGTTTGCTTCCCTGCTTGGCACAGTAGACAGGGCCACCCTGGTTTGGTTCTGCAGTTTAGAATGAGATCCCGTGTCGGGTGCCAGGGGTGGAGGTGCCTGAGCAGTAGTGGGGGGCGGGGCCGGAGCCAGCGGGACCCTCGGCGCTCCCCCCACGCGCCTGGCGGGCTCGCGCTCACCTGGCGGTCCCACTGGCTGAGCCCTGTTTAGATCTCGGTGACTTGGACCCGCCACCTTTCTGACCCGGGGTGTGCCTTCTCCGCAGGCAGGGGGACGGGTGCAGGGCCTGGGGTGTTGGAGGAGACAGCGGGGCGCACCCCACGAGAGCAGGCCTGAGCTGGAGCCTGGGCCCAGCTCGGGACGGAGCCCCATCCGCACGCCCTTGGCTGGCCCGTGGCCTGGTACAAGCGGGAATTCCTGGCCCTGCCCGTCACGGGAGCAGGTATGACAGCCATGTGGGTGACTCCAGGTCTAGGCACTCAGGTGCTCGACTCCACTGGGGCCGGCGGACAGACGGGCAGACTGGCAGAGGGCTGCGCGGGGAGGCCGGCTCCCACCCGCCATGGCCCGGGCTGGCAGGCCCGCCGTGCCCAGGGGCAGGAAGGGCTGGGTGTTCCTCGCCTGCGTCTCTGTGGTGACTGGCAGGAGGTGGGCCATCGCCCACCGTCCTAGTCCTACTGTCCCGAGCCCCACGCCTTGGCCAACGCCTCTGCTGGCCCCAGCCACCGAGGTGAGTTTCCAGGGCAACTGGTGCCTCTGCGAGAGGCTGGGTGGTTCCCCTGTCCCCGCCTCCCCCCCCCCCCCCCCCCCCCCGTGGGAACTGGTTGAAGGAGTTTGGCTGGAAGCTGCTACAGGGGAGTCTCCACCTGCCACCTGGGTGCGTGTGGGGGGGGGGGCGGGGGGGGGGGCGCTGCCTGTGGTGCCCAAGTGCCCGTCCCGCGGCCTGTCTACCTCTCCTGGTGGGTGGGTGGCCCTGGGTGAGGGCTCCTGTGGGGGGGGGATGGGGTCTCTCAGGTTACAAAGGGCTTTCGTGCTGCATTGTATCGCCTGCTCTGCTGAGCACCCCGAGAGCCAGGTGGCGGCGTTGTTGTTGTTGCTGTTCCCATCTTACTGATGGACACACTGAGGCTCAGGAAGGTGCCACTGAGGCTAGGAAGGTGCAGGGCCGGGGCTTGAACATAAGCCTCAGCTCCAGACCTATTTTTTCAGCTCCAGATGTTGAGAGAGAGTTTCCCAGACGTACAGGGAAGACGGTGCTGTTGGGACTGGGTCGTCCCAGGCCCCATGGTGCGGTGGCAGCTGGCTGACACCCGGCAAGGGGGGCGGTCAGGGGCACGCTGGGTCCCTCGGGGTGGTGGGCGCTTCTCAGGCAGGGGGTGGCATCTCCCACTGGCACTGCTGTGGGACGTTGCTGCCTCCCGATCAGTGCCCCCCCGCCCCTTGGGGACAGGTTTGGGGCTGAGACCGGGACCTGCGGGCCCCTGTCTGTCTGTCTGTGTCCCCTCTGCTTCTCTTCCTCTCTCCTCCCTGCCTTCCACCCCAGGCTGTCACCTGTTGGCCTGGTGTCAAGATCAGGGCCCGCTGGCGTGTGGGGCACGGAGCCCCCCGGGGGTGCGGGTGGGGGACGGTCCCCAGGGCAGCCCGGTTCCCACTCTGCAGGCGGCAGTTCTCAGGGACCCCGGGCTGTGCGTGTGCTCTGAGCGTCTCCATCAGCCCCGGAGGGTCAGAGGCAGGGCTGTGAGCGCCGTTTCCGGGGGACAGCAGGGCCCGCGGCGAGCTCCTGGCACCCCATGCCGCCGTTTCCACGGCTCCAGGCGTGGATGTCTCTTGTTCTGATTGTCCTGGGACAGGGACGCCCATGAGGTCAGAGATTTGTGGTGATGATGACGCCACACCCTCCACCCAGGAAAGTCTCCTTAGGTTGGAGGTGGCGTTTCCCGCCACCTGAGCCCCTCTGGGCTCTGCCTCCTGCCTGTGGGATCCTCTCTGGTTCCCAGAACCTGGCAGGAGAGGAGGTGGGGCCAAGCCAGGCCACCCGCTGTCCCAGGAGCTCCCAGACGCGGCCCAGGTGTGTCACCTCCTGCCAAGCTGTGTGCTCACCCGCCCACAGAGGGCCACCCCAGGGCCCGGGCAGGCCAGGAATGGTGACGTGTGTGCGGGGAAGTGACTGAGGAGCCGGGCCAGGCCACACCCTCTCCGTGTCCGCCCTGGGCTCTAAATATAGGCCACAGAAGGCAGCCCCACGGGTGACCTCTACCTTCCTCCCCCACGGCCGGGCCTGGGTACCGGGCCCTGGTCCTCGCTGGGCCACAGCATCCTCCGTGGCCTTGGCCCAGCGCAGGCTGGAGGAGATGATGGCCAAGGCCCGCGCTCACCCAGACATGGCCTTGAGCCCAGTCTTGCTCTGAGCCGCCCTGGGAGTCCCGCGACACACCTGTCAGGTACCGTCAGGGGCGGGTGGGGGTGGGAAGCATCCCCAGGCCCAGGTCGATGCTGGAAACGCTGCCGTTCTGAGCGAGTTCTGCGCCAGCCTGGCTGGGCGTGGCCAGAGACCCAGAGGTGCGGCCAGGGCCTCCCCTGGCAAGTGGTCTGCCCCAGGATGTCTGTGGGCAGGTGGGGGAGCTTTTCAAGGGTCATGACCTCTCTGCTGCCCGTGTCAGGGGATGTGGAGGGATGGAAGTGGGAAGAAAAAGGGGCCCAGGCTTGGCCTGAGCACACCTTTCCCCTCAACGCGGGGAGGCTGCTCAGGGGGCAGGGAGTGATGGAGGCCAGTGCGGCCGGTGGCAGACCCAGACCTGCCCCGGCCGGAGGGACAGCTGTGGGCCGCTCCCCCCAGCCTCCCGCTGCTCACGGAAACACGGACCTTGTGTGGCCAGGTCGTCCAAAGTTGCAGGAGAAGCCAGAAATGTGGGTTTTTATGTGAAATCACCTGACCTTTCACTTTGGCTCAAACATTGAAAAACACTTTGCAAGCCAAACAAAACGTGGGGCTGGACTTGGCCTGGGTCTCATCCCGGCGGCCAGTTCGCAGCCGGTCTTCGCGGCACCTGTCCCAGGGCCCTGGCCTGTGGACTGGTGTCTGCAGCGCAGCGGGGTGCATGGGGGCTTCTCGGGACCCCCAGGGAGGGGCGGGTGCACCCCCAGGGAAAGGGCGGGAGCCTGGGGCAGCTGGGTCGGGGTGCACTGAGCAGGGTGAGGAGGAAAGGAGTGACCCGTTTATCACCGCCCCACACGCCCCACGCTGCTTTGCACGCTGTTCCTCCCAGCAGCCCCTTTGTGCCAGGTGCCCGGTGGTGCTGTCTTGTTAGTCATGCCTTCACACAGAATATGTTCCTTCAGGGTGAGGTGACCTGCAGGGGGTTGGGGTCACACGGTAAGAAGGGGAGGGGCTGGGCTCGGACCCAGCTCAGTGCCTGAACCTGCCTAGGCCACACTGCCCCCCTGGGAACCAGAGGTGTGTGTGTGTGTGTGTGTGTGCATGTGCGCACACAGCTGAGCCGTGAACAGGCTCACCGGGACCCCAGGGGGGAGCCCCAATACCTCTGTAGTGATGACCTGCCCGCGCCTCACCTCCCCGCCTACCGGACACCTCAAAGCCAGAGCGGTGGCGTGCCGGGCCGGCGTCTGTGCCCTGATGAGCTGCTTGGCCGCTCGGCGCCCTTGCCCAGCTGTGAGCTTGCTTCCCAGGCGCCTCCCTGGGAGAAGGATCAAGGGAGCCCCGGCAGGTGCGGCTTCCCTGGCAGGTTCTGAGAGCTGGGCCGGGAGGAGGCCCGGAGGAAGCACTTCCAGCCGAGGGCAGTGTCCGGTCCGTCCCCGCGTTGCTGCTCTGCTCTCTGAGGACGTCCTTCTAATGTCCCCCGCCCTCCTCCCCGCCCCAGGGCAGGTCATGGAGCCTTCCTAACCCGCCTCCTAGGGACCCCCACTCCAACCCAGTCTACCCATCTCGCTTAAGAACAGACAAAACCAGCATTGATCACAGGTGTGTGATTATAGAAATGTTCTAGAAATCCTGGAGACTTCAGCGAAGGGCGGGGAAACGAGCCGCCGGAATAGGAAGAGCGCCCCGGCTTGGCGAGCAGGGGCAGGGCCCTCGGTCACCGGGCGGGTGTCATGTCTGCAGCCTGGCGAGCATCCGGTTTCTCACGGCTCCGTGTGGTTGCGAGGGGCCTGGCAGTCCGCTCGGGGTGTCTGCGTGACTGTGTTGGCAGGGGTGTACCCCAAGTTTCCTTAAATGTGCTCACACAGAAATCCCTGTGCACCCCCCGGACCGCCACCTGAGGGTGAATTCCTAAGATGGGGTTGCCAAGCCAACGGGCATATCGTTTTTATTTATTTTTTTAAATATATTTTTATTGATTTCAGAGAGGAAGGGAGAGGGATAGAGAGACAGAAACATCAATGATGAGAGAATCATTGATCAGCTGCCTCCTGCACACCCCCGACTGGGGATCCAGCCCACAACCCAGGCCTGTGCCCTTGACCGGAATCGAACCCGGGACCCTTCAGTCCGCAGGCCGAAGCTCTATCCACTGAGCCACACCGGTCAGGGCGGGCATATCGTTCTTTTTTTTTTTTTTTTTTTTTTTTGGGCATATCGTTCTTAATGTCCTAATAGAAACTGCCAATTGTCCCCCCGACCGTCCCCGGGTGCCCAGGGGGCGCGCAGAGGGTGGGAGTGGCCGGGGCCCCTCTGCCCGTGGACACCTGAGGCTCGGCGTTCGGTGGGTGCGCAGCGTGTGCTTGTGGGGTGTGTAGTGGGGTCCCGCCGTCGTTTTACCAGAGGGAAACGGAGGCTCGCGGGGCGCCCGCGCTCACACTCCCGACCCTGGCACCAGGCCCCGCCCCTCCCGCCGCCGGCCCCGCCCTCCCGCCGCCGGCCCCGCCCTCCCGCCGCCGGCCCCGCCCTCCCGCCGCCGGCCCCGCCCTCCCCCGCCGGCCCCGCCCCGGCCGGCCCGCCCCCGGCATGACCTCAGCGGGCCGGGCGGCGGGCGCAGAGCGCAGCAGCGCGGAGCCGCGGGGGCCTCCGCCGCCCGCGCCGCCCCGGGTCCCGCGGCCCGGCCGGCCGCCCGCGCCGCTGCGAGCCGCCCATGGTGCAGCGCATGTGGGCCGAGGCGGCCGGGCCTGCGGGCGGAGCCGAGCCGCTGTTTCCGGGCTCCCGGCGGAGCCGCAGCGTGTGGGACGCCGTGCGCCTGGAGGTGGGCGGCCCCGACAGCTGCCCGGTGGTGCTGCACAGCTTCACGCAGCTCGACCCCGACCTGCCGCGCCTAGAGGTGGGTGAGCCCGGGTCCGGCCCGCGGCCCAGTGAGCGGGTGGGGTGGGGGCCAGGGTCCCGATCGGTCCGGAGGGAGGGTCCCTCTGCAGAAACCCCCCTCCTCGCGGTAACCCCAGGGCAGCCGGGAGGACGTGGGGGCCGCCCGCGCAGCTGGTCCAGCAGTTTAGGGACTGGCGCTGGTCTGCCTGCCCCTCGTCCGCCGCAGCGCCTGCCTCGCGGAGCCGGTGCCAGCCTCGCGCCTGCAGCCCGGCAGACCTGTTTCCGCGGGCTGTCACCTTGCGAGCAGGGCTGGGCCCTGTTTCGTCTCTGCTGCCAGCCCCGGCTTGCACAGGCAGTTAGCTTCGCAGTCCTGGCCGAGTGCTTCGGGGGGCAAGCCCCTGGCATGGCCAGGGGTGGCGGGGACCACAGTGCCTTTCAGACACCCCCCTTTAGGGTCAGAGGTAGAGCTGCTGTTCAGGACTGCTCTGAGGGCCGGTGGAGGGGAAGCAGGTCTGCAGCCTCTGGGGCCAGGTGTCCGGCAGGGAGGTTGGGACAGGGCCCGCTCAGGCCCAGAGGGTGACCGACTCATTGCTGCTTGGTTAGAAAATGCCCAGCGCCAGCCCTGGCCCCGGAGCTCAGTTGGTTAGAGCGTCGTACAATGCGCCAAGGTTGAGGGTTCGACCTCTGGTCAGGGCGCATATACGGATCGACCAGCGAACACATGAATAAATGGAGCAACACATCGATGTTTCTCTCTCCCTCTCTCTCTCAAACCAATAAATAAACATTTTTTTAAAAAGGAAAAGGAAATGCCCCCACACCGTAGGTTTGGAAGGATTCAGAGAAGGGGAGCTGTGCCTGTCGCCCACGGGGGCGGGACTCTTGTTCCTGATGCGCTCTGTGTAGTGGGGTTCAGTGGGTCATGGGGTCACACAGGTTGGGGGGAGCGATACCTTCCTCACGCCCGCCTGTGCACCTGCCCCAGCAACAGAGAGAGCAGATCCAGGGACGCGCCCCTCACCCGCTCTGCCTGGGCACGGGGCCCGGGCAGAGGCCAGCCCTGGATGGAGGGGCTCGGCATGTTAAGGCTGAGCCAGAGCCTTAACAGTGAAGTTCCTGAGACACCCCGCCCCCTCCATGCTGGTTAGGGCCCCTTGGAGCCCTGCACCCCCTCCCCCATCACTGTAGGCCCGGTGTGCTGTGATTGCTGGCAGTCTGCAGCCTGGGTCTTGTGCCTCTGCGTGTCCCCAGTATCTCGCCAGGGCCTAGATTTTGCCCAAGGACAAATCATGTCTCCGTGCCCGGCGTGGGGGGAGCTCTGGGGGCGGGGGGAGGGGACCCCAGCCTGGGGACACTTTCCTCCTGAGCTCGGCGTGTCCGGGACCCTCATCCACCCCAAGCTTTGGCTTTCATTGGCGGCTGCAGCAGGACCCTGGGAGGCCTGACACCAGCCCAGTCCTCATCTGACTTGCATTACAGCTGGCAGCCAGGCGGCCTTTGTGTGCTGGAGGGTCTGGCCTGCACGCTCTCAGCTCTCAGCTCAGCGCCCGGCAGGTTCCTGGCCAGGGTGCGGCCAGCTGCTCAGCCCCTTCCCTGCCCCCCTCCCTCCCTCCCTCTCTCTGACCGTGTGCATCCCTGGGGACCTGAGGGAGAGGCAGGTCTGAGCCCTAGCCTTGCCCAGGGGTGGCCTTCTCTCTGTCTCCCCTCCCCTCCCTCCCCCTCTCCCTCCCTCTCTCCCCCTCCTGCTGCTGCCATCCGGGACTCAGCACCAGATCCAGGCCGCGACCACTGTTTAGAATCAAAGGGGAAGCTTCTGGCTGGAGCAGGAAAACCAGGGTCCTGGCAGAAGAGGAGTCCACTGCCGGAAACCAAACACAATGACCATTTACCATGGGCGGTGGAGGGGGCGGGGAAGTCCCTGTCCCTCCTGCCAATGCCCCCCCGCCCCCCCCCCTCCTGGGCTGGTTTCCTGGCCGCTGTCGTGCCGTGCGGCAGCAGCACTGCTGTGGGCCCTGTCCTTTCTGGAAACCCCCAGGCAGTTTCTGCCTTCCTCCCCTGCCCCCCATTTCCCCACCAGCCTCCAGCCAGTGCTTCCCTCGCCCGGCTGCCAGATGTCCTCGCACATCTGGGCATCTGCTCCCTCGTCATCTTGATTCTAAGCCTGTGCGGTTCTGTGCTCGCTGGGGGTCACCGGCCCATGCCCCGTGTTCCGGCAGGCCCCTCCTCGGCCAGGCAGCTCTCTGGCCTGTAGCACCTACTGGATGCAGGCGCCACCTCCCCATCCAGCCCTCCAGGCAGGTGCCAGCCCCACTGTCTAGGGGACCAGAGCCCCTGAGCTAGCCAGACGTATGCACGGCCGGGAAGGACGCAGCCAGGACTTGACCCTGGGCTGTGTCCTCTTGGGCGCCGACTGTGTACTCGAGACCAGAGGGGTCAGAGAAGGCTCGCCATCGAGGCAACGTTAAGTTCACGAGGAGGACGCTGGAGCTGTGGGAAAATGGAACCGGGCCCAGGCAGCCCAGAAGCCGTGGCCAAGTGAGGGGCAGGGATGCTTAGAGGCCAGAGGAAGGCCAAGTGCTGGGGCCAGAGCACACTGGGGGGCCTCCAGGAAGGAGCAAGCCCCCAGCAAGCCCCCCAGGGTTTGACGTAACAGCGCATGGGAGCCGGAACGCTGTGGGAGGCCCAGTGCTGAGCGATTCCATGCATTGTTCCTCTGCGTTCAGGACTATCAGCAGCCCATTCAGCAGAAGGGACAACTGAGGCGCTAGAGGTTCATTAGATTGCACAGCCTCTCCGAGCGAGCAGGTGGCAGAGGCAGGGTTCTGACCCAGGCCGCGGGCCTGCAAGGCCTGAGAGCGTCTGTGGGGGGGATGGAGTGAGGGGGGCTCCTCTGTTCTTGGGGTGGAGATACACAGGGGGTCTCCTTCCAGGCTCCCCGCCTCCTCAGGGTCCTCTGGCCTCCTGACCACACTGTGTGCAGATCTTCAGTTTAACCCCTAGGGCCTTGACCCGGGGGCCCAGAGGCATGGCCTCAGGTGGGCTGTAGGTGCCGGACACTCAGGGAAGGCCCGGAGTGGGAGTGGGGGATGGGGGTCGGCCCTGGGAGATGCTGGACCGCCTGAGATTTGGACGGACCCAGGCCCTGTCTTTGTTGGAATCAATTTAGCACTGGCCCTCGGTGGCCCCTGGACGAGCAGTGGGGGCGGTTTCAGGGGCTGCTGGCGGGTGGCCCTGACGGCTCCCTTGGGTGGCCTGTGGCCCCCTGCCCCAGGCTGGGGCCTCCAGCCTCGCAGGCCCAGAATCGCCGTGTTCCCGGACACACAGGTCCAGTGAAGCGACTCCCGATCCACCTCTGAGGGTCTGAGAGTCGACACCTGCGGCCTAGAGCAGGCGGCGGCCGGACGGGGGAGTGCGTGGACGAGAGCCCGGTGGCTGGGTGGGCAGGGCGGTGGCACCCAGCACAGGGCTGCGTGTGGGGAGTCCAGGCGCGGGGGTTGCTCTGGCACTTTTCCTCTCCGGGAAGGTGGGCCGCCCGCAAGGCCTGCTCTCAGTCACGCCTGGGGCGTGTGCTGTCCTCTGGAAGCGGGGGTGGGGGGTGAGGGGGTGGGGGGCTGGGCGGTGGGGTGGGGGGTAGAGAGGGGGGCTGAAGCGGGAGCGTGGGCGCTGGAGGGCTGGCTCGGCCCGCAGCCCTGACCTGCTCCTGCGCCCTGAGCCTCGGTTTCCTTTTCTGTAAAATGGGCCTGTGCCGGTTCCTCCGCCGAGGGTTCTGGGAGGACCGAGCGAGGGGCGGCCTGACAGGCGGGGCCCCCGGGTGCGTGTCCTGCCCGGCTCCGGGGAGGTCAGCCTGGTGCTTCCAGGGTGTCCTGTAGCTGAACCTCGGGCTTGGGGGCCCTGGCCGTCCCCTCAGAGAGAGCAGTGGGTACGGTGAGCCTGCCTCCCCCGCCTGGCGGTGTGACCCCGGGAAGCCCTTCCCAGCCCCGGTCTCTTTCCCGCATCCGTGTGAGCAGGAGCGGCCGCCAGTGGAGCGGGGCCTGGGTGTGTCTCCACAGGACAGGAGCGTCACAGGCCAGGGTTCAAGTCCCTGCCCCAACTGCCACTTCCTGGCTCCCGGCCTGGGCGCGTTCCCCCCGGCTCCTTCCTCATCCATCAAGTGAGGTGTGCGGAGGACTAACCGTGACGCGTGTGCTGAGGGCCTGGCGCCCAGGAAGTGCCCACGTGTGCTGGACACTGGTCCGTGGTATTGCTGTGGGGACTGGACCTTCAGCCAGCCCCACCCAAACCTCAGGGGCCGGGCCACCCTCCTCCTCAGCCGTCACCAGCCATCTCTCCTCCCCACGGAGGCACATTTAAAGAGCTGGGCTCCGGCAGGCGGGAGGGTTCTTGGGGAGATGGGCCAGCCTCTTTGGGGGCTCAGCACAGCCTCCAAACTCCAATTTCTGGATCACTGAGCTTCGCGGTTGCCCTGGAAACCAGACACCTTGAGGGGTGTCCAGCCAAGGCTGCCTCTGTGGGTTGCGGTGTCTGGACCAGGAGAGTGGCCCTCCCTTATGCAGGGCTGACCTTGAGTCCCCTCTGTGCCCTGGGGCTCAGTGCAGCGCACCAGCAGGGTCATCCTCCGGGCCCTGGGCTGATGGTCTAAGAGATGAGCCAGGACTTGGACTTGAACAGTCCTGGTTCTCTCCTCAGCCTGGACACTGTCCGCTGGGTCACCCTCCTGGCCTCAGTCTCCCGCTCTGTGTAATGGGTGCCTGGGATTCCTGACGGCTGAGGAGGAGTGTGGCCTGGCCCCTAGAATTCCTGGGGTTCCCTCTTGGTCTGTCTCACGTTGGAGCTCCTGCTTTCGAGCAGAAGGTGAAAAAGTCGGAAAGCTGCACGGCTGGCTTCCACCCTCAGGCTTCCAGGGTGACTCGGCCCCCCTCTGGGTTCCCGGAGCCGCTGGCAGGTCTCCCACAGCTCTCCCGGGAGGTTTTTCAGCCTCAGCTGGTGGTGGTGGTGGTGGTGGTGGTGGTGGGGTGCGCGTGCCAGCCATCCCACAGCAGCAGCAGGTCCCGCTTCCTGGGCACTTCCGGTGCCAGGCGCCCGTCTGGGCTTCCAGCCTCGCGGCCGCCACTGTGACCCTGTTAGAGGGACGCTCTTCCCCCCACTTCACAGGCGAGCTCACTGAGGCCGAGGGCGCAGGCTCGGCAGAGCTGGGAGTCAGAGCCCTTCGTGCGGACCGTGCTCGGGTCTGCTGGGCTCTGGGGAGGGGCCTCATGCACCTAGGGCTGCGGGGGCTGGTGGGTGGCCGGTCAGGGCCGCAGGGTGGCCTCGGTGACTCGGTGGACCCAAGCAGCAGCTCACAGTGGTGACCAATGCACACGGGAGCCCTGGCGAACCCCTCGTGGTACCTTGAGGGCATTTGGGCTTGGCCTGCAGTCATTTGGGGGCAGCACCCTGCCGGCCCGCCACCCTGAAAAGGCTGATCCGGTGACACATTAACAGATGCCCCCCAGGGCTCGGGGCTGTGGGACACCCCGGGTGCCCATTCTGCTGGCCTCTGCTCACCAGGGCCTGGGGGCACCCCGCCACCTTCACTCCACTGGACCCAGGTGCTGGAAGGCACAGCTCTGAGGGGGTCCCAGGGCCCTGGGGTGCCTGCATGGGTGGGACAGGAGGCTCTGTCCACTCACGTGACAGTCTTTCCTCCTAACAGCTCAGTGCTGCCCCGTGGACGCCGACCCTCAGGACATCTGTCTGCTAGGCCATCCCCTCCTCTCCGAGGCTCCCAGCCCCTGCCAGTGTCCACGGGGCCTGCTGCCCACGGCTGCTTCTGGCCCAGGCGGCCCGCTCTGCTCACGGGGTGGCCCAGGGTCATGTGTGGGTTCTGGGGGCAGATGCCTGGGCTCCGGCTGCTTTCCTCCCCTGGCAAGGGGGTGAGGCAGGGAACAGATGCCCACTCCGCCCGGGACCCTGGAACTCCCCGTAGAGCCTGCGCCTGCCTCTCGGTCGACGGCTTCCATGGTGCCTGCACTCAGAGGTGCTGTCATGGTCTGGGTTGTCCCTGCGGCTGCTGCGGGAGGGGACAGGGAGGACGGGGTTAGCTCCGCTGGGCCAGTGACTCCCCAGCCCAGCCTGTGTGCTCAGCATCCCGCCCTGCCCCCCAGTCGGCTGGCAGAGGGGGCCCCTGGGGTGGGGGCAGGGCTCAGGGATCACATGACGCCCAGGCAGGGCCAGCCAGCTGCTCCCAGCCAGCAAGGCCCATGGCTCAGTGCAGAGCCGCTATTTAGACCCAAGGCCCTGGCCCTGCCCGCACGTTAGCCTGGCCAGGGAGTGCCCTGTCCGCAGGCCTGGATGGAGGCCGGGGCAGCCAGGTGCTGTGTGGGCTCCGGAGGGGTTCGAGCCCAGTGCCCTCTGGCAGCAGGTCCTGCACGGCTTCCAGACTGGCCGGACCGTGGGCTCAGCTGGGCCAGATGTGGCTGGAGTCCCAGGAGAGGGCCCGGCCTTGGTGGGAGGCAGCCTGTGGGACTTGGAGGAGATGTGGGGGTGGCAGGGCTAACAGGCCCCCTCCCCCAGGGCCTCTTCCAGGCAGGCAGCGGGTGCGGGGAAGGATGGAAGCATCTGTTTCTGTTTTTCTGCTTCAGCAGGAGGAATTCCCCTCCCTGCTGGAAGGGCTGGGCCTCCCCAGCGTGGGCTGTGGGCTGTGTGGGTGTGGGAGGTGCTGCTCCCTGCTAACTTCCAGGAAACGGCCGGCTGTCTCCCTGGAGGAGGCGGCGAAGGCTCAGGAGCCGGTGTGATTGCAGCGGCTTTCCCGTTGGTACGATGCCCGGAGTCGGGGGCGGCCTCGGGTCAGAGGAAGTGGGCTTCCGGAGGATGGCTCCCGGGCCCCCCAGAGCCCTCCTGGTTCCGGCCCCGGGCCCCACGCAGCCCGGGCGTCAGGACAGGGCTGTCAGTGGCCCGGGCTGAGTCAGCACTTTGCAGTGGGCCTCCTCTGAGGTCCACGCCCACCCTACCTGGGGCAGTGACCTGTGCCTGGTCCCAGCTGCTGTCACTGACCGTGTGATTGATGGCCGTGTGCCCACTGGCACCTCCCAGCCGGCTCCTCCTGAGCCCTCGGAGGTTGGCATCTTTACTCCTAGGCCCCTCCCCCCCCCCTGCAAGTTCACCCTCCCCTGGACAGGGCCGGCGGGGAGAGGGCTGCGCCGTGACTCAGTGGCCTCGTCCTGGCCCTGGTGACAGCGGGGTGGGGCCACTGCCTCCGAAAACAAGGGCCTTCCTTTCTGCCGGGGTCCGGGCTGCAGCCGGCTGACCCCTCTTCCTGGCCCAGCCAGTCCCGTGGCTTTGGGTCCTGCAGAACCCTGGCCGGCAGCCTGCACGTCAGCACTGTCCTCTTCCTCACCCTGTCCCCGCGCACATGCTGACAGGGAGCTGGGAACTCCTCTGTTGCCCAAGAAGGCGCGAGGCCATGAATGAGCAGAACGGGAAGGAAGTGGCCTCCAGGGAGCCCCGCACCTGCCCAGACCCGTGATGCTGGCTCCAGGGCTGGGCGGGGAGGAGCGGCTCTCCTGCGGGTGCTGCTGGGGTCGGGGGCAGGCGGCGCGGAGGACGGGTGGAGGGAGGGCCGCATGTCCCCCTGGGTGCCTGGCTGTCGGGTCCCAGCGGCCACTCGCCTGCAGCAGCGTGACTCCGACAGGTTGCTCTCCTCTCCGCCTCCCCGTGCCACCTGTGAGGTGACCAGCAGCAGTGCTTGTCTTGGGGGGCACCCTGGGCAGGGGCAGGTTGTTGGGGGGGGGCTCGTCTTGTCCACACCCAGCTCCTGGCCGGCAGGGCCGGAGGGGGTGGCCCTGATATGGGTCCCCTTCTCAGGCTGTCCTCCTGTTTCGTTCTGGGTCTGAGGTGTGTGTGGCCACTGATCGGGGCCTCCCCCGGGGAACAGGGTGCAGGGGGCACCCCCTGCAGCGTCGGCCGGCAGGGCCCTGACCCCCGCCCGCGCCGGGCGCTGTCTTTGCAGAGCTCCACGCAGGAGATCGGCGAGGAGCTGGTCAACGGGGTCGTCTACTCCATCTCCCTGCGCAAGGTGCAGGTGCACCCCGCGGCCAGCAAGGGCCAGCGCCGGCTCGGGGTGAGTGTGGGGCGCCCGGGTTCCACATGCCGCCCTGGGACTGCACCCACTTGCTCCCAGGGCTTTCCTGCCCTTGGGCCCCACAGTCCTGCTCCCAAAGGAATCAGCCCCGCCCCCGCCAGGTGCAGCCGCTGCTGGCACATCTGTGCGAACATCAGAAAGGCCACTTCCACTGGCTTCCCTTTTCCCTCCGTGCTGGTTTGGGAGTGTTTGTGCGTCTGGCCCGTGTTTCCTGTTTTGGCTGCTGCTCCCCGCTGTCCCGTGGAGCTGTCCTCCTGTCTGTCCTCCCACACCTCTGAGCCTTAACATCCCCACACTTAGGCAGGGCTGTTTTCACCCCAAAAAGGGTGGGGTGGGGGCTGGCTGCTCGGTACAGTTGCCTGTAACTTGGTCTCTTGGCGAGCACAGCCCGTGGCCCCTCCAGGTCGGAGCCGAGGCCGGCCTTCCAGCAGGGCGGCCGGTTACCACGTGATCCAGCCCCTCTGGGCCTGGGACCCGGTCAGGTTCTGTGGCCATTGGCACCGCCCTGCGCTGAATGCCCGGTGCCCTGCTGTGCTGCTCCCTCCCGCCAGGGCGCTTGGGTGATGCTCTTCCCACAGGGAGGGGCTGTCCTGCTCAGTTAGCACATGGTCGGCAGGCCTGGCCTTTCCCGTCACCCCCTCAGATCCACTTTTAAACATGAGAACCTTTTTCTGGGGGGACACTTACGTCCGACCTGCCACAAGTCCCCGCGAGCTTGGGCGCTCATCTGCGCTCCAGCCCTCACCCTTCTGGGGGTCCCTGCTGCTGCCCCTGCCCACATGGCCCTCCTCTGCCCACCCCAGTGTGAAAATGAGTCGGCCCTGAGCCTGTACGAGACCTGCAAGGTGCGCACGGTGAAGGCGGGCACGCTGGAGAAGCTGGTGGAGCACCTGGTGCCCGCCTTCCAGGGCAGCGACCTCTCCTACGTCACCATCTTCCTGTGCACCTACCGGACCTTCACCACCACCCAGCAGGTCCTGGACCTGCTGTTCAAACGGTGAGCGCCCGTCCTTGGCAGCACGGACTCCCCCACCTGCTGCTGTGTGTCTCCGGGAAAACGACTTGCCCTCTCTGAGCCTCAGTTTGCTCATGTGAACACAAGCCACCTCCCAGGTTGTCGGGACTGCTGGGGGCTGACTGAACTCTCCCGCCAAAGCTTCTCTCTGCCTCCAGCCTCGTCGCCCTGTGCCCTGGGGTGAACAGCTCTCATTTGAGTAGAGGTTCCGGCTTCTCTCTGGGGGTCCCCTGCCTGAGCGCCAGAACAAGGGCCCTGGGGGCAGGCTGGGGGCCCCAGGCCCACTTGGATATCTGTGAGGTGCCCGTTGGGGTTCATTCATCCCACAAACGTATTTGTGAGGCCCGTCCTGTGTGCGGGCACTTTTCTGGGCACAGAACATAATTCAGTGCAAAACGCAGCGAAACCCCGGCCCTCCAGGCTCTGGCCCAGCGGGGGGCGGGCGGCCCGTCACAGCGGCCGGCCCAGCAGGTTCCGTAGATGTGACGCCCTCACCGCCTCCTCTAGATACGGATGCATCCTCCCTTACCCCCACGAGGACGGCGGGCCGCAGGACCACCTGAGGAAGTGAGTGCGCTCGGGTCCTGGGAGGGCCTCCGAGGCTGCGGGGTGGGCAGAACCCTGGCCCCGCTCCCCTGGGGCTGAGGGCTCCAGCAGGAGGGAGAGTGGGGAGCTGTGGGTGGGCCCCGGGCTCCAGGGAGCAGAGGGAGAGAACCCCCCGGAGAGAACCGTCCTCCCACAGCCCGCCCAGCCCTGCTCGCCCCGTCTCTGCCCTGTCCCTGTCTGGGTGCCCAGGACAGGTGGTGTGGGAGCGCCGGTTCACACCCGGCCCCACCTCGTCCTCCCAGCCCAGCTGCGCCCGTTCCCCGCGGACAGTGTCAAGGGAAGAGGAGGCACAGAGAATAGGGCAGCACATCGGGCAGCAGCTGAGGCTGAGCTGCCACGAGGGCCATGACAGCTGGGCAGGGCACTCGCTGCTGGTCCCTCCTCCCTGCATGGTTAGGCGGCACCCACTGTGTGCCAGTCTGTGCCAGGACCGAGCAGGCAGCCCCTCCCTGGCCTGGTGGAGCGTACGGTCCAGTGGGGGGTGCTGGAGATAGATAGAGAGGGTATCAGGCTTTCCGGGCAGGGGAAGTGGTCACACGGTCAATGGAGGGCACCCTGCCTGCTCACCAGGCTGGGTGGGCAGGGGCACTGGCCTCTGGATGGACAGGGACGGGCCCAGAGTCCAACCCCCACAGGGGCCATGGGAGGGCCGCATGGAGGGGGAGCCAGGCCTCTGACTCTGCTGCCCCCATTCCCCCGCCCAGTGCCATCTCCTCCATCCTGGGCACCTGGCTGGACCAGTACTCGGAGGACTTCTACCAGCCCCCGGGCTTCCCCTGCCTCAAGCAGCTGGTGGCCTACGTGCAGCTCAACATGCCTGGCTCGGACCTGGAGCGCCGCGCGCACCTGCTCCTGGCTCAGCTGGAGCGCACGGAGCTCACAGAGGCAGAGCTGGAGGGTGAGGAGAATGGGGGGGCCCTGGGGCGGGGTCAGTGCTGGACACAGAGGAACCTCCAGAGGCTGGCGTGGGCAGGCCCGGAGCAGAGACTGGCCTCGGACCACCCACCTGACTGCGGGTGGGGACGCGTCCGGGGCTGAGGCTTCTCTGGAAGGCAGTGGCATGGTTTTTGTCTTGGGAAAGCAGGCGTGTTGCTGAACGTTTCTCCTGTTACAGCTCTATCACCAGCTCCAGCGCTAGAGCCAGCTCCAGCACCAGTTCTAGCACCCAGTCCTGTGCCAACTTCAGAGCAGGAGCCAGCTCCATCACCAGCTCCAGCACCCAGTCTAGCACCAGCTCTAGCGTCCAGTCCTGTGCCAACTTCAGAGCAGGAGCCAGCTCCAGCGCCGGCTCTAGCGTCCAGTCTAGCGCCAGCTCTAGTGTCCAGTCCAGTGCTGGCATCAGAGCAAGAGCTAGTGCTGGCTGGAGAGCCTGAGCCCGCTCTTGAACCAGCTCCAGAGCGAGAGCCAGCCCCGGGACCCACTCCAACAGCAGCTGCAGAGCTGGAACCGGCTCTGTCGCAAACTCTGGAGCTAGAGCCGGCTCCAGCGCCAGAGCCTTCCTGGCCTTCGCCTGTGGCTGCAGAGAACGGGCTCAGCGAGGAGAGGCCTCACCTCCTGGCGTTTCCTCCCTACCTGGTGGCGGAGCAGTTCACCCTGATGGACGCGGTGAGCACCTCTGCTCAGCGGGCAGGAGGGCGCACCTTCCTCCGGCATCTGCTGCCCACACGGCCGTTCCCTGGTCCGAGCTGGTGCCCTGCCCCCCCCCCCCCGCCCCCCCAGCTCCAGCTCTGCGCACCGTGTGACCCGGGCGAGCTTCTTATCCCCAAGCCTCCATTTCCCTGCGGACTGTGGAGCTGGGACCCCACCCACCCCCTCTCTGCACAGAGTAACTGAGGGTTAAAGGAAGTGGAACAATAGAAAATTGGGGAGCCGGGCTGTTTGGGGGGGAGGGGAGCTCCCCCATCTGCCCAGGAGGCCTCACCACTTAATAGGCACCTGTACTGGCCCCAGGGCAGCCTTGGCCACACCTCCAGCTGTGGACCCCCCATGGATGAGCATCTGGACAGGGAGGGGCACAGGTGTGAGGGGCTCAGGGCCACCCGGTGCCACTTGGTGTGGTGCCCGCAGTTAGGGTGTGGCTGGTGAGGACGTCACACTCTCCCGCCGGCGTTTCATCCCGGGTCCCTCGCGTGCTGGTGCCCACGGGGCAGGGAACAAAGCCCCAGGCTCCACCGCTCAGCCACAGCCTCAGCTTTCAGGTCCCCAGCACTGACCAGGGCCCTGCCTGGGACTGGGGGGGACCGGTGCTGTGCTGAGGTGTGGCGGAGCCGAGTGACACGCCCCTGCCCCCCAGGAGCTGTTCAAGAAGGTGGTGCCCTACCACTGCCTGGGCTCCATCTGGTCCCAGCGGGACAAGAAGGGCAAGGAGCACCTGGCTCCCACCGTCCGGGCCACCGTCAGCCAGTTCAACAGCGTGGCCAACTGCGTCATCACCACCTGCCTCGGGGACCGGAGCGCGACGGCCCGGGCCCGGGCCAGGGTGGTGGAGCACTGGATCGAGGTGGCCAGGGTATGTGGGAGCCCTTTGCCGCCTTCACCCCCTCCCAGGGCTGTGGTCTGTGGCACCAGCCCTTCCGTTTCAGGGCCTCGATGACCTTGACTGTCTCCCCCCAGCCCCGCTCCCCCCCTACCCTGTGCTCACTTCCTCCTTAGGTTCCTTCCTGGGTTGAGCTCAGGTCCCTCCCACCCCCCAGCGATATTCATGGGGCACGGGTCCCCTGGGAGGGGGGCTCCCGGGCATGTCACCCAGAAGGAGAGGTGCCAGCCCCCCTCACGCTGCTCCCCTGCCCCCAGGAGTGCCGGGTCCTCAAGAACTTCTCGTCCCTCTACGCCATCCTCTCCGCTCTGCAGAGCAACTCCATCCACCGGCTGAAGAAGACGTGGGAGGAAGTGTCCAGGTGGGCTGGGCTCTGCCCTCAGGGAGCCTACGACCTGCAGGGCCCACATGTGGGGTGGGGAGCGGGGGGGCAAGCCTTCCACTGGCCTTAGGCCAGCAATTCTGCCTCAGGACTCAGGTTCCCTATCTGTCAGGCCCTGGACTGAGCCACAAAGTCAAAACTGGTCCCAACAGAGGCCTCAGTAGAACTGGGAACAGCTCCCAGGTGACCCACTTGAGAGCCCCACCCCCAGGCCCACGGAGCCCTAGGACCGCGGGACTAGCGCCCGGCAGCTCGGCAGCTCGGGGCCCTTGGGCTCTAAGAGGAGAGGGGTCTGCGCTCACACCCCCCCGCCCCCAGGGACAGCGTGCGCGTCTTCCAGAAGCTGTCGGAGATCTTCTCGGATGAGAACAACTACTCGCTGAGCAGAGAGCTGCTCGTCAAGGTGAGGTGGGCGGAGCCTCGCAGCAGAAGGTCTTTGCAAACTTCTGGGCCTGTCTTGTCTGGACCTTTGGGGAGAGGGGGACCTGTTTGGGCCGTGGGCAGGTGGGGGCAGTTTCAGGACAGGAGGCCCGGGGAATGGGCTGGCCTGGGAGAGGGGAGGCTTTTCTAGAAGGTGGGCGGCCTGGCAGGGTTAGGTCTCCTGCTCCCGTGCGATCCCCTCCTACAGCGCCCTCCGGGCTGGTGGTGATGGCGTTGGGTGGGCATCCCTTCCCTGCCCAGTCCAGCCTGTGCCCTGGGCAGGCCCTTGTCACCCCCTTCTGTCTGAACTCACTTCCCAGGGGAGGGCACGTGCCTGCCCAGGGGACAGGTCCCAAAGGGGCTGCCCAGGTGTGGGTCCAAATGACTAGACAGATCTGGGTGCATGTGGGGGCGAAGGGCAAAGGGCAGAAGGCCTCACTGAGCCCATGCTCAACCCTGGCAGGAGGGGACCTCCAAGTTTGCCACCCTGGAGATGAACCCCAAGAGAGCCCAGAAGCGGCCGAAGGAGACGGTGAGTGTGCCCAGGACCGGAGCGCGGGGTGGCCTCCCGAGTCCCCCGCCCGCTGCCCTCCTGCCTCACACGCCCCTTAGACCTGGCCTGGCAGGGCCGTCCCTCACCAGCCGCTGTCGAGGAGGACTAGTTGCAGCCACCAGGGCAAGGCCCTGAGACCCAGGCTTGGGGGATTCGGGGCGGGGAGGGTCAGGGACCCATCATCTTGGGGGTTTGCCAGATACCAGGCCTGGAAGGTTACTGGAGGGTTTGGGGGCCGTGGGCACTAGGAGGGGGATGAGCATTTAAGGGTCCCCAGGCTGCTCCGAGTGGGAGCCCGGGGTTGGGGCTAGGAGCCGAGGCTGAGGGGCTCCCGGGGGAGTGCGTGGACCCCACTTACACCTCGATGTCACAGGGTGTCATCCAGGGCACCATCCCCTACCTGGGCACGTTTCTCACGGACCTGGTGATGCTGGACACCGCGATGAAGGACTACCTGTATGTGAGTGAGCTGGGGCGGGGTGGGGTGGGGCGGCCCCTGAAGCCTGAGGAGAGAGCGCCCCTCAGCGAGCCCTGAGCCCCAGCCCCTGGTCCGTGCGTCGGTGCAGCTGCCCCTCTTAGCAGTGGGTAACCAGCTCACCATCTGGCCGTGGGGCTCAGAGCTGCAGGAGAGTTTAGCTAAGCTGGACACGACCCCTCCCTCAAGCCGTGCCCATGGGCAAGAGAGGCCACACCCTCCAGGTCAGGCACGTGGTAGCCAAGCAGGGTCTTCTTGTCCGAGGATTCAGTCGCTCCATCTGTCCTCAGAGAGTTGGAGGAGAAGGTCTCCCCAGCGCCCAGCTCCCAGCTCCCAGGACCCACCCAAGGTCCAAGTTTGTGTGCATGCCCTGCCCCCTGGTGTTCGCTGTCGGTAGTGCAGTCTGAGAGGGGAGCCCGGTGGTCATGGGCATGGGGACACTTTCTGATGGGCATTGGCTGTCTGCCTTCCAGGGGAGACTGATCAACTTCGAGAAGAGGAGGAAGGTGAGCAGCCACTGCCCTCACTTTGGGGCGGGAAATCAGACGCCCCAGCGCACCCTCTTGGCTTCCCCCTTCCTGTTGTATTAATGGGGAGAGCTGGATGCAGAAGGGGGACCCTCTCCCAGAGGAGGGTGGGGAGCAGGAGTGAGCACCCAGGACAGTTTCCTGGGGAGGGGCTGCTGGAACCCAGCTGAGGATCGGGTCAGGCCTGGGTGGGGGCAGAGAAGAGGAGGTGACCCAGCACCCCACTCAGGCCCTCCCCGCCCCGCCCTGCTCTCTGGCCTCAGGAATTCGAAGTGATCGCCCAGATCAAGCTGCTGCAGTCCGCTTGCAACAATTACAGCATCGAGCCCGAGGAGCAGTTCGGGGCCTGGTTCCGGGCCATGGCGCGGCTCAGCGAGGCCGAGAGGTGAGGCGGGCGGGGATCGGGCGCGTTACAGGCTCGAGGGCCTGCGGCAGGGGCTCTTGTCAGCATTGACCCTGTTGCCTGGTGCGGTGGCTGGGTGCCCACCCTCCAGCCGCTGGCACATGCCGGGAGGGAGACTGAGCGTGGCTCCAGTAGCTCACAGCTGCCGCCCTGTCCCGTAGCTACAGCCTATCGTGTGAGCTGGAGCCCCCCTCCGAGTCGGCCAGCAACACCCTGAAGGCCAGGAAGAGCACGGCCATCGTCAAGCGCTGGAGCGAGTGGGTGCCACGGACTGGGGGTCCCCTGGGGGGTAGCGGGAGGCCGCCAGCTGGAACTGAGATCCCAGCTCCTCCACGGGCCCCAGTTTCCTCCTCTGACACGGGGGTAATGCTAAAGGATGTCACATGGCCTGAGCCAGTGGGGTGCCTGGAGCAGAGTGTGGGGGGGCGGGGATGGGCTGTGTCCCAGGGGAGGCCTCCCCCAAGTAACCCAGCGCTCCCTCCAGCCGCCAGGCCCCCAGCACGGAGCTGAGCGCCAGCGGCAGCTCGCACTCCAAGTCCTGCGACCAGCTCAGGTGTAGCCCCTACCTCAGCGGCGGGGACATCGCCGACGCGCTCAGCGTCCACTCGGCTGGCTCCTCCAGCTCCGACGTGGAGGAGATCACCATGAGCTTTGTCCCTGAGTCCCCCGACGGCCAGGAAAAGAAGGTGACTGCCCCCCGGCCCTTTGCAGCCCCTCCTTTCCGGGTTCCAGTGTCCCCCCCTCCACACCCACAGAAGGGGCCAGGAAGCCCCCCAAAGCCCCCAGAGCTGGGCCCCCGCCTGGGGAGCCCTGCAGGGCTCGGGGCCTCTGCTGACCGTGCCGTCCCCACAGTTCTGGGAGTCGGCCTCCCAGTCGTCCCCGGAGACCTCGGGCATCAGCTCGGCGTCCAGCAGCGCCTCCTCCTCCTCGGCCTCCACCACGCCCGTGGCCAGCGCCCGCACCCACAAGCGCTCCGTCTCGGGGGTCAGCAGCTACAGCGCCTCGCTGCCGCTCTACAACCAGCAGGTGGGCGACTGCTGCATCATCCGGGTCAGCCTGGACGTGGACAACGGAAACATGTACAAGAGCATCCTGGTGAGCGGGCGGCGGTGCCCGGGCCCCCCTCTGCCAGGCAGCACCGGACTGGACGCCCGTCCGGCCGCCCTCCGTCCAGCGGGTCAGGGAGGACAGGAGTGAAGCCAGGCTCGGCGGACGGATGAGGGCAGTAGACATCCGATCACAGCCAGGGAACAGGTCTCGGGGAGCACCGGGCAGTGTCCCAAAGAGGGAGGGTTCCCAGGGGCTGGAGGGGCAGCGAGCAGGCCCGGGGCTCAGGGGTAAGAGGGTCAGGGAAGTGTCGGGGACTGGGGGGATGGGAGTCACTGGAGGTTGGAGCAGAGGAGGGCAGAGAGACCTATGACTGTCTCCGGGGGACGGGCTGGTGCCAGGCTGGTGGCCGGGTGTGTGTGTGGGGGGGTGGCCAGCGATCAGACACTGCATGGAATCTGAAGGTCGAGATCCATCCAGTGGGATTGACCTGTGGGGGTCCCCGCCACACCCCACCACTGGGTAGGGTGCCCCGTGCCACAGTCGCCTGGATGACCGTGTCTGAAGCCGCTGCACTCTGGCCCTTGGGGTGGACACAGCAGGGGCCGCCTGGCCTGTGCGGACCACGGCGGCAGCCTCCACCCTGGCGGGCCTGGCACGTTGGCGGCCCCTGGCCGGCCCGTGGTCCCCACCTCCAGGGTTGTCTGGCCCCAGGCTCGTGGGTGCTGTTGTGGAGGGGCAGTTGGTTGCCCAGGAAGTGTGGGAGGGGGTGGCAGGCCTGTGAAAGGATAGGGAGCAGGAACAATCGGGAAAGACCCCTCGTCACTGCACGGCCTCCCCCAGACCGAGCACCCGGCCAGAGGCTGTGAGCCCCTGTGCGCGGTACAGGGCGGCTCGGAGGGCCCCTGGCCGCAGCCCCCTGATGGCCCCACCCGCCCGATCCAGGTGACCAGCCAGGACAAGGCTCCGGCTGTCATCCGCAAGGCCATGGACAAGCACCACCTGGACGAGGAGCAGCCGGAGCAGTATGAGCTGGTGCAGGTCATTTCCGACGAGAGAAGTAAGCGGGGCCGGGGGTGAGGGGCTGGCAGGAGGGGGGGGGGCGGCACGGCAGGGCGGGAGCAGCAGCAGCACCAGGCCCACCCCCCGAACTCGCACCAGCAGGGGAGGGGTAGGCTTCGCGCACACACCGACCTGCTCCTGGCCGGGCCTGGACACCCCAGAGTTTTCTCAGTGCCGCCCGGACTTCTGGGCCCGGGTCTCGAACCCCGTCCAGAGCTGCAGGGAGGGAGAAAGGCTTTCCTCCTGGGCAAAGCAGCCAGGCGGCTGAGCCCACAGCCGCCCCGGGGCACCCTCTGGCTGGGACGGGAAGCGTGTGCGCCAGCAGAGCTGTGACTGCCGTGGGCTGGAGTGTCATATGTTAACACCCACTCGCACGCGTCACAAGCCACCGCAGACCGGGTGCCTTATAAACCACGGAAGCTTATTTCTCACGGTTCTGGAGGCTGAAGTCCAAGGTCAGGGTGCCAGCCGTGTCGGCCGAGGGCCCCTCCCGGAGGCAGACACTGACTTCTGGCGGTGCCCGCACGTGGGGGAGGGGGCTCTCGGCGCTCTTTTCCGAGGGCGCTAACCCCCTTCACAGGGGCTCCACCCTCACGACCGCACCACCTTCCCAGAGCCCCACCTCCTGATCCTGTCGCCCTGGGGTTTGCTTTCACCAGGAATGTTGGGGGGAGACAGACATTCAGTCCAAGGCAGAGGCTGCTGGAGGGCAGCTCGGGACCCTAAACCCCGGGGAAGGGACCGGCAGAGCAGACTCTGAGGCAGAGGCCAGGGCTCAGGATCCCAGCCAGCTCCCGTGTCCACCTCCCACAGGGACGTAACACAGCCAGGGCGGGCAGTAGGCTTACAGTTGTGAGTACACCAAGCACAGCCTTCGTTCTTTTATTGTTTAACTAGGGGCCCGGTGCACGAAATTCATGCACTGGGTGTGTGTGTGGGGGGGAGTGTCCCTCAGCCCAGCCTGCCCCCTCTCACATACTGGGAGCCCTCAGGCGTTGACCCCCATCACCCTCCAATCGCAGGATCGGCCCCTTGCCCAGGCCTGACGCCTCTGGCTGAGGCGTCCGGCCTGGGCAGCGCGGACCCGCAGCTGCAGCGGCCCTGCGATCGTGGGCTTCGCTTTAGGCCCAGGCAAGGGACCCCTAGCTCCTGGGACTGCCAGCTTCGACCATGCCCAGCTCCCATCGCTGGCTCCACCCCTACTTCCTGCTATCACTGGCCAGGGAGGAAAAGGCGCCTGATTCTCCGATCATGGCTGGGGGGCAGGGCAAAGGCGGCCCCAGGGCCGCCTTTGCCCTGCCCCCCAGCTCTTAGCTCCCCCCTGGGTTTCCGATCACTGTCAGTGGCAGGGGGCTTCTTCCTGCTTTCCCTTTCGCCTCCCTGCATTGTGCCTACATATGCAAATTAACCGCCATCTTGTTGGCAGTTAACTGCCAATCTTAGTTGGCAGTTAATTTGCGTATAGCACTGATTAGCCAATGAAGAGGGTAGCTCATACGCCAATTACCATTTTTCTCTTTTATTAGTGTTGATTACTGTTTTGTTTTCCATGTGGGCACTGTAAACCTACTTTTGCCCACCCCGGTATACGCTCCTGGGACATACGTGTACCATAAAGGTTAACTGTAAACGTCACCCCCCACGTCCTCCCCCCTGAGCTGCTCCCCTGCTCCCCGACATGAGCCCCGACCATCAGCCAGGCCCCCATGATCTCAGAGGTGGTTTCTAAATCCCCTCTCACCTCCCTGCACCGTCTTCGTGAGGTGGGACGCGAGGCCGACCCAGGTGAAGTTCCTAGAGCAGTGATGGCGAACCTCTGACACGCGTGTCAGAGGTGACACGCGAACTCATTTTTTTGGTTGATTTTTCTTTGTTAAATGGCATTTAAATATATAAAATAAATATCAAAAATAGAAGTCTTTGTTTTGCTATGGTTGCAAATATCAAAAAATTTCTCTATGTGACACGGCCCCAGAGTTAAGTTAGGGTTTTTCAAAATGCTGACACGCCGAGCTCAAAAGGTTCGCCATCATTGGCCTAGAGAGCCACGCGGGGCAGCGGGCACAGGTTCCAGCGGGCGGGGGGCCCGGCTGGGCGGGTAGGAAACAGGAGCCAAGCGTCAGGGCCTGGGGGTGCCCGGCTCCCTGGCAGCACAGCGGTCGGCCCTTCGCTGGGCCCAGCGCTCTCGTGCTGAGCAGGGCGGGGTTCGCGGAGGTGTTCTGGGGTCTACAGAACCTATTCCTGCTTGAGATCCTGGTCAGCGAAGGCAGCGGGGCCCGGGGCAGCCTGGGCGGCCCTCCCCCAGCTCCAGAGTCGGACCCGTGGAGAGGAGTCGCAGGTTCCATCGGCGTCCCGCCTGCGCAGTCTCCTCGGCCCGTGTCGCTGAGGGGGTCCCTGGTGGGCCTGGGGGTGGGTTGGAGGCCTCGGTGCTGAGCCCAGGCCTGTCCTGGGGGCTCTCATACTGACCACCCCTCTCCCCTCCCCGACCAGAGCTGAAGATCCCGGACAACGCCAACGTGTTCTACGCCATGAACTCTGCCGCCAACTATGACTTTGTCCTGAAGAAACGGGCCTTCACCAAGGGGGCCAAGGTCCGGCATGGCGCCAGCTCCACTCTCCCCCGCATGAAGCAGAAGGGACTCAGGATTGCCAAGGGCATCTTCTAGCTGGTCCCTGGCGCTGCCCAGCCACAGGGCTGCCCTCCAGGCTCCGGCAGGCTGGGCAACCAAGCACTTACCGACGACACTGGCCCAGGCCAGGCGGGCACCTTCTGCCCAGCCTGCCACCGGGCCGCCCGCCCCGACTCCAGTTTCTCCCTGGACCTCCTGCTGCCGGGATTGACGCCTGCCCGTCAGCAGGCTGACCTGGCCTCCCGGGACCACTCGCCGCCTTAGGTGCCTTCCGCTCTCTGGAGCCAGAGGACTAGCCGACCTGGCCCAGGAGCTGCCACGGGCACGGAGCCCCGCCGCCACTGGGCACGCCCTCGCTACACCTCCCTCACACCTTCCCAGGTGTGGGTCACTGCCACCTGTGCCCACGGGCAGCCCAGGGCACCCGCTCATCCACTGGATCTGACCACTGCGGTTCTCTCCTTGCGCCCACGGACACCGGCCGTGCCATTCACGGGGCCCGGCCCCTCCACCACTCGAGCCTTCCGCAGGCTGCACCAAAGATCCACCGTCAGGCCACGGAGTGCGGGAGCCCCGCCCGCGAGCCCAGCCCCCTCGGGGAGGAGGGACCCTCCTCACCTGTGAGTGAGGACCAGGCCCGCGAGTCCCCTGGCGCCTCCCGGGCTTCTCGGGACCACACGGGCGGGGCCGGGGGAAAGGAGGATTGCGGGGAAGGGAGGGGGTGGATATTTGTATAAAAGGCAAAAATCATGTTTACCAGTTGGGGAGGGGCAATATTTATTTGTTGTAAATAGTAAATGCTAGACTTGGATATTATATTAAAACCCTGTTTCTACGATAGCCCTGGAGGTGGCGCTTTTGTTCTTTCATCTGTGCTCCTTTATTTGTTAAAAAATGTATTTTTATTGATTTCAGAGAGGAAGGGAGAGAGAGAGAGAAACATCAGTGATGAGAGAGAATCATGGATCGGCTGCCTCCTGCACACCCCCCACTGGGGGGGATCACGCTCACAACCCGGGCATGTGACCTGACCAGGAATCAAACCTGTGACCTCCCGGTTCACAGATCAATACTCAACCACTGAGCCAGGCTGGCCAGACACGCAGTTGCCCGGTCTGTGTTCAGACAAGAAGCGGTGGGGGGCTGTTGGCTTCTCTGCAGGAAGCAGACAGGCAGCTGTCTCTGGCTCCCACAGACACCCCCCCCCCCCCCGCCGTTCCACCTTCCACAGGGTGTGTGGTGACTGGGGCATCATGAACTGGGCAGCGAGCTGAGACCCAACCCTCAGGACCCCCGGTGGGAGGGGGCGAGGGGCTTTCACAGGGCATAGCGACCACCTCTGAAATATGAGTGTCTTTAAAAATTACACTGGTGATCCCCTGTCTCTCTCCCATCGATGCTTCTTTCCCTCCCTCCCTCTCTAAAAAAAATCAATTAAAAAAGAAAAGAAATATCTAAAATAGGCAAATTGAGACAGGAAATGGAGTAAGAAGCTCCAGGGGTCATCGCTCCAGGAGACAGCCATTAAGCTGGGAGGGGAACCTACCAGAATCCCCAAATGCGGGGCTCTCGCACCTCATCAGACACAGCAGCCGGGGTGCCCGGACTCGGCCGTGCCGCTGCACCTGACCAGGTGACAAGGTCTCTGGCGGGTCACACGCTGACCACAGAGACCAGAGGACAGGAGCCAGGGACCGCACACCACCAGCGATGCAGGCTGCGCTGGGGAGTTCCCACAGGGACGGGCTGCACCCTGGGCCCTCAGACTCCCGCCCGTGGTGCTCAGCCCCTGCTGCTCCGCAACTGACAGGCCCAGGAGACCAGCCTCGTTCCAGGGAAAGAAATTCACAGACTCGGACGCGGAAAGGCCTGACCAGGCTCCGTCCTCAGGGCCCTGCGGGCGGCGTTACTAAGGACTTTTCAGAAATAAAAAGGCTTCTGAGAGCACAGGCGCTATTCTGCTTCAAACACCATACACTGGGATGTCAGTCAGCCACAAAAAGGAGTGGCTTCTGATCCCCACGACAACACGATGTCCCCGGAAAACAGGATTCCACCTTCAGCGGGTGTCTACGCCTGGCCAGTGGCTCCATTGGAGGGAGCATCATCCCACTCACCAGAAGGTCGTGGGTTCAGTTCCCAGTCAGGACATACACCTGGATTGTGGGTTCGATCCCCTGTCTCTCACTCCCTGCCCCCCTCACCCCCCCAAAAAATCAATAGCCCGGCTGGCGTGGCTCAGCGGCATCGACCTATGAACCAGGCAGTCACGGTGTGATTTTGTCAGGGCACAGGCTTGGGTTGCGGGCTCCATCCCCAGTAGGGGGCGTGTAGGAGGCAGCCGGTCCATGATTCTCTCTCAACATTTATGTTTCTATCACTCCCTCTACCTTCTTTCTGAAATCAGTAAAAATATAAGAAAAATAAAAAGAAATAAAAAAAGAAATATCTAGAATAGGCAAATTGAGAGGAAATAGAATAGGCTAGCAGGAGTGGGGGAGGGGAGATGCTGCTGAATGGGTACACAGTTTCTGTTTGGGGTGATGGAAAGATTTGGAAATAGTGGGGATGGTTGCACAATAGTGTGACTGCAATGAATGTCACCTTAGAAGTTAAACCAGGGTGCTTTATTGTGGAGGGCGGCTATAGCAGTGATGGCGAACTTACGACACGCGTGTCACAGGTGACACGTGAATTCATTTTTTTGGTTGACTTTTCGTTGTTAAATGGCATTTAAATATATAAAATAAATATCAAAAATAGAAGTCTTTGTTTTACTGTGGTTGCAAATATCAAAAATTTCTCTATGTGACACGGCCCCAGAGTTAGGTTAGGGTTTTTCAAAATGCTGACTCGCCGAGCTCAAAAGGTCCGCCATCACTGGGCTATAGCGTTCGGACAGGTTCAAGCCTGGGACCAGTGAGAGGGCACGATCGTCTCGTGGCAAAGCCACGGGCAAGTCCCAGCACAATGATGGCCAAAGGCTGTGGCTGTGAGCTTGCCCTTACGGTCCGAACCTGTGGAACCCCCGGGGCTGAGTGGTGTGGGCTGCGGAGGTGCCAACAAAGCCTGACCAGGTGCATGTAACTGAGTGGATTCGAAACCCGCGAATTGGAACCACGCCCTTACTTTGCCTCGTGGAATCCGATAAGATAAAGACTCGGCTTGCAGGCCGTGGCGCTCTCTCTCCACCCGAGAGGAGCCTCCCGCCCAGCCCCAGCTTTCTTCTCTTGTCCGTCTTTCCTCCACCCTTCACCGCTCCCAGTTCACCCCTGGCCACGCCGGCTCGGCACACTTCATGTTATGTATATTTTACTCCAATTTGTTAAAATTTAAATACTCCATTGTTGAAAGTATTACATATGTCTCCCATTTCCGCCACTGACTTCTCCCGAGCCACCCCGTCCCCCAGCACGTCCCCGCCCCCTACTGCCTGTGTCCTTTGGTTATGCGCATATGCCTGCATACAAGCCCTTTGCTTGATCTCTTATCCACCCCCTTACCCCAATTCTTCAGAAGTAACACTTGCAAGGACCAGCTCCTGAGCCAGGACGGGGCTGCCTTCCTTTGGCGGAAGAGGGAGGAGTTTGGCTGGGCCTGTGGTTTCTGCTGCCCACCAGGAGGAATTCATAGATTTCAAGTTCAGTAGGAACCCACCTGCACTAAGTGGGGGAGTGTAGACAGATCACCGCCGCCACTGGGGAGGCGAGGAGGGGAGCGCTGGCCAGTGGCCTCTGTCGGGGACTTCGCGTTCTGTTCTCCAGGGCCGGGCCTTCCTTTACGGGATTGGAACCCTCGGGGAACCCGTCCTGGGAAGGCCTCTGGCGGCGCTGTGTCCCGGGAAGGATGGGTGATGCAGCTCATTTAAGGCGACAGCTGGGCCCCGGGAACCAGGAGCTGCCGCTCTTCACAGGCTCCATTTCACCCAGGACCAGGCGCTGGGCCGCCCCCCTCGCCTGCCCGCACGTGGTCTGAGGAGTCCCAGGTGGGTGCGGGTTTGCAGGATAGACGTGCTGATTCCTGCCCCCACCCCGCTGGCCCAGAGGAACCCAGGGCTGTGAGGTCTGAGGCCCTCGTCTCAGGCTGTGACCAGTTTAGACTCCCTGATCCTGAAGGGTAGATGTGCTGGAGCCCTGAGAGCCCGCAGCCCCTGGCTGGCTGCCCTCGCTGTCCAGGGCTGTGCTGTGGTTCTGCCATGGGGAGGTGGGCGCTTGGATCCCCTCATGGGAGAGGTGGAAGGATGGGGCAGGGAGGGCGGGAGGAACACGACCCACACTGCCCACTGTTCCCACCGCCTGGCCAGGGAAACACTGGACCGTGTGCATCGGGTGGCCGGCTGGTGCCCTGAGCTGCCCCTGCCATGCACACCCCAGCAGGAGCCTTCTCTCCTCTGAGCCCTCACGCCTGCTCTGAGCTGACCTGGTGAGCTTTGGTGTCTCAGACCTGGGCTTGAGTCCTCGCTGTGAGGGCCTGGGGCACGTGAGCCCTCTTGGAGCCCTGGCGCTGTAGGACATGGGCCAGCATGGCCAGCTTCTGATGGAAGTGGTGGCTGAACCTCCCCAGGCACAGAGAAGGGAGGGGGAGGGACGAGGATGGGAGACCAAGGCCCTGTGGGCGTGGGCCGGCATCATGGTGGAGACCCTCCAGGCACCGGCCTCAGCTAGACAGGGGGAGGGGAGGCAACTAGAAAAGGCCTCAGCCCAATTTTATTAAATGGCCCAATGGGAGGACCCAGTGGACGTGTCAGGAAACAGCTGAGCCCATAGCACGCAGCCAATGAGGAACCGGAGGACGGCCGATTAAGTGGACTGTGTTCCCGCCCCAGGTGAGCCTGTGCAATGGGCGGACAACCGCTCTCCAGAGCGCAGTCAGGTCTCGCTTTCACCGCACTTCTGTCTCCGAGTCCCTGTTTTAGTTCGGACAGGTGAGCCTGTCTCACAGTAACTGTCTACAACGGGGGTGTCCACAGTGCCCACCGCCCGGGCCATGTGAGGTCAGGATGGGGGTGCCCTCGGTGCAGGCGGTGCCCTGTCCCAGACCTTGCTGAGGTAGCCATGGCCCTGCATCTGAGCTCTGCCCCCCGCTCCCCTCCGGACTCTGCCAGAGCCAGCGGGCAGCAGCCCTAGCCCTGCCGGTGGGCACCCAAGTCCCAGCCCTGTACCCTCTGCTCTGAGCCCAGTGGGATGCGTTACTGTCTCTGCCTGGGATCCAGCTGGAGGCGATTCCGTTTCTTCCCCAGGCCATTGTCTTTAAACAGAGCCCGCTCCCCGTACCCTGAGGGTGTGGCCGAGGCTGAGTCCATTGCACTGGTCCAGATGCAACTGCCCATGGGGCCGGGGGCCGCACTCAGGACCAGCAGCCTGAGCTCTGCCCTGGTGCTGACGCCTTTCTGACCCTCTTTCCTCCGCTTAAATGAGGGGGCACCTCACTTCCTGAGCAGGACACGTGCAGAGACTGTACGGGCAGCTGAGATCATGAGGCCAAGAGGGTTGCCAGAGGGAGAAGTGGCTTTATTCAGGAAGAGCTGGGGAGGGAGGTTGGATCCTGGGACAGGACATTAGAGCCGATGGCTGCGGACATCTGAGCCCCTCAGAGTCACCAGTGGGGGGCTCAGGGGACGGCCTCAGCGTCGTCCAAGGCGGGCACAGGGCCAGCCTCGTCTTCGTTCACGGTGGGCAGTGCCTGGTAGGTCTGGGTCCAGTACTGCAGGTAGCTGCTCCTCAGGTGCTGCTTCATGGACTGGCCATCCATCTTGTTGTTAATCTCCAGGTAGTTGCCGTTTTCCTGGGTGTAGGGCTCCCATTGGGTGGGCACAGCCATGTGGCCCTGGTTGGGGTCCCTGCAGATGAGAGAAAAGGCCGGGTGGGGTCTGATCGCTAACAGGAGGCTGGAGACCTCCATGCTGATCCGAACCCCCAGGGCCTCACTGTCTCCTGGACACGGGCTGGGCATGTGCGTGAATTGAGACCCAGCCAGACTCCCCCCCTCAACCCCTTAGTTTTACCCGCACTAAAGATATTATTCTGTTTATTTCAATGGAGTGAAAAGGAGGGGGAGAGACAGAGAGAAAGCAACATTGATGTGAGAGACACATCCCCAACACGCCCACCAGGGCCGGGGTTTGAGCCCGCAACTGAGGTACGTGCCCTTGACAGGAATCAAACCCGGGACTCTTCAGGACACTGGCCCAGGCTCTATCCACTGAGCCAAACCAGCCAGGGCCCTTCCAGTACCTCCTATCCTCACACACAGGGGGTACTGAGGCTCGGAGAGGTTAAGTGCACGCGAGGGGACAGGCATGTGGGCCCAGGAGGCAGGAGGCCTGGCCCAGCCTCACCCGCCTTACCCAGTTCTGGCAAAGTTGGTCCAGTAGGCGATCATGGTCTGGGAGACAGTCCTGTCTTGGGCCCGGTAGCCCAGGGGGGTGGCGAAGGGCTTCCCAAACACGTACGGGACGTCCTCGGCGTGGTCGGCGCCCACCCAGCTGGGGGAGAAGAGTTTGCGAGAGGGCTCGGAGAACAGGTAGGTGTAGGTCCGGGCACTCCTGAGGAGGGAGACACGGCCCAGGTTGGCAGGGAGCTCACCTGGGCTGCCCAGCCCAGAGCTGGGCCCTGGAGGGAAGCCATGGGGAGAGCAGGGAGGAACCGGGAAATCCCCAGACTCAGGAGGGACCTGGATCCCAGCACTGGGGAAGGGAAGGCCCAGGGGTTGTGGGTTCTGAGATTTCAAGTATATCCACACTTCCCTCCCCAAAGCCTATGGAGGCGCCTTCCTTCCTTTTCTCTGCAATGAATTTGTGTTCTTGATCAGATGGTATTGTTTTTTCTCTCTTCTGTGTCAGCATTCCTAACTTACTTTTTGTTTTCACTGGAGGTTTACCAGCTGGCCGCAGGCCAAAGTTGTTTTGAATGTTGGCAAACTCCAAACCCACAACAGAGACCAGCATCCCCTGTTCTGTTCCCCTCAGTGGGGGAGGCGGCAGGCTGTGGGCAGTGCCAGGCGAGGCCTGTGGGCTGAGGAGGGCTCTATAAAGGCCCCTGAGCTGGGAGGAGAGGAGGGGCCTTCTCAGTCTGGACAGGCCGGGGCAGGGCAGATGGTGCAGGCACCGCTGCGACCCCATCACGGCTTTCCCGGGCCTCCCTGACCCCCTGAGCCGCCCACGGGGGAGGCCTCGCTGGGCAGGTGCATGACCCAGGCCTCCCCTCCCCGGCCCTCACTTGGCATTGGCTCTGTGCTGGGCCACATCTATCTTCGCGGGCATCAGGAAGAAGTAGTCGGTTGCAAAGTCCACCACCGTCTTTCTCTTGGCCAGCTGGGAGGAGTCATTGGCCCAGGACGCCGTGTAGAAGTCAAAGGTGGCATTGGCACCTCTGGGCCCCTTGGCGATGGTGATCCAGCTGACAAACTTGTAGAAGTCCTTCCTGTAGGGACCAAGTCGGCACTGGACCCTGTACCCGTCCAGTGGGAGGGGACCCACATGCACGCCCACCTCCACCCCCACCCCAGGGGCCTGCAGACGGCCCGCTACACCTGTCGACCTCCTCCCTCACCTGATGCCTCTCCCAGAGGCCCCCAGGTACCTTCCTGTGCCCTGCGCCCTACTCACCCTGTAATGGTCAGCAGGCCAATGTCGACGGCTGGTACGAATAATCTGACAAGGAAGTGGGCATCCATGTTGTTGGTGCCAGCGATGTAGTCAATGTCGGCCGTGTTGGCGAAAAGGTTGATGGGCTCATCAGGGATAAAGTCTCCATCAATGACAGGGAGGAGGGCCAAAATGTCGGCTGCATGGAGAGCAACGGCTTCTAGCACCTTCCAGAGCCCCCCTGCCAGGCCTCCTGCCCGGGGGGCCCCTGCCTCCTCTGATCCAAACCAGGGTCCTCAGCCTGTCCCCTGACATGGGGCCGGATAATTCTATGTCCTGGGCTGCCTGCGGGTGTGGAGCAGCCTCCCTGGCCCCACCTGCTGATGTCAGCACCCCCCAGTGTGGCAACCCAGACTGTGTGCAGACTGCCACAGGCTCCCTGGGGCCAAACCATCCCGCTGACAGCCACTGGGCCTGAGGCGCGCCTATCCTGTCCTGGAGTGGGCGTCCCTGTCTCCCTCTCTTCTTGCTTTGCCAGAATCGGGAGGAGGAAGACCAAGCGCAATTGAGGAGCTGCTGGAGTGAGGGCTGGCTTGTGCCGGTCTGTGAGCCAGGCCCTGTGCCAGGTCTGCATTGCCCCCCCTTCCCCCGGAAGCCTGAATGGCCCCTGAAGAGACCGCAGGGTGGCTCAGGAGAGTCAGCGGTCGGCTAGGTCAGCGGTCGCCATCCTTTCAGAACTCACGGACCACCAGAGGCGACCGCTAGTACTAGTTCAAAGGCGCTTGGTCTGGTCCCTACAATTGGTTACAAATAACTGTACGCGGCATGGTTGGGGGTATGCCCAAATGTGCACCTGCTTCCCAAAGGGGTCAGGACCCAGGGAGGATAAGACGGCGGGATGGCGCCCTCAGCACAGCCAGTGGGGCCACACAGGCATCAGGGCCATGGTGGCATGTTGTTGCCTACAGGTGCCAGTGAGCGGGTGATGGGCCAGGCTGCAGACCCGGCACTTCCTCACTTCTTGGGAAGCATGGCCGGCCCCCCATGTGGAGCCCTCACTCACACGCCTTGCCGAAAGGGATGTCCTTATGGGCCAGTGTCAGGGCCCGGGGCTCGGTGGCCTTCAGACACTTGGCCATCCTGGCGGTATCGTCCAGGGGGCAGCCCACATTCTTGGCGATCTGGGGGTTGCAGGGAGACAGGTAGGTGAGGGCACTGCAGGGCAGACGGCCATGGGGACCGGGACAGGGCATGGACAGGAGGTAACCCTCCCTCCTCCCCCACTGCAGCTCCCCTTTACCTGCTTGGCCCAGCGGAGAGGGTCCCTCTGGATGGCCCAGGAGGCCACTGCCGAGCCGCTCTGGCTGATGGCTCGCTGGATGAGGCCCTTGTTGTATGGAGAGAGGACCTGCGACACACAGAGGTCCTGTCACCATGGTCTTGCCTCTCCTGCCCACACCCAGGCAGCCAGAAACTGCAAGACTGTCAGCTTCACGCTGTTCCCCACAGCCCCCCTCTGCTCCCCCAACACCCTGGGAGGAAGACCCGCCTTCTCAGGTCCCCAGACCTGCAGAGAGACGCTGACACCTCCAGATGATTGCCCAAAGATGGTGATGTTGTCGGGGTCCCCCCCGAAGGCTGCAATATTCCTCTTCACCCACGTGATGGCCATGTGCTGGTCCCAAAGGCCGTAGTTACCTGGGGCGGGTGGGGGAGCCCATCAGGGACTGGGGTGGGGGAGAGTGTCCTCCATGTGGAGGCCCCTGTCAAGCCCCAGCATGGCGCATGGCAGGTCCCAGGAGGCTGTTGAATGAGGTGCTGGAGGGGGTGTGGGGGCTCAGGTAGGGGACCTGGAGCAGGAGGGCCAGGCTTCTCATCTCTCTCCCTAACACTGTCCCTCTTGTCTGTCCCATGGCTCTGTGTCCCCCTAGGCACCATCTCAGTGGTTGATCTTCTGTCTCTCACTGGGTCCCTGTCCCTCTCCCTGCTCACTGGTCTACCTGGGTCCCTGTCCCTGTTCTTTAGTGTCCCTGGGTCCCTGCCAGGCTGGCAGCCTCTTCTCTTGCTACAGCTGCAGATGGGCTCCTGTGTCTCACTGTCCACCCCCAGCTTCCTGCTCTGCCAGTAGAATTCTGGGTCTCTGTGAGGCTGTAAGGAGTTCTTGGGAGAAAGCGGTGCTGAGGGCCCCTGCCAGCTCCCTCACCCCTGGCCCATGGTGCCCAGCACACCTGGCAGGTTGGCGTCGCCAGTGCTGAGGAAGCCCTGCGGCCCGAGGCGGTAGTTGAAGGTGACCACAATGACGTTGCCCCGCGTGGCGATCTCCTCCCCGTCGTGGTCATAGTTATTGAAGAAGCTTTCTCCTTGGGCAGACCCCATGCGGAAGCCTCCTCCGTATATCCAGATCATGACAGGCAGGTTCTGGGAAACTGAGGCAGGAGAGCAGGCCTGGTGACCCCAACTGTCCCATCCCCATCCCCTCTCGGTGCTTGTTTCAGGGAATTTCAGCTCTGGAGCCCCCACAAGCGAAGGGGCTGGGCAGGGCTAGGCCTCTGGCTGCCTGGGCGCTTCTTGCAGGTTCGGGGACCTGGAGGGTATGGGGTGGGCGGGTGTACCTTCCTTCTGGTCCTGGGGGACCCAGATGTTGAGGTAGAGGCAGTCCTCGGAGCCCCTGGTATTTAACATGGTGACAGTGATTTGCAGGCATTGCTGCTTGAAGTCCTTGGCCTTCAGGGTCCCTGTGGGGGACAAGAGGGGCTGGTGTTGATGGGGAAAATGAGATATTTTTGGGGTGCTAGCAATCTGAATCTAGTCACTGCCTCTTTAATTATCTGGTCCTGCAAGACCTGATACCCAAAATACTACTCCCGTTTTTGAGAGGCCATCACCATCCCCAGATGGAGTTATCAGTGTTGACGCCAAGCCAGGCCTTGAGAGGTGGTCCCACTGCACCCATCCAGCGCCTTTGCAAAGCCTGGGAAAGGTCCGGAAGTATGGTTCATATTTGGGGGACAAGGATACCAAAAGGGTAGAAAAGAAAGCTTCCTCCATATTGGGGGCTCAGGATTTGGAGAGAAACAGACTCCCCTGAGTCACTGGACCGGCACATGTGAACTGTCTGGAAATAAATGGGTTTTTCCTGTGCCTCCGGTGCTCCTGCGTATTTTTTCGGTCGCCTGGTAAATTCTGCAACAGTCTGAGGATGGTGGCCCCACCCGCCACTGCAGGCAAGGGGCCAGCCCAGCACCCACCCACCCACCCACCCACTCATTCCTACCTTGCCAGCCGGGGTGAGGCTGGGGTTTCTCCAGGACCTTGGGCGGGGCGGCGAAGGGGATGCCCTTGAAGATGTCCACAGAGCGGCCGCCGATGCCGAAGAGGCCGAGCTTCTTGTTGACGCCCTCCACGAAGCCCCCTTCCGTGGGCACCACGCCCAGCTGGGGAGAGGGCCAGGCTCAGGGGGTGCAGGCTGGGTGG
The DNA here is from genome assembly GCF_963259705.1 of Myotis daubentonii. NCBI lineage: Eukaryota > Metazoa > Chordata > Mammalia > Chiroptera > Vespertilionidae > Myotis > Myotis daubentonii. The sequence goes on along the minus strand of NC_081850.1, from coordinate 79,965,305 downwards.
GGTGGGGCCACCCCTGCTGGCTCTAGGGGTCCAGGGCAGCTTCCAGGTGGGGGTTCCCTAGTCACGCCCGCCTGTAGCTGTGGGTTCCTGTGGAAGCCCCGCTCCTCGCCCCGTAGCAGGGCCCTGAGGAAGGAGACCCTGTCGCTGCCCCGAAGCTCCTGAGTGACCCTGGAGGGGCCCCGGCCACTGGCAAGCAGGTGGGGTCGCCCATTTCAGGGGCCGGAGGCCAGGCACCGGGTTGAACTAGACCGAGGTCCAGACTCCTGTTCCGACGCTGGGGGCTGTGATGGGCAACCTGCTGGCCTGCTCAGGGCCCAGCTCCCTTCTGTGCGGGGCCATGGCCATCCCCGGACAGAGGAACACCCTGAGGGCCCTGGTGGCCAAGGCGGACTCCGCAAATCAGCACTGAGGACGCCAGTGACCCTGGGGTGTTGTTTGTGTTTGGCGTCAGAGCACCCTGTGTGCCCTGGAGAGAGCCTGTACCAGAACTTATTCCTGGTTTCTGATGTTCAAGTTTGCGAGCGTCCTGTATTTGAGCTGCACCTGCACCATTGTGTGCGTGCGGATGCAGGAGCAGAGGAAGGGCCAGGAAAGTGCCTGCTGGGTGTGGGCTCTTGGGGGCTCTTCCTGCCAGCGCCTCACCTGCCTGCCCACCTCCCCTCTACCCTCCCTACCACCCATCCGAGGTGCCCGACCCAGTTCCCAGGCCGGGTTTGGGGAGCAGACAGAGGCCCCTCCTCGCCCGCTGGGCTCTTGCTTACCGTTGCTGCACTCACTACTGCCAAGCAGCAGGTGAGGCCTAAGACAGCCAGCTCCAGGTGCCCCATGGTGCGTGTGCCTGTCTCAGGGCCCCTGCCTCTGAGCAGGGGTATTTATGGGGCGGGACATCCGGGAGACATCCGGGAGCCGGGGCTGGCAGCTGCCTGTGGATGGTTCCCTTCCCCTCCCCTCCTTCTGTCTCTTCCTTCAGGCAGGAAACCTGGGGCCAGGATAGCTGCCATTTCCAGCAAGGCTCAGGGCCAAGGTCATGCAGGTGTGGGCACACACACACACTTAGACACATACACACACACACACACACATACACACACACACACACACACGTAGCTACTGTTCCCAGGCGGGTATGGTGCACCTTTGCCACGCCCTCGGATCCGGGTGGCTGGTGCCCTCAGCCCACCTTGGCCAGTCACTGGGAATGGTCCGGTGGCTCTGGGCAGGGGCTAGACCAGGGGTGGGCAAACTTTTTGACTCGAGGGCCACAATGGGTTCTTAAACTGGACCGGAGGGCCGGAACAAAAGCATGGATGGAGTTTTTGTGTGAACTAATATAAATTCAAAGTAAACATCATTACATAAAAGGGTACGGTCTTTTTTCCCAATAGTTTCATTCATTTCAAATGGGCCGGATCCGGTCCGGGGGCCGTAGTTGGCCCACAGCTGGACTAGACAATATGCTAAGAAGAAGGTGCGTTAGGTTACTGGCACAGATTCAGCGTGCTAACGCGCCCCAAACGCCTCACTTTCCCCGTGAAAATGAAGCCAGTGAAGAGCTGCAGATCCTGGTTCCCAGGGCCCAGCTGTCGCCTTAAATAAGCTGCATCACTACTCCATCCCAGGACGCAACACCGCCTCAGAGGCCTTCCCACACAGGGTTCCCGGAGGGTTCCATTCCGGTAAAGGAAGTCCGGGCCCCTTGGAGAACAGATGGCAAAGTCCACCCAACAGAGTGCTCCCCGCTTCGCCTTCCCAGTGGAAGCTGTGATCTGTCTACACTCCTCCACTTAGTGCAGGCGGGTTCCGTTCTGAACTTGAAATCTATGAATTCCTCCTGGTGGGCAGCAGAAAGCACAGGCCCAGCCAAACTCCTCCCTCTTCTGACAAAGGAAGGCAGCCCCATCCTGGCTCTGGAGGTGGTCCTGGCTACTGTTTTTAAATATCGGGGTTAAATGTAAATCGCATACAATACTGTAGTTTAACAATTTATGAGTTCAATTCAGTGATATTCACTGCAGTCACACTATTGTGCAACCATCACCACCATCTAGTTCCAAATCATTGCATCACCCCAAACAGAAACTTTGTGTCCACTGATCAGTATCTCCCCTCTCCCAGCTGCTGCTGTTCTTCTCGCTGCCTCATTCAATATTCCTATTCTAAACATTTTTTCTTTATTATTGATTTTCTTTTTTAGAGAGGGATGGGGAGAATGAAACATGGACCTCTCCCCTGGGACTCCTCAGATGATGTGCTGTCAGAGTGAGGGGGGTGGTCCAGCGCCTGGTCCTGGGTGAAATTGTTATAGAATTTACAAGGCGACCCCCGGGGGTACCAGGAAAACCCCATTTATTTTCAGATGTTTCACATGGACCAGTATAGGCCTCAGGGGACGCTGTTTCTCTCCAAATCCTGAGCAAGTCAATATGGAGGACGCTTTCCCTTTATACCCTTAGGTTTCTTTGTCCTCCAAATATGGGCTGGGACTTCCGGACCTTCGGCGGGCTCTGCAAAAAGCCTCCTGTGCTGGGCTGAGGGCAGTGGGACCACATCTCAAGGCCTGGCCTGGCGCCAGCACTGATGACTCCCTCTGGGGGTTGTGTGTTGTTCATGGTTCATGGCCCCTCTAAAACAGGGGTGGTCCTTAGGTAAACAGGTCTTGCAGGACCAGATAATTCAAGGAGGGCCAGTGACTAGAGTATAGGCCAGGGGTCGGCAAACTCATTAGTCAACAGAGCCAAATATCAACAGTACAATGATTGAAATTTCTTTTGAGAGCCTCATTTTTTAAACTTAAGCTATGTAGGTAGGTACATTGTTATTAACATACCTATATAGTTTAAGTACTGTTGATATTTGGCGCCTCCCCCGTGCTGCGTATCCCGTGGCCCGCTTGTGCCGCGTCTCCCATCAGCCGACCGACCGACCAACCGACCGACACCCCCCACTTCTTCTAATGCCACTTCTTCAAAATAGACTCGCCGAGGCCTAAATCCGACTTCTGCGCATGGCCAGGAAGTTTCAATGGCACTGTAGTGCACACCCACACATGGTATTTTGTGGAAGAGCCACACTACAGTGGCCAAAGAGCCCCATGTGGCTCGCGAGCCGCGGTTTGCCGACCACTGGTATAGACTAACAAGCATGTGCATTAGGTTACTGGAACAGATTCAGATTGCTAGCCCCTCCCCGAAAAGTTTCTCATTTCCCCATCATCATCCCCCCTTCCCCACCCCCACCTTAGGGATTTAATAGAAGGCTCAGAGGGAGGGAGCAGGGTGTTCAGCAGCTCACGATTTTTCCATCTTTATTACCTAAGGCCATGGTCGGCAAACTGAGGCTCGCGAGCCACATGAGGCTCTTTGGCCCCCTGAGTATGGCTCTTCCTAAGCCTTAGGAGTACCCTAATTAAGTTCATAACAATGTACCTACCTATATAGTTTACGTTTAAAAAATTTGGCTCTCAAAGGAAATTTCAATCATTGTTCTGTTGATATTTGGCTCTATTGACTAATGAGTTTGTTAACCACTGACCTAAGGGATTGTGCTGGCAGTCCAGAGACCTGGTCTGGAGTAACATCTGGGGCTTCAGGGCTTATTGATTCTATCTCTATTAGCTGTTCTAAGCCTGTTGGCTTTCTTTGAGGAAAGGACAGGGAATGTGCACAGGTTTCTTCATTTCCGGCTTCAGAGCTGGTGGAGTGGTGAGAAGCACGTCTCAGAGTCCCATCTATTTCTTCTCCAGTTGGACCATCGTCCTCGCTCTGCTCATGTCTGTCTAACTGCCTAACCATCCCCTCAAGGACCCTGGCTCTGAATTCTTTCAGGGAAAACGGTCATCAGTGGGCTCCTCTGGCTACTCCATGCTGAAGAGGGATGGAGTTTTCTTTCAGAGCCAAGAGATCCTCCTGTCTGTCAGAGGGAGGATGAGGCCTGGGCACAGTAGGAGGTGGGCTTGTGGCCTGGTGGAGATAGACTGTATTATAAAATTTAGTGTTATTGAGCAATTAGAACTGCAAGAGTTACAACCAATGGTCTGCTGGAAGGGAAAGAAAGCATTTCAGTTCTAATAACTTGTATTGAAATAGAATTTATCTCTTAAAATCACCTTTATGTTTAATAAAAGAGCCAAAGTAAGACTAATTTATTTATTGCATTTAATTTGGCCTGATTGTTTGCATAAATACAACAGGAATGGTAACTGACCACTTTTGCCGGAATTTCATGATTGAGTCTTAATTGCCCCGTATGGCAGGGAAGCCAGGCCATCCAGCTGCCGTCAGACCTGCCTGCAGTATCTGCTGAATTAGGTGAACCCCTCACCTGCAGAGACTCCACCCAGCCCCATGCCCTAGGCCAGTGGTAGGCAAACTGTGGTTTGTGAGCCATATGTGGCTCTTTGGCCCCTTGAGTGTGGCTCTTCCACAAAATACCACATGCGGGCGTGCACATACAGTGCGATTGAAACTTCGTGGCCCATGTGCAGAAGTCGGTATGTTGTGGAAGAGCCACACTCAAGGGGCCAAAGAGCCCCATGTGGCTCCAGAGCCACAGATTGCCAACCAATGTCCTAGGCTTCAAGTCTCATTTAAGCAGCCCTCCTCCTCATCGTGGCCTAGAGAGTGTGGGGGTTCCACAGGGACGCAGAGGTGCCCTCGTTCCTCCCCTTCCACTCTGACCAACCACCAGCGATGCCCGGGGTACGGGCCTGATGCTCCAGCATTAGCCATTTTCAGGGCTGCTGAGCAAGATATCAGGCTTTCTCTATGGCACTGTTATTGGTTCAAGTATTTAGAGTCCAGACAATACTTTCTAAAACATGATGCTCCAGTCAAAGTTTTCGGTCAATAAAACTACTATTGGAAACCCGTCTTATTGAATTTATGCAAAGAAACACATTGCCATGATTCATTTATTAAGAATTGCCAAATTTCGGAGGGATCCGAAAGGGAGGAAAATACACTGACCTGCTTTAAGATCTTCTGATATTCCTTGCCAGACCTTTTCATGGACTTCCCAGAGTAATATGTTTCCAAATATTTTATAACAAAATAGTACCTGTCTTTAAATGACAAGAAGAAAATTAAAATGTGTAACCCCCTTCTAGGACAGCTAATATATGGCTATAACAATGGCGCTCAGTGTGGGAAACTGGACACTCGCCAGTTACTCCCAAAGACTACTAAAGCCTGTAGACCAACATAGGTCTATAGTAATTGCTGGCATCTGCATTAAAATCTGTAAGAGAATCAAAGATCAATATAACATATTAACATAATGAAGTACAATGCTGGCACTGTGGCCACCTGAGGCAGCCAAATTTCCTGCTACCAAACATGACACAGGGTAGGCTATACAAACATCTCAGGGAGGTGGCTAAAGTCCACTTTTGACCCTCCCACACCAAGCAAAACTGTCCTTGTCTCTCTGGAGTCATGTCCATGAAGACGCAGGCATCATCTAAGTCCATTACACAGTTTTCTGCAGGCCCCTGTCAGGGCTGTGTGTGGCGGCCAGTTTTTCTTTCTAGCCACAAACACAGTCTGTCCAATTTCCCTAACATGCATTCTGGCAGGGAAAAGTTGTTTTCTGTACACAGGCAGCTTAACCCCTATATAACTGGGCTTGGACATTTCCCCAGAAAGTTGTAGTCCACATTAGCAAGTTTATCCTGCAGTCTCCTGTCCACCCATCCGGCGTTTCGGCCAGTGCCTCAGTCAGACTTGTCTCCCGTAGAATCTCAAAGTCCTGAAGGCTCTCCGGTCCAGGGAGAGTGCCTTCCCTTTACCCTCCCCTGCCTTGCCATCCCTTTGGCTCTAAGCAGTAAGCTAAACACAGCCTGGGCTGCAGGGAGAGACAAGTTTGCACACTGGAAAGCGCTCCTGTACCGTGGCTTGGGTGTCAGGCCTCTGCCTTCCTGCCTGTCCTCTTTCTGGGCAGCGACCTTGATCTTTTCCACAGGCTTCTTTGTAAGTAAGAACAGGGCATCTGGCCATCTGCTCCCCACCCCCATCTCCGCTACCTTCCCCCCCCCCCCCCACCAACCCGGTGTCTTGACCCACCGCTTAGTCTTAGGGGTTAAATCTGCTTCTCTGGGAGAGTTCAAAGTACTGGAAGCCCTCTCACTCAAAGGGAATGTCTTTTCTCTCTATACTCCTAGTAAGTCCTCCCTGTACTAGTAACTGCAGTTGAAGTGCTGCAGTTTTAACACTTTCAGCACATTTGCAAACAGGGAGGTTTCACTAGCTCCAAGGCTGCCCGCTTTCACAGATCCCAGGGCTCACTGCTTGTCACCCTTTAACCAGCAAACCAAACGCTTAAGTCTTTTGTTGCATGTTGTACAACACTTATACCTCACTGGGCAGCAACTTGGGTGTCGGCTCACTGGCATCCCAGGCCTCTTGCTGCAGCTTCCGCTTCTCCAGGTGGCTGCAGACGGCTTGGGCATCCAGCCCCTCCACCTTCTTTCACCTGGCTCTTGGGAGCTGAGTCTTTGGTCTGCCTTGCAACCAGCTCCAAATCACCAGAGCAGCTGCAGACTTTAGCCCCGTCTCTCCTCCACCTGGCTCCTGTTCTGACTGCTTCTTTTCTGCCTGCTACTAAAATATTACTCTCTGCCTTCTCATCACATACATAAACTTCATAAATTTTACACTTCTGAATTAGTCTTTAAACCTTCTTCTTATGTCCTTCAAAAATGCATAACCATGCCTCAATCCTTCTACTGAGTATCTCTACTCTAATAGTCTTTCCTCTCTGCCATATCCTTAGTAACTTGTACTGGCCTTTTCTTTCCGGACTATAGGATTAACCCTTTTTAATCTGGCCAATATAATACTATATCCCAAAGTTTCCCTGCTTGAACATTTCTACACAGTCTAACAAGCACTCATTAGCCTTTGCCTGCCAAGCTCAGAGACAGAAACCTTCGCCTCTCTGTTTAAATGTGAAAGCCTCCCCCCCCCCCCCCCCAGTTTTTATCCTGCCTCCTGTCCCTTGTTGCATTAACCATTCCCTCCATCCTTGGTAAGAAGGGAGAAATGGTGCTGTAAATAACTTTGTTTAAATCTCCTTGAGATTTAAATGACTTTACAACTCTTTTGCAAATAGTTAACCTTAGAACTCATTTTTTTTCCTCTCGCTTCACCTCACGAGGAGTAAACTTGCCTGGGTTGCAACGTTTATAAATTTTACACCTTTAAATTAACCTTAGAATCTTAAAATTTTAAGGCAGTATTGCATAATGATAAATCAGGGGACAGCAAATTAAAGTCCCTACTTTACAGACATAGACAAAAATTTCATTAGCTAACAGTTTCTGGCGGGCTAATACCCTGAAAGACCAGATGATCCCCAAGACTAAGGATTCTTGGCAGCTGCTGGGACACCCTGCAATCTCTATCACAGCTTAGCCTCACCACACACAACTAGGCTTCCCCTAAAGTGGGACTCGTCCCATCTTTAAACAAAGTAAACAACAAAGAGACATAAAACATTAAAACATTCACAAACACTCTCATGTTTCCCATCCTCGTCCATAAGCTGGGGGCCCTTGGTTTCGCGGAGAGACATCTACATTGCAGGCAGCGTTCTGAGCCCTTCTCAGTTTTCTTTAGCACACATTCTAACGAAGCATGTTTACAGGAACGACTTCCCATGTTTGCAGCCAGACGGCACAATCCCCTCCCAGTTAACAGAGACACAGGACAACACAAGGTAGCTTTGCTTCACGTAGGCTTTCATACTCACATTCACACCAGTCAGTTCCAGTTGTGACTTTCACCCACAGAAAGTCCCTGAGGCAAATATTTTGCCTAAGTAGTGATCAGCTCCTTCTACGCCTAAAGGCAGGCCTGACCTTGACTGGTCCCTGAGGGAAAACTCACCCGTCAGATGTCTGGTCCTGAAAAGGGCTTTCCTGTCCTCCGTGGAGTCCACTGGAGTGTTAGTGGTGGCCCCGGTCACCAGGGCCCAATGACGACTGAGACCCAGTAAATCACTGGAGCAGGCTTTCCCATCATCATGGGCTTGGTTGAGTGAGCCCACCCGCCTGTTCTCATGAGGCGATGCCTCAAGGGGGCTAATTCGGCTGTGTGAGCTCGGTCATGGGGACCATATTTATGTTACAGAATTTACCAGGCGACAGAAAAATATGCAGGAGTGCCAGGAAAAAACATTTATTTTCAGCTGTTTCATATGTACCAGTACAGGACTCAGGGGAGGCTGTTTCTCTCCACATCCTGAGCAAGTAAATATGGAGGAAGCTTTTCCTTTATACCATTTTGGTTTCTTTGTCTCTCAAATATGGGATGGGACTTCCAGACCATTTGTGCGCTTTGCAAAAAGTCTCATGTGCTGGGTTGGGGATAGTGAGACCACATCTCAAGTCCTGATCTGGCACCTGCACTGATGACTCCATCTGGGGGTTGTGTATTGTTCATGGTTTATGGCCTCTGTAAAATGGGGGTAGTACTTAGGTAAACAGGTCTGGCAGGACCAGATAATTAAAGAAGGGCCAGTGACTAGACCAGCCGTGGCAAACTACGGCCCGCGGGCCGGATCCGGCCCGTTTGAAATGAATAAAACTAAAAAAAAAAAAGACCGTAGCCTTTTATGTAATGATGTTTACTTTGAATTTATATTAGTTCACACAAACACTCCATCCATGCTTTTGTTCCGGCCCTCCGGTCCAGTTTAAGAACCCATTGTGGCCCTTGAGTCAAAAAGTTTGCCCACCCCCGGACTAGACTATAAACTAACAAGATCGTGCATTAGGTTACTGGCACAGATTCAGATTGCTAGACTCCCACAAGTGTGTCACTTTCCTCATGAAAATGAAGCCAGTGAAGAGCTGCAGATCCTGGTTCCCAGGGCCCAGCTGTCGCCTTAAATAAGCTGCATCACAAATCCATCCCAGGACACAACACCGCTTCAGAGGCCTTCCCTACACAGGGTTCCCGGAGGGTTCCAATCCGGTAAAGAAAGGCTGGGCCCTTGGAGAACAGAATATGAAGTCCGCCTAACTAAGTGCTCCCCGCCTCGCCTCCCTCGTGGTAGCTGTGATCTGTCTACACTCCCCCACTTAGTGCTTGCGGGTTCTGTTCTGAACTTGAAATCTATGAATTCCGAGAAACCAAGATGGCGGCCTAGGTCAATACTGGAGATTGTTGCCTCCCACAACCATTTCAAAAATAAAACTAAAAGATGGAATGGACATCACCCAGAACCACAGGAAGGCTGGCTGAGTGGAAATTCTACAACTAGAAGGAAAGAGAAAAGCATACTGAGACTCAGAGGAGGAGTGGTGCAGAAGTAAAATATAGAGGTATGAGGTGCATGCGGAGAGGGCTGGCGGCTGAGGACACGGTTGTCCTTTTCAATTGGGAGGGAGTCTCAAGCTCTGAGCTCCAGTTCCAGGCGAGTCTCTGGGGAACCGGACTCATACGGGAGGAACTGGACTGTCTGGCATCAGTCGGAACTCCAGGGCAGCTTTCTCTCGGGTGTGTTTGCAGCGATTGTCGAGACACTGAGAAGTGGGGCCTCTGAGGGCAGGACTGAGTAGCCATAACTGCTCCTTCCACCCTGTTAATCCCCTGGGACCCTGCCCCACCCGAGCTGAGCAGGGAGGCTTTTGCATATGAAAGGCCTGGCCCTTTGCAATCTCATAATTACCTAACAAACTGCAGCTGGCCCAAGGCCCTATGGCAACTTGCATTGCTTCACAGCTGGCTCCTGCTGGATAGCCTCAGGCAAAGGCTAGATTAGCACCTCCTTAGAGATCCAGGAGACAGTGGTCAGAGTGGGACCATCCAGATTGCAGCTCCTCAGATCCATAAAGGACACACTCAGGGGGCAGACTCAGTGAGCACCAAAGCCCCACTGAAGCAAGTCTTGCCCCAGAGGGGTGTTTCCAGCACAGAAGTTCTCCCACTGCAGACACAGCTGATTCTCACAGCCAATTGGCCTGGAGGGCAATCCCTCCCAGTGTTAACTACAACAATGAAGGCTTAACTACAACAAGACTGTGCACAAAGCCCACAAGGGGGTGCACCAAGAGTGTCTACCACAGGTAATTGGGGAGGCTGAGCCACTGGGCCCTATAGGACACCTAGCACAGAAAGCCACTCTATCGACACAGCGAAGCATGAAAAAATGCGGAGACAAAGAAACAGGACACAGATGACAGAAATGGAGGAAAGAAAACTACTGGATATAGAGTTCAAAACCATACCTTTAAGGTTTTTCAAGAATTTTCTAGAAACCACCGATAAACTTAATGAGACCCTCAAGAAATCTAATGAGACCCTCGAGGTTGTGATAAAGGACCAACTAGAAATTAAGCATACACTGACTGAAATAAAGAATATTATACAGACTCCCAATAGCGGTCTAGAGGATCCCAAGAATCAAGTCAAAGATTTGAAATATGAAGAAGCAAAAACACCCAATCGGAAAAGCAAAATGAAAAAAGAATCCCAAAATAGGAAGATAGTGTAAGAAGCCTCTGGGACAGCTTCAAGCATACCAACATCCGAATTATAGGGGTGCCAGAAGAAGAGAGAAAGCAAGATATTGAAAACCTATTTGAAGAAATAATGACAGAAAATTTCCCGTACCTGGTGAAAGAAATAGACTTACAAGTCCAGGAAGCTCAGAGAACCCCAAAACAAAAGGAATCCAAAGAGGACCACACCAGGACACATCATCATTAAAATGCCAAGAGCAAAAGACAAAGAGAGAATCCTAAAAGCAGCAAGAGAAAGACAGTCAGTTACCCATACGACTGTCAGCTGATTTCTCAACAGAAACTTTGCAGGCCAGAAGGGAGTGGCAAGAAATATTCAAAGTGATGAATGCCAAGAACCTACAACCAAGATTACTTTATCCAGCAAAGCTATCATTCAGAATTGAAGGTCAGATAAAGAGCTTCACAGATAAGGAAAAGCTAAAGGAGTTCATCACCACCAAACCAATATTATATGAAATGCTGAAAGGTATCCTTTAAGAAGAGGAAGAAGAAGAAAAAGGTAAAGATACAAATTATGAACAACAAATACACATCTATCAACAAGTGAATCTAAAAATCAAGTGAATAAATAATCTGATGAACAGAATGAACTGGTGATTATAATAGAATCAGGATCATAGAAAGGGAGTGGACTGACTATTCTTGGGGGAGAAAGGGGTGTGGGAGATGCGGGAAGAGACTGAACAAGAATCGTGCACCTATGGATGAGGACAGTGGGGCGGGGGGGATGGAGAGGGGGTGGGAACCGGGTGGAGAGGAGCTATGGGGGGAAAAAGAGGAACAAATGTAATAATCTGAACAATAAAGATTTAATTAAAAAAAAAAGAAATCTATGAATTCCTCCTGGTGGGCAGCAGAAACCACAGGCCCAGCCAAACTCCTCCCTCTTCTGAAAAAGGAAGGTGGTCTTGGCTACTGTTTTTGAAAATCAGAGTAAAATATAAATCACATAAAATACTATAGTTTAACGATGTATGAATTCAATTCAGTGATATTCATTGCAGTCACACTATTGTGCAACCATCACCACCATCTAGTTCCAAATCATTGCATCACCCCAAACAGAAACTTTGTGTCCACTGATCAGTATCTCCCCTCTCCCAGCTGCTGCTATTCAACATCCTGTCTCAGTCACTGCCTAGTCTACACATTTTTCTTTATTATTGATTTTCTTTTCAGACAGGAAGGGAGAGAGAGAAACGGGGATTTGATACACAGATCAACAGCCTCCTGCACGCCCCCTACTGGGGACTGAGGCCTGCATGTGCAGTATTGGGAATGCAAAGGGTGACTGGCTGGTGCATGGGAAGACGCTCAACCGATGGAACCACACTGGCCGGGCTACTTTCTTTACTTTGAAATTGTGTTGTTGAGAGTATTGCAGATGTCTACCATTTCTCCTTTGCCCCTCTCCACCCAGCTCCCACCCCAGCCGAGCCTCTCCCGAGTCTATTGTCAATGAATACATGCCTAATAGTTCTTGATTAACACTTTTATACAGCTCACAAGTTGTCTCGGTTCCCGCCCCATCTTTTAATTTCTTCCTGCCCTGCCTCCCACCTCCACTCTGGGATCTGTCCTTTTCCATGCTTCCATGTCGATGGTTATGTTTTATTCATCAGTTTATTTGGTTCATTCGATTCCACATGAGTGAGATCATGTGACACTTGTCTTTCTCCCACTGGCTTATTTCACTCAGTTTAATAGTCTCCAGGTCCCTCCATGCTGTCTCAACGGGTAAGAGTTCCTTCGTTTTCACTGCTATTTAGTATTCCAAGGTGTGAATGTACCACAGCCTTTTTTCATCCACTAATCTACTGATGGGCACTTGGGCTGTCTCCAGATCTTGGCTATTGACAATAATGCTGCTAGGAACATGGGAGGTGCACACACCCTTTCTGATTGGTGCTTCAGGATTCTTAGGATATTCCCAGAAGTGGGATCACTGTGTCAAACGGCAGTTCCATTTTTAATTTTTGAGGCAGCTCCATACTGTTCTCCACAGTGGCCGCACCAGTGCGCATGCCACCAGCAGTGCACGAGGGTTCCCTCTTCTCCACACCCGGCCAGCACTTGTCGTTTGTGGACTTGCTGACAGTGGCCATCCAGGCAGGTGTCAGCTGATTAACACTGCGGTTGTAGTTTGCATCTCTCTGTGATGAGTGGCCTCCATGGCCTTGTGTACATACTCAGAATTACTTCCTACAGAACAGGTTCTCAGAATTGGACTTGCTGGCCAAAGACCTGTTAACAAATGAACCCTCAAACCCTTTGCTCCCCGGTCCTCACCCACACGCCCAGCCTGCCAGGTTCCTGCTTCCCACTGTGGGGTCCCCTCTCCACCTGCATCACAGGAGACCTGGGCTCGGGATCCGCAGGCAGCCAGCGTGGCCGGTGTCTGTGGATCCATGTGGTGCTGAGGACAGCCCCAGGGGTGACGTAAGCCAGGCTGTGGCCTGCGTACAAGCACGGCTCCTGGTAGCAAAGGGCTGAGGGGCCGCTGGCCTGGGAGGGCTCTGCTGTCCCCGGGCCCTGAGTGCCCCCAACCCTGGAAAAGGCAGTGCTGCCAGCTCCACAAAGACAGGAGCCCGGGGTTTGTCCATGCAGCTTCCTCTGGTTCCCGAGTGAGACACCCTCCCTGAGCCACACGCTGCCTTTCTGCTCTCACACACTCTGCTCAGACCTCTCTCCCTCTGTCTCTGTGTGTCTCCATTATCTCTGTCTCTCCCTCTGTATGTCTTTGTCTGTCCCACCCTCGATCTCTCTCTGATGCTCCAGGTCGTGGTGCACTTCTGAAGCCAGGCCCTTCCTCTTCCTCAGGGAAGCCCCCAGGCTGGGCGGGAGCCCCCTTCCCTCCACACCTGTGCCCACCTGAGCCTCCAGCCCTCCCTCCTGGGCTGCTGGTACTGAGTGTGAGGGGTGCCCTCCCTGAGGGCAGGACCACCCTGTGCTGCTCTCGGTCCCCACACCCAGCTCGGACTGCACACCGTGGTCCCTCGGACCCAGGCTCAGCCACGTGGCTGCCCAGGAGCACACAGCCCTCTCTGTCCAGAGGCGACATGCCCAGTCCCCTGTGAACTCCCTTTATTAAGCTCCGGAGCTCGAAGTGGGGCCTGGCCTGGCCTGGAGGGAAGCAGGCCCCCTTCTTTGAGGGTGAGCACAGCCCCTTGTCAATGAGCCACAATGCAGGGCACTGTGCACCCAGCTGAGTTCCTGTAGCCCCTGCCCAGGGCCTCCTGACCATTCCCAGTAACCGGCCAGGTGGGCTGAGGGCACCAGCCACCCGGATCCACAGGTCCTGGCAAAGGTGGACCATGCCTGCCTGGGAACAGTAGCCTTGAATGTGTGCTTGCGTGCACGCGTGTGTGTGTGTGTGTGTGTGTGTGTGTGTGTGCCCACACCTGCATGACATTGGCCCTGAGCCTGGCTGGAAATGGCAGCTAATCTGGCCCCAGGTGTACTGCCCGGAGGAAGGGGCAGAGGGAGGGGAGAGGAAGGGAACCATCCACAGGCAGCTGCCAGCCCTGGCTCCCGGATGTCTCCCGGATGTCTCGCCCCATAAATACCCCTGCTCCGAGGTAGGGGCCCTGAGACAGGCACACGCACCATGGGGCACCTGGAGCTGGCTGTCTTAGGCCTCGCCTGCTGCTTGGCAGTAGTGAGCGCAGCAACGGTAAGCGAGAGCCCAGTGGGTGAGGAGGGGCCCCTGTCTGCTCCCCAAACCAGGCCTGAGAACTGGGTAGGGAACTGCGGAGGGGAGGTAGGGAGGATAGAGGTGAAGGGGGCAGGCAGGTGAGGCGCTGGCAGGAAGAGGCCCGAGAGCCTACACCCAGCAGGCACTTTCCTGGCCCTTCCTCTGTTCCTGCATCCACGCTCACGCTGTGGCCCAGGCGCACCTCAAATACAGGACGCCCGCGAATTTGAACATCAGAAACCAGCAATAAGTTCTGGTACAGGCGCTCTCCAGGGCACACAGGGTGCACTGACGCCAAACACAAACAACACCCCAGGGTCACTGGCGTCCTCAGTGCTGATTTGCGGAGTCCGCCTTGGCCACCAGGGCCCTCAGGGTGTTCCTCTGTCCGGGGATGGCCATGGCCCCGCACAGAAGGGAGCTGGGCCCTGAGCAGGCCAGCAGGTTGCCCATCACAGCCCCCAGCATTGGAACAGGAGTCTGGACCTCGGTCAAGTTCAAACCGGAACCCGGCCCCCTGAGGGCGACACCCACCTGCTTGCCAGTGGCCGGGGCCCCTCCAGGGTCACTCAGAAGCCCTGGGGCAGCGACGGTGTCTCCTTCCTCAGGGCCCTTCTACGGGGCGAGGAGCGGGGCTTCCACAGGAACCCACAGCTACAGGCAGGCATGACTAGGGAAACCCCACCTGGATGCTGTCCTGGACCCCTAGAGCCAGCAGGGGTGGCCACCCCACCCAGCCTGCGCCCCCTGACCCTGGCCCTCTCCCCAGCTGGGCGTGGTGCCCACGGAAGGGGGCTTCGTGGAGGGCGTCAACAAGAAGCTCGGCCTCTTCGGCATCGGCGGCCGCTCTGTGGACATCTTCAAGGGCATCCCCTTCGCTGCCCCGCCCAAGGTCCTGGAGAAACCCCAGCCGCACCCCGGCTGGCAAGGTGGGAGTCGGTGGGTGGTTGGTGGGTGCTGGGCTGGCCCTGTGGCTGCGGTGGCGGGTGGGGCCACCATCCTCATGCTTTTGCTGAATTTACCAGGCGACCGAAAAAATATGCAGGAGCACCGGAGGCACAGGAAAAACCCATTTATTTCCAGACAGTTCACATGTGCCGGTCCAGTGACTCAGGGGAGTCTGTTTCTCTCCAAATCCCGAGCCCCCAATATGGAGGAAGCTTTCTTTTCTACCCTTTTGGCATCCTTGTCCCCCAAATATGAATCATACTTCCGGACCTTTCCCAGGCTTTGCAAAAGCGCTGGATGGGTGCAGTGGGACCACCTCTCAAGGCCTGGCTTGGCGTCAACACTGATAACTCCATCTGGGGATGGTGATGGCCTCTCAAAAATGGAGTAGTATTTTGGGTAAACAGGTCTTGCAGGACCAGATAATTAAAGGGGCAGTGAGTAGATTCAGATTACTAGCACCCCAAAAATATCTCATTTTCCCCATCAACACCAGCCCCTCTTGTTCCCCACAGGGACCCTGAAGGCCAAGGACTTCAAGCAGGAATGCCTGCAAGCCCCTCTCATCCCATTAAATACCAAGGGCTCCGAGGACTGCCTCTACCTCAACATCTGGGTCCCCCAGGGCCAGAAGGAAGGTACATCCGCCCACCCCATGCCCTCCAGGTCCCTGAACCTGCATGAAGCGCCCAGGCAGCCAGAGGCCCAGCCCTGCCCAGCCCCTTCGCTTGTGGGGGCTCCAGAGCTGAAATTCCCTGAAACAAGCACCAAGAGGGATGGGGAGGGGACAGTTGGGGTCACCGGGCCTGCTCTCCTGCCTCAGTTTCCCAGAACCTGCCTGTCATGATCTGGATCTACGGTGGCGGCTTCTACAGCGGGTCCGCCGAAGAAAAAAGCTTCTTCAATCAGTATCTCCACGACGGGGAGGAGATCGCCACGCGGGGCAACGTCATTGTGGTCACCTTCAACTACCGCCTCGGGGCGCTGGGCTTCCTCAGCACTGGGGACGCCAACCTGCCAGGTGTGCTGGGCGCCTTGGGCCAGGGGTGAGGGAGCAGTTGGGGGACCCTTCGGCACCACTTTCTCCCAACAACTCCTGACAGTCTCCCAGAGAGACCCAGAATTCTACTGGCAGAGCAGGAAGCTGGGGATGGACAGTGAGACACCGGAGCCCATCTGCAGCTGTAGTGAGAGAAGTGGCTGCCAGCCAGCCCGGCAGGGACCCAGGGAGACCAGTGAGCAGGCACAGGGACCCAGGATGACCAGGGAGTGGGGACAGGGTTCCAGGGGGACCAGGGAGTGTGGACATGGACCCAGTGAGACCAGAAAGCAGGGACAGGGACCCAGTGAGAGACAGAAGATGAGACACTGAGGTGGTGCCTAGGGGGACACAGAGCCATGGGACAGACAAGAGGGACGGTGTCAGGGAGGAAGATGAGCAGCCTGGCCCTCCTGTTCCTGGTCCCCTACCTGAGCCCCACACCCCCTCCAGCACCTCATCCAACCAGGTTCTGGGGACCCGCTCTGCACCATCCTGGGGCTTGACAGGGGTCTCCACATGGAGGACACTCTCCTCCCACCCCAGTCCCTGATGGGCTCCCCCACCTGCCCCAGGTAACTACGGCCTTTGGGACCAGCACATGGCCATCGCGTGGGTGAAGAGGAACATTGCAGCCTTCGGGGGGGACCCCGGCAACATCACCATCTTTGGTCAATCAGCCGGAGGTGCCAGCGTCTCTCTGCAGGTCTGGGGACCCCTGGAGGGCGGGCCTTCCTCCCAGGGTGCTGGGGGAGCAGATAGGGGCTGTGGGGAACAGCATGAAGCTGACAGTCTTGCAGTTTCTGGCTGAGCCTGGGTGTGGGCAGGAGAGGCGAGGCCATGGTAACAGAACCTCTGTGTGTCGCAGGTCCTCTCTCCCTACAACAAGGGCCTCATCCGGCGAGCCATCAGCCAGAGCGGCTCGGCAGTGGCCTCCTGGGCCATCCAGAGGGACCCTCTCCGCTGGGCCAAGCAGGTAAAGGGGAGCTGCAGTGGGGGAGGGGGGAGGTTTACCTCCTGTCCACTCCCTGTCCTGGTCCCCATGGCCGTCTGCCCCGCAGTGGCCTCACTTACCTGTCTCCCTGCAACCCCCAGATCGCCAAGAAGGTGGGCTGCCCCCAGGACGATACCGCCAGGATGGCCAAGTGTCTGAAGGCCACCGAGCCCCGGGCCCTGGCACTGGCCCATAAGATTAACCCATTCGGCATGGCGTGTGAGTGGGGGCTCCACATGGGGGGCCGGCCATGCTCCCCAAGAAGTGAGGAAGTGCCGGGTCTGCAGCCTGGCCCATCACCCGCTCACTGGCACCTGTAGGCAACAACATGCCACCATGGCCCTGATGCCTGTGTGGCCCCACTGGCTGTGCTGAGGGCGCCATCCCACCGTCTTATCCTCCAAGTTTCCGATCCCTTTGGGAAGCGGGTGCGCATTTGGGCGCACGCCAAACCATGCTGCGTACAGTCATTTGTAACCAATTGTAGGGACCAGACCAAGCACCTTTGAACTAGTACCAGCGGTCGCCTCTGGTGGTCCGTGAGTTCTGAAAGGTTGGCGACCGGTGACCTAGCTGACCGCTGACTCTCCTGAGCCACCCTGCGGTCTCTTCAGGGGACATTCAGGCTTCCGTGGGGAGGGAGGGCAATGCAGACCTGGCACAGGGCCTGGCTCACAGACCAGCACAAGCCAGCCCTCACTCCAGCAGCTCCTCAATTGCGCTTGGTCTTCCTCCTCCCGATTCTGGCCGAGCAAGAAGAGAGGGAGACAGGGACGCCCACTCCAGGACAGGACAGGCGCGGCCTCAGGCCCAGTGGCTGTCAGCGGGACGGTTTGGCCCCAGGGAGCCTGTGGCAGTCTGCACACAATCTGGGTTGCCACACTGGGGGGTGCTGACATCAGCAGGTGGGGCCAGGGAGGCTGCTCCACACCCGCAGGGCAGCCCAGGACATAGAATTATCCGGCCCCATGTCAGGGGACAGGCTGAGGACCCTGGTCTGGATCAGAGGAGGCAGGGGCCCCCGGGGCAGGAGGCCTGGCAGGAGGGCTCTGGAAGGTGCTAGAAGCCGTTGCTCTCCATGCAGCCGACGTGGTGGTCCTCGTCCCTGTCATTGATGGAGACTTTATCCCTGATGAGCCCATCAACCTTTTCGCCAACACGGCCGACATTGACTACATCGCTGGCACCAACAACATGGATGCCCACTTCCTTGTCAGATTATTCGTACCGGCTGTCGACATTGACCTGCTGACCATTACGGGGTGAGTAGGGCGCAGGGCCCAGGGTGGTACCTGGGGGACTCTGGAAGAGGCATGTGGTGAGGGAGGAGGTCGACAGGTGTAGCGGGCCTTCTGCAGTCCCCTGGTGTGCAGTAAGGTTGGAGGTGGGGGTGCATGTGGGTCCCCTCCCACTGGCCAGGTACAGGGTCCAGTGCTGGCTTGATTCCTACAGGAAGGACTTCTACAAGGTGGTCAGCTGGGTCACCATTGCCAAGGGGCCCAGAGGTGCCAATGCCACCTTTGACTTCTACACGGCGTCCTGGGCCAATGACTCCTCCCAGCTGGCCAAGAGAAAGACGGTGGTGGACTTTGCAACCGACTACTACTTCCTGATGCCCACGAAGATAGATGTGGCCCAGCACAGAGCCAATGCCAAGTGAGGGCCGGGGAGGGGAGGCCTGGGTCATGGACCTGCCCATCAAGGCCTCCCCAGTGGGCGGCTCAGGGTGTCAGGGAGGCCCGGGAAAGCCGTGATGGGGTCCCAGCAGTGCCTGCACCATGTGCCTTGCCCAGGCCTGTAGAGACTGAGAAGGCCCCTCCTCATCTCCCAGCTCAGGGGACTTTACAGGGCCCTCCTCAGCCCACAGGCCTCCCCTGGCAGCGCCTACAGCCTGCCCGCATGCCCACACTGAGGGGAACAGAACAGGGGATGGTGGTCTCTGTTGTGAGTTTGGAGTTTGTCAACATTCAAAACAACTTTGGCCTGTGGCCAGCTGGTATACCACCAGTGAAAACAAAAAGTAAATTAGGAATGCTGACACAGAAGGGAGAGAAAACAATACCATCCATCTGATAAAGATCACAAATTCATTGCAGAGAAAAGGAAGGAAGACACCTCCATAGGCTTTGGGGAGGGAAGTGTGGATATACTTGACATCCCAGGACCCACAACCCCTGGGCCTTCCCTTCCCCTGGTGCAGGGACCCAGGTCCCTCCTGACTCTGGAGATTCCCGGGTGCTCCCTGCAATACCCATGGCTTCCCTCCAGGGCCCAGCTCTGGGCTGGGCAGTCCAGCTGAGCTCCCTGACAAACTGGGCCGTGTCTCCCGCCTCAGGAGTGCCCGGACCTACACCTACCTGTTCTCCAAGCCCTCTCGCAAACCATTCTACCCCAGCTGGGTGGGCGCCGACCACGCCGAGGATGTCCCGTACGTGTTTGGGAGACCTTTTGCCACCCCCCTGAGCTACCGGGCCCAAGACAGGACTGTCTCCCAGGCCATGATCGCCTACTGGACCAACTTTGCCAGAACTGGGTAAGGCGGGTGAGGCTGGGCCAGGCCTCCTGCCACCTGGGCCCACATGCCTGTCCCCTCATGTACACTTAACCTCCGTGACCTGCAGTACCCTCTGTGTGTGAGGATAGAATGTACTGGAAGGGCTCTGGCTGGTTTGGCTCAGTGGATAGAGCCTGCGCCAGTGTCCTGAAGGGTCCCGGGTTTGATTCCCGTCAAGGGCACGTACCTCAGTTGCGGGCTCAAACGCCGGCCCTTGTGGGCGTGTTGGGGATGTGTGTCTTACATCAATGTTGCTTTCTCTCTGTCTCTCCCCCTCCTTTTCACTCTCCATTGAAATAAACAGAATAATATCTTTAGTTGCGGGTTAAACTAAGGGTTGGAGTACTGCCTGGGCCTCAGTTCACGCACATGCCCAGCCCAAGTCCAGGAGACTGTGAGGTGCCCCGGTGGATCAGGTCAGCATGGAGGTCTCCAGCCTTCTGTGAGCCCTCAGACCCCACCTGGCCTTTTCCTCATCTGCAGGGACCCCAACCAGGGCCACATGGCTGTGCCCACCCAATGGGAGCCCTACACCCAGGAAAACGGCAACTACCTGGAGATTAACAACAAGATGGATGGCCAGTCCATGAAGCAGCACCTGAGGAGCAGCTACCTGCAGTACTGGACCCAGACCTACCAGGCACTGCCCACCGTGAACGAAGACGAGGCTGGCCCTGTGCCCGCCTTGGACGACGCTGAGGCCGTCCCCTGAGCCCCCCACTGGTGACTCTGAGGGGCTCAGATGTCCGCAGCCATCGGCTCTAATGTCCTGTCCCAGGATCCAACCTCCCTCCCCAGCTCTTCCTGAATAAAGCCGCTTTGCCCTCTGGCAACCCTCTTTGCCCTCATGATCTCAGCTGCCCGTACAGTCTCTGCACGTGTCCTGCTCAGGAAGTGGGGTGGCCCCCTCATTTAAGCGGAGGAAAGAGGGTCAGAGAGGTGTCAGCGCCAGGGCGGAGCTCAGGCTGTGGGCCCTGAGTGGGGCCCCTAACCCCATGGGCAATTGTCTCTAGACCAGTGCAATGGACCCAGCCTTGGCCATGACCGCTGGGTGTGGGAGCGTGCTCTGTTTAAAGGGAATGGCCTAGGAGGGAAACGGAATCGCCTCTAGCTGGGTCCCAGGCAGTGACAGCAATGCATCCCGCTGGGCTCAGAGAAGAGGGTACAAGGCTTGGACTTGGGTGCCCACCGGCAGGGCCAGGGCTGCTGCCCGCTGACTCTTGCAGAGTCCGGAGGGGAGCTGGAGGCAGAGGTGAGACGCAGGGCCATGGCCACCTCAGCAAGGTCTGGGACAGGGCACCTCCTGCACTGAGGGCTCCCCCATCCTGACCTCCCATGGCCCAGGTGGTGGGCACTGTGGACACCCCCGTTGTAGACAGTTACTGTGAGACATGCTCACCTGTTCAAACACAAATAGGGACTCGGAGACAGAAGTGCGGTGAAAGCGAGACCTTGACTGCGCTCTGGAGAGCGGTTGTCCGCCCATTGCACAGGCTCACCTGGGGCGGGAACACAGTCCACTTAATCAGCCGTCCTCCGGTTCCTCATTGGCTGCGTGCTATGGGCTCAGCTGTTTCCTGACAAGTCCACTAGGTCCTCCCATTGGGCCATTTAATAAAATTGGGCTGAGGCCTTTTCTAGTTGCCTCCCCCTCTCCTTGTCTAGCTGATGCTGGTGCCTGGAGGGTCGCCACCATGATGCCGGCCCACGCCCAACAGGGCCTTGGTCTCCCATCCTCATCCCTCCCCCTCCCTTCTCTGTGCCTGGGGAGGTTCAGCCACCACTTCCATCAGAAGCTGGCCATGCTGGCCCGTGTCCTTCAGCGCCAGGGCTCCTAGACGGGTCACATGCCCCAGTCCCTCACAGAAAGGACTCAAGCCCAGGTCTAAGACATCAAAGCTCACCAGGTCAGCTCATAGCAGGAGTGAGGGCTCAGAGGAGAGAAGGTTCCTGCTGGGGGTGTGCATGGCAGGGGCAGCTCAGGACACCAGCCGGCCACCCTGATGCACACGGTCCAGTGTTTCCCTGGCCAGGCGGTGGGAACAGCGGGCAGTGTGGGTGGTGTTACTCCCACCCTCCCTGTCCCATCCTTCCACCTCCCCCACGAGAGGATCAAAGCGCCCACCTCCCCATGGCAGAACCACAGCACAGCCCTGGACAGCGAGGGCAGCCAGCCAGGGGCTGGGGGCTCTCAGGGCTCCAGCCCGTCTACCCTTCAGGACCAGGGAGTCTAAATTGGTCACAGCCCGAGAAGAGAACCTCAGACCTCACAGCCCTGGGTTCCTCGGGGCCAGCGGGGAGGGGGCAGGAATCAGCACGTCTATCCTGCAAACCCGCACTCACCTGGGACTCCTCAGACCACGTGCTGGCAGGCGAGGGGGGCGGCCCAGCGCCTGGTCCTGGGTGAAATGGAGCCTGTGAAGAGTGGTAGCTCCTGGTTTCCGGGGCCCAGCTGTCGCCTTAAATGAGCTGCATCACCCATCCTTCCCGGGACACAGCGTCGCCAGAGAGGCCGTCCCAGGACGGGTTCCCCGAGGGTTCCTATCCCGTAAAGGAAGGCCCGGCCCTGGAGAACAGAATGCGAAGTCCCCGACAGAGGCCACTGGCCAGCGCTCCCCTCCTCGCCTCCCCAGTGGTGGCGGTGATCTGTCTACACTCCCCCACTTAGTGCAGGTGGGTTCCTACTGAACTTGAAATCTACGAATTCCTCCTGGTGGGCAGCAGAAACCACAGGCCCAGCCAAACGCCTCCCTCTTCCGCCAAAGGAAGGCAGCCCCCTCCTGGCTCTGGAGCTGGTCTTTGCAACTGTTTTTAAAAATCGGAGTAAAATAGAAATCACATAAAATACGATAGTTTAGCGATTTATGAGTGCAATTCAGTGATATTAACTGCAGTCACACTATTGTGCAACCATCACCACCATCTAGTTCCAATCATTGCATCACTCCAAACAGAAACTTGTCTCCAGTCATCAGTATCTCCCCTCTCCTAACTGCTGCTATTCAACTTCCTGTCTCAGTCAATTTGCCTCGTCTAAACATGTTTTCTTTATTATTGATTTTCTTTTCTAGAGAGGGAGGGAGAGAGAGAGACATGGATCTCTCCCCTGGGAATCCTCAGATGATGTGCTGCAGAGTGAGGGGGGCGGTCCAGCGCCTGGTCCTGGGTGAAATTGTTACAGAATTTACAAGGCGACCCGCAGGGGTACCAGGAAACCCCATTTATTTTCAGATGTTTCACATGGACCAGTATAGGCCTCAGGGGATGCTGTTTCTCTCCAAATCCTGAGCAAATCAATATGGAGGACGCTTTCCCTTTATACCCTTAGGTTTCTTTGTCCTCCAAATATGGGCTGGGACTTCCGGACCTTCGGCGGGCTCTGCAAAAAGCCTCCTGTGCTGGGCTGAGGGCAGTGGGACCACATCTCAAGGCCTGGCCTGGCGCCAGCACTGATAACTCCCTCTGGGGGTTGTGTGTTGTTCATGGTTCATGGCCCCTCTAAAACGGGGGTGGTCCTTAGGTAAACAGGTCTGGCAGGACCAGATAATTCAAGGAGGGCCAGTGACTAGAGTATAGGCCAGGGGTCGGCAAACTCATTAGTCAACAGAGCCAAATATCAACAGTACAACGATTGAAATTTCTTTTGAGAGCCGCATTTTTTAAACTTAAGCTATGTAGGTAGGTACATTGTTATTAACATACCTATATAGTTTAAGTACTGTTGATATTTGGCGCCTCCCCCGCGCTGCGTATCCCGTGGCCCGCTTGTGCTGCATCTCCTGTCGCCCGATGGACCGACCGACCGACGGACACCCCCCACTTCTTCTAATGCCACTTCTTCAAAATAGACTCGCCGAGGCCTAAATCAGACTTCTGCGCATGGCCAGGAAGTTTCAATGGCACTGTAGTGCACACCCACGCATGGTATTTTGTGGAAGAGCCACACTACAGTGGCCAAAGAGCCCCGTGAGGCTTGTGAGCCGCGGTTTGCCGACCACTGGTATAGACTAACAAGCATGTGCATTAGGTTACTGGAACAGATTCAGATTGCTAGCCCCTCCCCGAAAAGTTTCCCATTTCCCCATCATCATCCCCCCTTCCCCACCCCCGCCTTAGGGATTTAATAGAAGGCTCAGAGGGAGGGAGCAGGGTGTTCAGCAGCTCACGATTTTTCCATCTTTATTACCTAAGGCCGTGGTCGGCAAACTGAGGCTCGCGAGCCACATGAGGCTCTTTGGCCCCTTGAGTGTGGCTCTTCCTAAGCCATAGGAGTACCCTAATTAAGTTCATAACAATGTACCTACCTATATAGTTTACGTTTAAAAAATTTGGCTCTCAGAAGAAATTTCAATCGTTGTACTGTTGATATTTGGCTCTGTTGACTACTGAGTTTGTTAACCACTGACCTAAGGGATTGTGCTGGCAGTCCAGAGACCTGGTCTGGAGTAACATCTGGGGCTTCAGGGCTTACTGATTCTATCTCTATTAGCTGTTCTAAGCCTGTTGGCTTTCTTTGAGGAAGGGACAGGGAATGTGCCGGGAGCCGGTCCATCCTTGCTGTTTCAAGGGACCTGGCATATATGGCATACGGTTCTTAATATGCTTGCTCACCTTCTTGGCGCTGTGTTTTAACCAAGGTCACCTCTCCGAGAAAGGTTGAATCCCCAGGTAGGGATTTTCCCCTGAAGTTAGGGAGGGAATAAAACCCCTCAACTAAGTGCCAGGCGGGTAATTAATCCCTTTAACTACGAACAATCATGCTTAAACTACATAATCTTTTCTCCCTGGAATGGAGATAAGAAACGCCCTAACCTTTGTAATAGAAATTGACAGGATTAGAATCAACTAGTATAAATACAGATGCAACAAGACAACAACAGACAGAATTTAGAACACAGAACTAGAGACAGAAGAACTTCGCTGGAGAGAGCATGCCGGAGGATCCTGGAGAGGGACTGGCCTCAGAGCCTAGAGACAGAGCCTAGCGGGAGAACATGGCAAGGGATCCTGGACTGAACCTGACTACAGAGATTGGCAGGAGAACCTGACTGGAACCTGGACACTGAACCTGACTGGAGAGCCTGGACAGAACCTGGCTGGAGAACCTAGCGAGGGAACATGGCTACAGAACCTCGCTGGAGATCCGAAGCAGAACCTCTCTGGAGATCCGGGCTAGAGATCCTGGCTAGGCTGCTGATCAACTGAACGCTGTCTCCGTGTCATTCCTTCTTCGCCGACTCCGTCCACACCTTTGGGGACCCCTGGACCCGCTGGGGTTGGACCCCGGCAGGAATGTGCACAGGTTTCTTCATTTCCGGCTTCAGAGCAGTGGGAGTGGTGAGAAGCACATCTCAGAGTCCCATCTATTTCTTCTCCAGTTGGACCATCGTCCTCGCTCTGCTCATGTCTGTCTAACTGCCTAACCATCCCCTCAAGGACCCTGGCTCTGAATTCTTTCAGGGAAAACGGTCATCAGTGGGCTCCTCTGGCTACTCCATGCTGAAGAGGGATGGTGTTTTCTTTCAGAGCCAAGAGATCCTCCTGTCTGTCAGAGGGACGATGAGGCCTGGGCACAGTAGGAGGTGGGCTTGTGGCCTGGTGGAGACAGACTGTATTATAAAATTTAGTGTTATTGAGCAATTAGAACTGCAAGAGTTACAACCAATGGTCTGGTGGAAGGGAAAGAAAACATTTCAGTTCTAATAACTTGTATTGAAATAGAATTTATCTCTTAAAATCACCTTTATGTTTATTAAAAGAACCAAAAAAAGACTAATTTATTTATTGCATTTAATTTGGCCTGATTGTTTGCATAAATACAGGAATGGTAACTGACCACTTTTGCCGGAATTTCATGATTGAGTCTTAATTGCCCCATATGGCAGAGAAGCCAGGCCATCCAGCTGCCGTCAGACCTGCCTGCAGTATCTGCTGAGTTAGGTGAATCCCTCACCTGCGGAGACTCCACCCGGCCCCATGCCCTAGGCCAGTGGTAGCAAACTGTGGTTTGTGAGCCATATGTGGCTCTTTGGCCCCTTGAGTGTGGCTCTTCCACAAAATACCACATGCGGGCGTGCACATACAGTGCGATTGAAACTTCGTGGCCCATGTGCAGAAGTCAGAATTTTGTGGAAGAGCCACACTCAAGGGGCCAAAGAGCGCCATGTGGCTCGCGAGCCGCAGTTTGCCAACCAGTGCCCTAGGCTGCAAGTCTCATTTCAGCAGCCTTCCTCCTGATCGCGGCCTAGAGAGTGTGGGGGTTCCACAGGGACGCAGAGGTGCCCTCGTTCCTCCCCTTCCACTCTGACCAACCGACAGCGATGGCGGGGTATGGGCCTGATGCTTCAGAGCCGGCCATTTTCAGGGCTGCTGAGCAAGATATCAGGCTTTCTCTATGGCACTGTTATTGGTTCAAGTATTTAAAGTCCACACAGGGCTTTTTAAAACATGATACTCCAGTCAAAGTTTTCAGTCAAGAAAACTACTATTGGAAATGGGTCTTATTGAATTTTTGCAAAGAAATGCATTGCCATGATTCATTTATTAAGAATTGCCAAATTTCGGAGGGATCCGATAGGGAGAAAAATACACTGACCTGCTTTAAGATCTTCTGATATTCCTTGCCAGACCTTTTCATGGACTTCCCAGAGTAATATGTTTCCAAATATTTTATAACAAAATAGTACCTGTTTTTAAATGACAAGAAGAAAATTAAAATGTGTAACCCCCTTCTAGGACAGCTAATATATGGCTATAACAATGGCGCTCAGTGTGGGAAACTTGACACTCCCCAGTTACTCCCAAAGACTACTAAAGCCTGTAGACCAACATAGGTCTATAGTAATTGCTGCCATCTGCATTAAAATCTGTAAAAGAATCAAAGATCAATATAACATATTAACATAATGAAGTACAATGCTGGCACTGTGGCCACCTGAGGCAGCCAAATTTTCTGCCACCAAACATGACACACGGTAGGCTATACAAACATCTCAGGGAGGTAGCTAAAGTCCACTTTTGACCCTCCCACACAAAGCAAATCTATCCTTGTCTCTCCGGAATCATGTCCATGAAGACGCAGGCATCATCTAAGTCCATTACACAGTTTTCTGCAGGCCCCTGTCAGGGCTGCGCGTGGCGGCCAGTTTTTCTTTCTAGCCACAAACACAGTCTGTCCAATTTCCCTAACATGCATTCTGGCAGGGAAAAGTTGTTTTCTGTACACAGGCAGCTTAACCCCTATATAACTGGGCTTGGACATTTCCCCAGAAAGTTGTAGTCCACATTAGCAAGTTTATCCTGCAGTCTCCTGTCCACCCATCCGGCGTTTCGGCCAGTGCCTCAGTCAGATTTGTCTCCTGGAGACTCTCAAAGTCCTGAAGGCTCTCCGGTCCAGGGAGAGTGCCTTCCCTTTACCCTCTCCTGCCTTGCCATCCCTTTGGCTCTAAGCAGTAAGCTAAACACAGCCTGGGCTGCAGGGAGAGACAAGTTTGCACACTGCAAAGCGCTCCAGTACCGTGGCTTGGGCGTCAGGCCTCTGCCTTCCTGCCTGTCCTCTTTCTGGGCAGCGACCTTGATCTTTCCCACAGGCTTCTTTGTAAGTGAGAACAGGGCATCTGGCCACCTGCTCCCCACCCCAGGGGTGGGCAAACTTTTTGTCTCGAGGCCCACAATGGGTTCTTAAACTGGACTCAGGAGAAGGAGCTGCGGCCGTGTTTCCCGACGTTGCCATGTTAAAACTGCTGCTGGTGAAGGAGCGGAGGGGAGAACAAGAGAACCCTCCCCTATTTCGGCTCCGCAGGCCGGATAGAACAGCTGAACGGGCCGGATCCGGCCCGCGGGCCGTAGTTTGTCCACGGCTGGTCTAGTCACTGCCACTACTTTAATTATCTGGTCCTGCAAGACATGTTTACCTAAGTACTACCCACATTTAGAGAGGCCATAAAACATGAATAATACACAACCCCCAGATGGAGTTATCAGTGCTGGCGCCAGGCCAGACCTTGAGATGTGGTCTTACTGCCCCCCTTCCCAGCACATGACGCTTTTTGCAAAGCCCACAAATGGTGCGCAAGTCCCATCCCATATTTGGGAGACAAAGAAACCAAAAGGGTATAAAGGGAAAGCTTCCTCCATATTTACTTGCTTAGGATTTGGAAGAAACGGCCTCCCCTGAGTCCTGTACTGGTACATGTGAAACAGGTGAAAATAAATGCTTTTTTCCTGGCACTCCTGCATATTTTTCTGTCGCCTGGTAAATTCTGTAACATAAATATGGTCCCCTGACCGAGAAGACACAGCCGAATTTGCCCCCTTGAGGCATCGCCTCATGAGAACAGGCGGGTGGGCCCACTCAACCAAGCCCATGATGATGGGAAAGCCTGCTCCAGTGATTTACTGGGTCTCAGTCGTCATTGGGCCCTGGCGACTGGGGCCACCGCTAACACTCCAGTGGACTCCAAGGAGGACAGGAAAGCCCTTTTCTGGACCAGATGTCTGATGGGTGAGTTTTCCCTCAGGGACCAGTCCAAGGTCAGGCCTGCCTTTAGGCGCAGAAGGAGCTGATCACTACTTAGGCAAAATATTTGCCTCAGGGACTTTCTGTGGGTGAAAGTCACAACTGGAACTGACTGGTGTGAATGTGAGTATGAAAGCCTACGTGAAGCAAAGCTACCTTGTGTTGTCCTGTGTCTCTGTTAACTGGGAGGGGATTGTGCCGTCTGGCTGCAAACATGGGAAGTCGTTCCTGTAAACATGCTTCATTAGAATGTGTGCTAAAGAAAACTGAGAAGGGCTCAGAACGCTGCCTGCAATGTAGATGTCTCTCCGCGAAATCAAGGGCCCCCAGCTTATGGATGAGGATGGGAAACATGAGAGTGTTTGTTAATGTTTTAATGTTTTATGTTTCTTTGTTGTTTAATTTGTTTAAAGATGGGGCAAGTCCCACTTTAGGGGAAGCCTAGTTGTGTGTGGTGAGGCTAAGCCCTCATAGAGATTGCAGGGTGTCCCAGCAGCTGCCAAGAATCCTTATTCTTGGGGATCATCTGGTCTTTCAGGGTATTAGCCCGCCAGAAACTGTTAGCTAATGAAATTTCTGTCTATGTCTGTAAAGTAGGGACTTTAATTTGCTGTTCTTTGATTTATGATTTTGTTATACTGGGTTAAAATTTTAAGGTTCTAACGTTAATTTAAAAGTGTAAAATTTATAAAGATTGCAACCCAGGAAAGTTTAAAACAAAGGCCGGCTAGTTCCAAGACTGCTTCTGATTAACAAGTCATTATTTTCCCCACCTGATGCAAAGAGAGAGAAGAAATAAGTTCTAAAGTTAAATATTTTCAAGAGTTGGAAAAGCGTCATAATGATCTCAGGGAAATTTAAACCAAGAACCACTAGCTAGTTTATTGCTTGTGTGTAACTAACAGGCCAGTATATCCCTTGCTAAGGACAGAGTAAATGGTTAATACGGAAAGGGAAGGGGAGAGGGGGAAAGATAAGAGCAGCAGTAAAAACAAAACCAAAAAAGCAAAACAAAAAAAAAGATGTCGTTGTACTCTAAAGTAGAGAAACATGAGGTTTCTGGCACTGAGCTTAGCAGAATGTGGTACCTGGGTGCTTCGTAAGCTACATCAGAATATTCAGCAGTGGAACTTTAAGATATAATATTTTATTGGCCGGACTAGAAAAGGATTGATTCTGTGGTCAAGTCCAAATCTTTAATGTTACAAATGGTTTAAGTTGTAATAATATTTAAATTGGGTACATTTTACAGCTTTTATGTATGTAATATTTCAAGAATTTAACTGAAAGACAGCTTTGCAACATCTCAAGGGCCCTGAGGTGACCCAAAGATCTACTCTCTTCCCCAAAAGAAATATTTTTGAACTAAATTAGACCAATACAATATACTTGATATTAGATCAGGAAATACATGAAGCTATGCTGGCTGGGTCGGGTAACAAGATTAAAACTTCCATGATAATGGGTGGTTCTTGTTCATGGGCATACGGCTCCCAGCAAAATTAGTGTATTCTTTCTTTGAACAGAAAGGGCAATCATAGTCATTGGTCAAGAAAATGCTTTAGGTAATAATTAGCTTTAAACATCTCAACGTTGTTAAGATATAATAAATGAATGTAACTAAGATGAAGAATTTGGATGAAGCTTTTTAGTAATAATTATAAATATGGTAATAATAAAAGTCCAGTCACTCAAGAGGAGATGGACAGTGCTTTCTATTGGAGGAAGGAGCCAGTCCTGTTTCTCCCTGTAAGGGCAGAGATGCCTAGGAAACCAGTTTTTCTAGGCTGCGAAAGGAGTTGGAGCAGTAAAAAAAAAAAAAAAAAAAAAAAAAAAAAAAAAAAAAAAGAGTTAAAACCTCTGCTGGAAGACCCACATGGCTCAGTTGACTAGCTAGACTAAAAGAAGGGGAGTGATTTGAAAGTCGGCTACGGCTATCTGGGAAAGGGAGCACCTGGCTGGCTCTGGTGTGCTTCCAGCAGATGTAAAATTTCCAAACCCAGGAGCCCCAGTGGAATCTTAACAACAAGACCCACTTGAATTGTCCTCCTAAGAGGACAAGAAAGCCCTTTTCTGCACCAGACATCTGTCGTCTGTTGGGTGAATTTTTCCCCAGGGGACCAGTCCGTGGTCAGGCCTGCCTTTAGGCACAGAAGAAGTAGCTGATCACTACTTAGGCAAAATATTTGCTTCAGGGACTTTCTGTGGGTGAAAGTCACAACTTGGACTGACTGTTCTGTGAATGTGAGTGTGAGAGCCTGGTGAAGCCAAGCTACCTTGTGTTGTCCTGTGTCTCTGTTAACTGTGAGGAGATTGTGCCATCTGGCTGCAAACATGGGAAGTCGTTCCTGTAAACCTGCTTCCTGAGAATGTGTGCTAATGGAAATTAAGAAGGAGATACATGAGAGATCTCTTAGGGAACGAATAATTAAAGGGATTAGGGGACCAGTTCCCCAGACTCAGAATCTGAATAAGGCCTTCAATATTCAGCAAGGCAATGAAGGGTTTTCTGAATTTACCAAGACTAAAAAAATCAAATGAGAACTTACTCTTGGCCAGACCCTTTGGAACTGTTGGGCCAATGCACCAAATGTTATAGGATATAGAATTTATGAAATTGGTGTGGAAGTGACAGTTGGACGCTCTGAGGTTCGGGAGGGAGCCTTTGCTTAATGCAGCACTGCTGGTTCAGGGGACCCTAAGATCCAGATCCTGAACAACCTTGACAATGAGATTTTATATATATACACTAGAGGCCTGGTGCACAAAAATTTGTGCACTCAGGGGGGTTCTTCAGCCCGGCCTGTGCCCTCTCGCAGTCTGGGACCCTCGGGGCATGACCACCTGCTGGCTTAGGCCCGCTCCTCGGGGGATTGGGCCTAAGCTGGCAGTCAGACATCCCTCTGGCAGCCCAGGAGCCATCGGGGGATGTCCACTTGCTAGCGGGGAGCAGGCCTAAGGTGCAGTCAGACATCCTTAGTGCTGCTGAGGAGGTGGGAGAGGCTCCTACCACTACCGCTGTACTGGCAGCCGTCAGCCTGGCTTGTGGCTGAGCAGAGCTCCCTCTGTGGGAGTGCACTGACCACCAGGGGGCAGCTCCTGCATTGAGGATCTGCCCCCTGATGGTCAGTGTGTGTCATAGAGACCAGTCATTCCCAGTCGTTCTGTTGTTAGGGTCAATTTGCATATTACCCTTTTATTATATAAGAGGAGTGCCTGGCCAGCCTGGGTGAGGGGCTGAGGGCCGTTTTCAGGCTGGCCACAGCACCTTCAGTGTGGGGGTCCCCACTGGGATGCCTGGCCAGCCTGGGTGAGGGGCTGAGGGCTGTTTTCAGGCTGGCAACACCCCCTTCAGGGTGGGGGGGTCCTGCTGGGGTGCCTGGCCACTCTGGGTGAGTGGCTGATGGCAGTTTTTAGGCTGGTCACAGACCCTTCAGGGTGGGGATCCCCACTGGGGTGCCTGGCCAGCCTGGGTGAGGGGCTGATGGCTGTTTGCAGTCTGGCCACAGCCCCTTCAGGGTAGGGGGTCCTGCTGGGGTGCCTGGCCATCCTGAGTGAGGGGCTGAGGGCCGTTTGCAGGCTTGCCACAGCCCCTTCAGGGTGGGGGGTCCTGCTGGGGTGCCTGGCCAGTCTGGGTGAGGGGCTGATGGTTGTTTGCAGGCTGGCCATGGCCCCCAGCCACCCAAGCTCCCAGTGAAGGCTGGCTGGAAGCAGGTATCTGGGATTTATTTGCCTTCTATAATTGAAACTTTGTTGCCATGAGCAGAGGCCACAGCTAGCTCAGGGCAGGCGGGAAGCTGCACTTCCTCCATCGCCAGGGCAACCAAGCCTCCTGCTTGCTCCAGGTCTGTGGCTGCTGGCCGCCATCTTGGTTGGGTTAATTTGCATATAGTCGCTCTGATTGGCTGGTGGGCGTGGCTTGGGCATAGCAAAGGTATGGTCAATTAGCACCTTTGTCTTTTATTAGTGTACATTGAAAGGGTTAAATAAAATAAAACGGGGCAGAAAAAGACACGTTGTGCTTAGCAGATATCTTGCAGAGAGCTTGCAGCCTTGAACACATCATAGCTCAGATAACCAGAAGACACCTGGCATGGGAGGAACCAAGGATGGACCAGAACTTTACGTCAGCAGAGCAGCTTGCAGCCAGCAAAAATCAATAAAAACCTATCTCTCCCTGTTCTCTTCACCGACGACCCCTCAGTCTAGCCCACCTGCACCCAGTTGGTCGGATTTGCCTGACATCTCAAGAAAACTGCAAAGGTAGAGAACTGGAAGGATAGAAGTGCAGAAAAGCTGTTAAAAGAAGCTCAGAATATCTATGTACATAAAAATAAGAAAGGCAAAAACAAAACTTACATAATCTTACACGTTTTAATTTGCCAGCTTTTAGTTTTTATCACAGAAGGTCTCTTGTACTTTGTTAAAGTATATTTTCTTAAAAGCAAAAGTGCATTTAAAGTGCATTCATAAATGTTAATCTGAGAAATGCCAACTGATAATTTTCTGGTAATCATTGAAAAATTAACATTTCTAAAAGTGAACAATTCTAATACATTTCAAAGAAGAAAAAAAAAGAGAAGGCCAGTACAAGTTTCTGATGGTATGCCAGAAAGAAAGAATATTAAAGTAGAAATACTTAATGGAAAGACTGAGGCATGGTTATGCATTTTTGAAGGACATAGAAGGAAGGTTTGAAGGCTAATTTGGAAGTGTGAAATTTGTGAAGGTTATATATGTAATAAGAAGAAAAAGAGAAATGTTACAAGGAAATTATTAAAAGAGACAGGCCAGTAATCCAGGACAAGCAGAACAGGGAAACTGAGATGTTTAAACAGCAATTTGCAACCACCTAGAAAACTCTGTCTTCCCTAAACCAAGGACACTTAAAAGTCAATGATTTGCATTTTGCCTCCCTAAACAGAGGGTCAGTAACTTATGCCAAAGTGATCAGAGAGACTAATAGAAGAAATCCAATTAGTGTCATTTGCTGTCCACACCCAAGGACAAATAAAGTTAGGAAATAAGCCTTATTTTGGTCAGTTCTTTTCTAGTAAAATAATTATATTAATCAGGTATTTAATAAAAAAGGACCATATTCCAATCATAGGAACTGAAGTTTGTTGGCCTATGTTCCTGTCTAATACACTTTAATATTTAATCTTTTGGTAAAATCAAGTTTGACAATCCTTCAAGGGTTTGAATTTTAAGAAACTTTCTCTTAATCTAAAATTAGCTTTAAATCATCCCAATAGGCTCTGAAATGCCTCAAATGTTTGTTTTCTTTCTCATAAAGTAAAATTTTATACTAACGGTACATAGGAACAGTTATAACTGTTATAACTAATGGTTATTAATTATGTCTCTATATAAAAGCCTAAGCAACCATCGCAACCAAATGGACGACCAAACAGCCTGCATGGGGTGACCAGGCCGGCAGGGTGTTAGTGAGGGACAACCAAACGACTGAGCAGCAGGTTGCAAAGATGGCGGCACCCACAGCCAATAAAGAGGGAAGATGCTAATTGACTGCCACGCCCTCAAAGATGATGGCACACATAACCACAAGATGGCGGCGCCCAGTCCCCTCAGCCCTGCAAGGGACTCCGCGCACCTGCCTCCAGAGTCCCCCAGTCCCCTCAGCCCCCCAGCCACCCAGGGCCGGCCCGAGGCGCAGGCTGCTGCCTAGCCACAAAGGGCCGCCCGAGGCTCATGTAATGAGGGCCTGCCGAAACGTGCGCTGCCAGCAGTGGCAGCAGCAGAGGTGTGGATGGCACCTACCCCTGATCGCCGGGTTGCCTCCCACCCCTGAGGGACTCCCGGACTGTGAGAGGGGGCAGGCCGGGCTGAGGGACTCCCCATCCAGTGCATGAATTTTCATGCCCCGGGCCTCTAGTCTATACATATAAAAGCCTAAGTGACCATATGACCGGTCAACCGAACGACCTGTCAACTGGTTGCTATGACGCGCACTGACCACCAGGGCGCAGACACTCAACCCAGAAGCTGTCCCCTGGTGGTCAGTGTGCTCCCACAGCCAACCTCCCGTGGCCTGCCGACCTCCTGCGGTCCCTCCCCTCAGACAGCTGGCCCCGATTGGGACTGGGTGAGAAGGCCCCCATTGCCTACCAGGCCGAGGGACCCCACCGGTGCATGATTTCGTGCCCTGGGCCTCTAGTAATATTACAGAATGTTGGGTTTCACAGAAAGGACAACATTCCATGTCATTTACATGATAATGGAATCCATAACCGTGCCATTTTAAATTTCTTCTTGTCGTTTGGAGACAGTTATTGCTTTATTATAATGCCTTTGGAAAATATTACATCTTTTGAAGAGTCCATAGGAAGGACTGGCAAGGAAAATCAGAAAATCTTAAAGCAGGTCAGTGTATTTTTCTGCCTATATGATCCCTCCGAAATTTGGCAATTCTTAATAAATGATTCATGGCAATACATTTCTTTGCATAAATTCAGTAAGACCGGTTTCCAATGGTGGTTTTGTTGACCGAAAACTTTGACTGAGTGTCATGTTTTAAAGAGACCTGTCTGGATTCTAAAGACTTGAAGCCAGAAAAAGTCAACAGAAAAATCGATGGGCCAGGAGCCCGAGCGGCGGCTGCGCAGTCCCTCTGGGGAGGGCGTCGGGGGCATCAGTCTGGGCGCTGGGGCCTCACCTGGAAGGACTGTGGGTGCTGCGGCCGCAGTCGGTGGTCAGCACGCAGCGATGCCCGCCCAGACCTCAGGCCACTGAAATTCACCAGTAATCCTGACCCTTCCAGCCGCCCCAGGATTTCGAAAGAACTGGAAGAAAAAGCTCAAATCGCTAACATTGAGAGCTTAATGTGTGCCAGACACGGATCTGCATTCATTTGCATAAATTAAATCATTTAATTTTTATAAACCCCTGTGACCTAGGTAAAAATAAAAAGACTTCAAGCCAAAACAGTGCCATAGAGAAAGCTTGATATTTTGCTCAGTAGCCCTAAAAATGGCTGGCGCTGGAGCGTCAGGCCCATACCCTGCCATCGCTGTCAGTTGGCCTGAGTGGAAGGGGAGGGACAAGGGCGCCTCTGCGTCCCTGCAGAACAACCCCCCCCCACCCCCCCCCACACACACATACACTCTAGGCTGCGATGAGGAGGAGGGCTGCTGAAATGAGCCTTGAAGACTAGGGCATGGGCCCGGGTACAGCCACTGAAGATGAGGAACTCACCTAACCCAGCAGTAACTGCAGGCAGGCCTGAGGGCAGCTGGATGGCATGGCTTCCGTGCCCTACGGGGCCCATTGAGACTCAATCATGAAATTCCGGCAAAGGTGGTCAGTTACCATTCCTGTTGTATTTATGCAAGCAATCAGGCCAAATTGAATGCAATAAATAAGTTAGTCTTATTTGGCTGTTTTAATAAAAGGGTGAATTTAAGGAGAACAATTCTATTTCAATAGAAGTAATTAGAACTGAAATGTTTTCTTTCCCTTCCACCAGACCATTGGTTGTAACTCTTGCAGTTCTAATTGCTCAATAATACTAAATTTTATAATACAGTCTGTCTCCGCCAGGCCACAAGCCCACTTCCTTCTCTGCCCAGGCCTCATCGTCCCTGTGACAGACAGGAGGATCTCTTGGCTCTGAAAGAAAACTCCATCCCTCTTCAGCATGGAGTAGCCAGAGGAGCCCACTGATGTACGTTTTCCCTGAAAGAATTCAGAGCCAGGGACCTTGAGGGGATGGTTAGGCAGTTAGACAGACATGAGCAGAGCGAGGACGATGGTCCAACTGGAGAAGAAATAGATGGGACCCTGAGACGTGATTCTCACCACTCCACCAGCTCTGAAGCCGGAAATGAAGAAACCTGTGCACATTCCCTGTCCCTTCCTCAAAGAAAGCCAACAGGCTTAAAACAGCTAATAGAGACAGAACCAGGAAGCCCTGAAGCCCCAGATGTTACTCCAGACCAGGTCTCTGGACTGCCAGTACAATCCTTAGGTAATAAAGATGGAAAAATCCTGAGTTGCTGAACACCCTACTCCCTTGCTTTGAGTCTTCTATTAAATCCCTAGGGCTGAGAATCAGCTTGAGGATCAAGGAGGAGGGAAGAATTATGGGGAAAATGAGACATTTTCAGGGGGTTAGGAATCTGAATATGTACCAGTAATTTAATACACATTCTTGCTAATCTATGGTCTAGTCCAGTGATGGCGAACCTATGACATACGTGTCAGAGGTGACATGCGAACTCATTTTTTGGTTGATTTTTCTTTGTTAAATGGCATTTAAATATATAAAATAAATATCAAAAATATAAATCTTTGCTTTACTATGGTTGCAAATATCAAAAAATTCCTATATGTGACACAGCACCAGAGTTAAATTAGGGTTTTTCAAAATGCTGACACACCGAGCTCAAAAGGTTCGCCATCACTGGTCTAGTCACTGGCCCTCCTTTACTTATCTGGTCCTGCAAGACCTGTTTACCTAAGGACTACCCACGTTTTAGAGAGGCCATGAACCATGAACAACACACAACCCCCAGAGGGAGTCATCAGTGCTGGCGCCAGGCCAGGCCTTGAGATGTGGTCCCACTGCCCTCAGCCCAGCACAGGAGGCTTTTTGCAGAGCCCGCCGAAGGTCCGGAAGTCCCAGCCCATATTTGGGAGACAAAGAAACCTAAGGGTATAAAGGGAAAGCGTCCTCCATATTGACTTGCTCAGGATTTGGAGAGAAACAGCGTCCCCTGAGGCCTATACTGGTCCATGTGAAACATCTGAAAATAAATGGTGTTTCCTGGTACCCCTGCGGGTCGCCTTGTAAATTCTGTAACAATTTCACCCAGGACCAGGTGCTGGACCACCCCCCTCACTCTGACAGCACATCATCTGAGGAGTCCCAGGGGAGAGATCCATGTCTCTCTCTCTCCCTCCCTCTCTAAAAAAGAAAATCAATAATAAAGAAAACATGTTTAGACGAGGCAAATTGACCGAGACAGGAAGTTGAACAGCAGCAGCTGGGAGAGGGGAGATACTGATGACTGGAGACAAGTTTCTGTTTGGAGTGATGCAATGATTTGGAACTAGATGGTGGTGATGGTTGCACAATAGTGTGACTGCAGTTAATATCACTGAATTGCACTCATAAATCGCTAAACTATCGTATTTTATGTGATTTCTATTTTACTCCGATTTTTAAAAACAGTTGCAAGGACCAGCTCCTGAGCCAGGAGGGGCTGCCTTCCTTTGGCGGAAGAGGGAGGCGTTTGGCTGGGCCTGTGGTTTCTGCTGCCCACCATGAGGAATTCGTAGATTTCAAGTTCAGTAGGAACCCACCTGCACTAAGTGGGGGAGTGTAGACAGATCACAGCTGCAACTGGGGAGGCGAGGCGGGGAGTGCTGGTCAGTGGCCTCTGTCGGGGACTTCGCATTCTGTTCTCCAGGGCCAGGCCTTCCTTTACGGGATTGGAACCCTCGGGGAACCCGTCCTGGGACGGCCTCTCTGGCGGCGCTGTGTCCCGGGAAGGATGTGTGATGCAGCTCATTTAAGGCGACAGCTGGGCCCCGGGAACCAGGAGCTGCCGCTCTTCACAGGCTCCATTTCACCCAGGACCAGGCGCTGGGCCGCCCCCCTCGCCTGCCCGCATGTGGTCTGAGGAGTCCCAGGTGAGTGTGGGTTTGCAGGATAGACGTGCTGATTCCTGAGCCCTCCCACCCCCTGGCCCAGAGGAACCCAGGGCTGTGAGGTCTGAGGCCCTCGTCTCAGGCTGTGACCAGTTTAGACTCACTGGTCCTGAAGGGTAGACGGGCTGGAGCCCTGAGAGCCCGCAGCCCCTGGCTGGCTGCCCTCGCTGTCCAGGGCTGTGCTGTGGTTCTGCCATGGGGAGGTGGGCGCTTGGATCCCCTCATGGGGGAGATGGAAGGATGGGGCAGGGAGGGCGGGAGGAACACGACCCACACTGCCCACTGTTCCCACCGCCTGGCCTGGGAAACACTAGAACATGTGCATCAGGGTGGCCGGCTGGTGCCCTGAGCTGCCCCTGCCATGCACACCCCCAGCAGGAACCTTCTCTCCTCTGAGCCCTCACGCCTGCTCTGAGCTGACCTGGTGAGCTTTGGTGTCTCAGACCTAGGCTTGGGTCCTCGCTGTGAGGGCCTGGGGCACGTGACCGCTCTTGGAGCCCAGCGGCTGTAGGACATGGGCCAGCATGGCCAGCTTCTGAATGGATGGGGAGGGACGAGGATGAGACACCAAGGCCCTGTGGGTGTGGGCCGGCATCATGGTGGAGACCCTCCAGGCACCGGCCTCAGCTAGACAGGGGGAGGGGAGGCAACTAGAAAAGGCCTCAGCCCATTTTTATTAAATGGCTCAATGGGAGGACCTAGTGGACGTGTCAGGAAACAGCTGAGCCCATAGCACGCAGCCAATGAGGAACCGGAGGACGGCCGATTAAGTGGACTGTGTTCCCGCCCCAGGTGAGCCTGTGCAATGGGCGGACACCCGCTCTCCAGAGCGCAGTCAAGGTCTGGATTTCACCGCACTTCTGTCTCCGAGTCCCTATTTGAGTTCGGACAGGTGAGCCTGTCTCACAGTAACTGTCTACAATGGGGGTGTCCACAGTGCCCACCGCCCGGGCCATGTGAGGTCAGGATGGGGGAGCCCTCGGTGCAGGCGGTGCCCTGTCCCAGACCTTGCTGAGGTGGCCATGGCCCTGCATCTGAGCTCTGCTGCCGCTCCCCTCCAGACTCTGCCAGATCCAGCAGGCAGCAGCCCTGGCCCTGCCGGTGGGCACCCAAGGCCCAAACCTGTACCCTCTGCTCTGAGCCCAGCGGGATGCCCTACAGTCTCTGCCTGGGATCCAGCTGGAGGTGACA
This sequence comes from Myotis daubentonii, assembly GCF_963259705.1. Lineage (NCBI taxonomy): Eukaryota > Metazoa > Chordata > Mammalia > Chiroptera > Vespertilionidae > Myotis > Myotis daubentonii. The sequence continues at coordinate 79,926,170 of NC_081850.1, read as the reverse complement.
CCGTTTCCTCCCCAGGCCATTCTCTTTAAACAGAGCACGCTCCCTGTACCCTGAGGGTGTGGCCGAAGCTGAGTCCATTGTACTGGTCCAGATGCAACTGCCCATGGGGTCGGGGGCACCAATGAGGACCAGCAGCCTGAGGTCCGCCCTGGCACTGACACCTCTCTGACCCTCTTTCCTCCGTATAAATGAGGGGGGCACCCCACTTCCTGAGCAGGACACGAGGAGAGACTGTACAGGAAGCTGAGGTCATGAGGGCAAAGGGGGTTGCCAGAGGGAGAAGCGGCTTTATTCAGTAAGAGCTGGGGAGGGAGGTGGGCTCTTGGGACAGGACATTAGAGCCGATGGCTGCGGACATCTGAGCCCCTCAGAGTCACCAGTGGGGGGCTCAGGGGACGGCCTCAGCGTCGTCCAAGGCTGGCACAGGGCCAGCCTCGTCTTCGTTCACGGTGGGCAGTGCCTGGTAGGTCTGGGTCCAGTACTGCAGGTAGCTGCTCCTCAGGTGCTGCTTCATGGACTGGCCATCCATCTTGTTGTTAATCTCCAGGTAGTTGCCGTTTTCCTGGGTGTAGGGCTCCCATTGGGTGGGCACAGCCATGTGGCCCTGGTTGGGGTCCCTGCAGATGAGAGAAAAGGCCGGGTGGGGTCTGATCGCTCACAGGAGGCTGGAGACCTCCATGCTGATCCGATCCACCAGGGCCTCACTGTCTCCTGGACACGGGCTGGGCATGTGTGTGAACTGAGGCCCAGCCAGACTCCCCTCCTTAGTTTTACCCGCACTAAAGATATTATTCTGTTTATTTCAATGGAGTGAAAAGGAGGGGGAGAGACAGAGAGAAAGCAACATTGATGTGAGAGTGACATCCCCAACACGCCCACCAGGGCCGGGGTTTGAGCCCGCAACTGAGGTACCTGCCCTTGACGGGAATCAAACCCGGGACCCTTCAGGACACTGGTCCAGGCTCTATCTACTGAGCCAAACCAGCCAGGGCCCTTCCAGTACATCCTATCCTCACACACAGGGGGTACTTAGGCTCAGCGAGGTTACGTGTACGTAAGGGGACAGGCATGTGGGCTCAGGTGGCAGGAGGCCTGGCCCAGCCTTACCCCACCTTACCCAGTTCTGGCAAAGTTGGTCCAGTAGGCGATCATGGTCCGGGAGACAGTCCTGTCTTGGGCGCGGTAGCTCAGGGGGGTGGCGAAGGGCCTCCCAAACACGTATTGGAGGTCATCGGCGTGGTCGGCGCCCACCCAGCTGGGGTAGAATAGTTTGCGAGAGGGGTGGGAGAACAGGTAGGAGTAGGTCCGGGCACTCCTGAGGAGGGAGGGACAGGGCCCAGGTTGGCAGGGAACTCACCTGGGCTGCCTAGCCCAGAGCTGGGCCCTGGAGGGAAGCCATGGGGAAAGCAGGAGGATCCGGGAAATCCCCAGACTCAGGAGGGACCTGGATCCCAGCACCGGGGAAGGGAAGCCCAAGGGGTTGTGGGTTCTGAGATTTCAAGTGTATCCACACTTCCCTCCCCAAAGCCTATGGAGGTGTCTTCCTTCCTCTTCTCTGCAATGAATTTGTGATCTTCAGCAGATGGTATCGTTTTCTCTCCCTTCCGTGTCAGCATTCCTAACTTACTTTTTGTTTTCACTGGAGGTTTACCAGGTGGCCGCAGGCCAAAGTTGTTTTGAATGTTGGCAAACTCCAAACCCACAACAGAGACCAGCATCCCCTGTTCTGTTCCCCTCAGTGTGGGGAGGCGGCAGGCTGTAGGCGCTGCCCGGGGAGGCCTTTGGGCTGAGGAGGGCTCTATAAAGGCCCCTGAGCTGGGAGGAGAGAAGGGGCCTTCTCAAGTCTCGTCAGGCCTGGGAAAGGCAGATGGTGCAGGCACTGCTGGGACCCCATCACGGCTTTCCCGGGCCTCCCTGACCCCCTGAGCCGCCCACTGGGAGGCCTTGCTGGGCAGGTCCATGACCCAGGCCTCCCCTGGCCCAGCCCTCACTTGGCATTGGCTCTGTGCTGGGCCACATCTATCTTCGCGGGCATCAGGAAGAAGTAGTCGGTTGCAAAGTCCACCACCGTCTTTCTCTTGGCCAGCTGGGAGGAGTCCTGGGCCCAGGACGCCGAGTAGAAGTCATAGGTGGCATTGGCACCTCTGGGCCCCTTGGCAATGGTGACCCAGCTGACAAACTTGTAGAAGTCCTTCCTGTAGGGACCAAGCCAGCACTGGACCCTGTACCCAGTTAGTGGGAGGAGACCCATATATACCCCCACCTCCACCGCCACCCCACCCCAGGGGGCTGCAGATGGCCCGCTACATCTGTCGACCTCCTCCCTCACCTGATGCCTCTCCAAGAGGCCCCCAGGTACCACCCTGGGCCCTGCGCCCTACTCACCCCGTAATGGGCAACAGGTCAATGTCGACAGCCGGTACGAATAATCTGACAATGAAGTGGGCATCCATGTTGTTGGTGCCAGCGATGTAGTCAATGTCGGCCGTGTTGGCGAAAAGGTTGATGGGCTCATCAGGGATAAAGTCTCCATCAATGACAGGGACAAGGACCAATATGTCGGCTGCATGGAGAGCAGCGGGTTCTAGCACCTTCCAGAGGCCCCCTGCCAGGCCTCCTGCCTGGGGGTCCTCTGCCTCCTCTGATCCAGACCAGGGTCCTCAGCCTGTCCCCTGACATGTGCCGGACAATTCTATGTCCTGGGCTGCCCTGCGGGTGTGGAGCAGCTTCTCTGACCCCACCTGCTGATGTCAGCACCCCCCAGTGTGGCAACCCAGACTGTGTGCAGACTGCTACAGGCTCCCTGGGGCCAAACCGTCCCGCTGACAGCCACTGGGCCTGAGGCGCGCCTGTCCTGTCCTGGAGTGGGCATCCCTCTCTCCCTCTCTTCTTGCTCGGCCAGAATTGGGAGGAGGAAGGCCAAGAGCAATTGAGGAACCGCTGGAGTGAGGGCTGGCTTGTGCTGGTCTGTGAGCCAGGGACTGTGCCAGGTCCGCATTGCCCGTCCTCCCCCCGGAAGCCTGAATGTCCCCTTAAGAGACTGCATGGCTGGCTCAGGAGAGTCAGCAGTCGGCTAGGTCAGCGGTCACCAACCTTTCAGTACTGACAGACCACCAGAGGTGACTGCTGGTACTAGTTCAAAGGCGCTTGGTCTGGTCCCTACAATTGGGTGCAAATGATTGTAGGTGGCATGGTTGGGGGTATGCCCAAATGCACACCCGCTTCCCAAAGGGGTCAGGACCCAGGGAGGATATGACGCCCTCAGCACAGCCAGTGGGGTCACACAGGCATCAGGGCCATGGTGGCATGTTGCTGCCTACAGGTACCAGTGAGCGGGTGATGGGCCAGGCTGCAGACCCGGCACTTCCTCCCTTCTTGGGGAGCATGGCCGGCCCCCCATGTGGAGCTCCCACTCACACGCCTTGCCGAGTGGGTTAATCTTATGGGCCCGCGTCAGGGCCCGGGGGTCGGTGGCCTTCAGACACTTGGCCATCCTGGCTGTATCGTCCTGGGGGCAGCCCACCTTCTTGGCGATCTGGGGGTTCGGGGGAGACAGGTAGGTGATGTCACTGCAGGGCAGATGACCATGGGGATCGGGACAGGGCATGGACAGGAGGTAACCCTCCCCCATCCCCTACCCCAGCTCCCCTTTACCTGCTTGGCCCAGCTGAGAGGGTCCCTCTGGATGGCCCAGGAGGCCACTGCCGTGCCGCTCTGGCTGATGGCTCGCCGGATGAGGCCCTTGTTGTAGGGAGAGAGGGTCTGCAACACACAGATGTTCTGTTACCATGGCCTCGCCTCTCCTGCCACACCCAGGCTCACCCAGAAACTACAAGACTATCAGCTTCATGCTGTTCCCCACAGCCCCAATTAGCTCCCCCAACACTCTGGGAGGAAGGCCCGCCCTCCAGGGGTCCCCAGACCTGCAGAGAGACGCTGGCACCTCCGGCTGATACCCCAAAGATGGTGATGTTGTCGGGGTCCCCCCCGAAGGCTGCAATGTTCCTCTTCACCCACGCGATGGCCATGTGCTGGTCCCAAAGGCCGTAGTTACCTGGGGCGGGTGGGGGAGCTCATCAGGGACTGGGGTGGGGGAGAGTGTTCTCCATGTGGAGGCCCCTGTCAATCCCCAGGATGGCGCAGGGCGGGTCCCCAGGAACCTGGTTGAATGGGGTGTTGGAGGGGGTGTGGGGCTCAGGTAGGGGACCAGGAGCATGAGGGCCAGGCTGCTCATCTCTCTCCCTGACACTGTCCCTCCTGTCTGTCCCATGGCTCCCTGTCCCATGAGTCACCACCTCACTGTCTGATCTTCTGTCTCTCCCTGGGTCCCTGTCCACACTCTCTGGTCTCCCTGGAACCCTGTACGTGCTTCCTGGTCTTCCTGGAATCCTGTCCCCACTCCCTGGTCATCCTGGGTCCCTGTCCCTGCTCACTGGTCATCCTGGAACCCTGTCCCCACTCCCTAGTCGTCCTGGGTCCCTGTCCCACTCCCTGGTCGTCCTGGGTCCCTTTCCCTGCTCACTGGTCGTCCTGGGTCCCTGTCCCCACTCCCTGGTCGTCCTGGGTCCCTGTCCCTGCTCACTGGTCGTCCTGGGTCCCTGTCCCCACTCCCTGGTCGTCCTGGGTCCCTGTCCCTGCTCACTGGTCGTCCTGGGTCCCTGTCCCCACTCCCTGGTCATCCTGGGTCCCTGTCCCCACTCCCTGGTTGTCCTGGATCCCTGTCCCTGCTCCTGGTCATCCTGGGTCCCCGTGCCTGCTCACTGATCTCCCTGGGTCCCTGCCGGGCTGGCTGGCAGCCTCTTCTCTCGCTACAGTGCGGATGGGCTCCTGTGTCTCACTGTCCATCCCCAGTTTCCTGCTCTGCCAGTAGAATTCTGGGTCTTTCTGGGAGACTGTCAGGAGTTGTTGGGAGAAAGCGGTGCAGAAGGGCCCCCCAACTGCTCCCTCACCCCTGGCCCAAGGCTCCGAACACACCTGGCAGGTTGGCGTCCCCAGTGCTGAGGAAGCCCAGCGGGCCGAGGCGGTAGTTGAAGGTGACCACAATGACATTGCCCCGCGTGGCGATCTCCTCCCCATCGTGGTGATAGTTATTGAAGAAGCTTTTTTCTTGGGCGGACCCGGAGAAGAAGCCACCACCGTAGATCCAGATCATGACAGGCAGGTTCTGGGAAACTGAGGCAGGAGAGCAGGCCCCGTGACCCCAGCTGCCCCTCCCTATTTCTTCTGGGTGCTTGTTTCAGGGAATTTCAGCTCTGGAGCCCCCACAAGCGAAGGGGCTGGGCAGGGCTGGGCCTCTGGCTGCCTGGGCGCTTCATGCAGGTTCAGGGACCTGGAGGGCATGGGGTGGGCGGATGTACCTTCCTTCTGGCCCTGGGGGACCCAAATGTTGAGGTAGAGGCAGTCCTCGGAGCCCTTGGTATTTAACGGGATGAGAGGGGTTTGTAGGCATTGCTGCTTGAAGTCCTTGGCCTTCAGGGTCCCTGTGGGAGGGCAGAGGGGCTGCCGTGAGGATGGTGGCCCCACCAGCCACCCCAGGCACTGAGCCAGCCCGGCACCCACCCACCAACTCCCACCTTGCCAGCCGGGGTGCGGCTGGGGGTTCTCCAGGACCTCGGGCGGGGCGGCGAAGGGGATGCCCTTGAAGATGTCCACAGAGCGGCCGCCGATGCCGAAGAGGCCGAGCTTCTTGTTGACGCCCTCCACGAAGCCCCCTTCCGTGTGCACCACGCCCAGCTGGGGAGAGGGCCAGGCTCAGGGGGCGCAGGCTGGGTGGGGTGGGGCGCAGGCTGGGTGGGGTGGACACCCCTGCTGGCTCTAGGGGTCCAGGACAGCTTCCAGGTGGGTTCCCTAGTCACGCCCGCCTGTAGCTGTGGGTTCCTGTGGAAGCCCCGATCCTCGCCCCGTAGCAGGTCCCTGAGGAAGGAGACCCCGTCTCTGCCCCGGGGCTTCTGAGTGACCCTGGAGGGGCCCCGGCCACTGGCAAGCAGGTGGGTGTCGCCCTCAGGGGGCCGGGCTCCGGGTTGAACTAGACCCAGGTCCAGACTCCTGTTCCGACGCTGGGGGCTGTGATGGGCAACCTGCTGGCCTGCTCAGGGCCCAGCTCCCTTCTGTGCGGGGCCATGGCCATCCCCGGACAGAGGAACACCCTGAGGGCCATGGTGGCCAAGGCGGACTCCGCAAATCAGCACTGAGGACACTAGTGACCCTGGGGTTTTGTTTGTGTTTGGCGTCAGTGCACCCTGTGTGCCCTGGAGAGCGCCTGTACCAGAACTTATTCGTGGTTTCTGATGTTCAGGTTTGCGAGCGTCCTGTATTTGACCTGCGCCTGGGCCACAGCGTGAGCGTGGATGCAGGAGCAGAGGAAGGGCCAGGAAAGTGCCTGCTGGGTGTGGGCTCTCGGGGGCTTTTCCTGCCAGCGCCTCACCTGCCTGCCCCCCTCCCCTCTACCCTCCCTACCTTCCATCTGAGGTGCCCGACCCAGTTCCCAGGCCGGGTTTGGGGAGCAGACAGGGTCCCTCCTCGCCCGCTGGGCTCTTGCTTACCGTTGCTGCGCTCACTACTGCCAAGCAGCAGGCGAGGCCTAAGACAGCCAGCTCCAGGCGCCCCATGGTGCGTGTGCCTGTCTCAGGGCCCCTGCCTCTGAGCAGGGGTATTTATGGGGCGGGACATCCGGGAGACATCCGGGAGCCAGGGCTGGCAGCTCCCTGTGGATGGTTCCCGTCCCCTCCCCTTACTCTGCCCATTCCTCCGGGCAGGACACCTGGGGCCAGGATAGCTGCCCTTTCCAGCCAGGCTCAGGGCCAAGGTCATGCAGGTGTGGGCACACACACACACACTTAGACACACACACACACATGTATAGCTACTGTTCCCGGGCAGGGATGGTCCACCTTTGCCAGGACCCGCAGATCCGGGTGGCTGGTGCCCTCAGCCCACCTGGCCGGTTACTGGGAATGGTCAGGTGACCTGGGAAGGGGCTACAGGGACTCGGCTGAGTGCACAGTGCCCTGCATTATGGCTCATTGACAAGGGCCTGGGCTCACCCTCAGAGAAGGGGGCCTGCTTCCCTCCAGTCCTGGCCAGGCCTCCACTTAGAGCTCCGGAGCCCAGCAAAGGGAGTTCACAGGGGACTGGGCATGTCGCCTCCGGACAGAGAGGGCTGTGTGCTCCTGGGCAGCCACGTGGCTGAGCCTGGGTCCGAGGGACCACGGATGTGCAGTCCGCGCTGGGTGTGGGGACCCAGAGCAGCACAGGGAGATCCTTTCCTCAGGGAAGGCACCCCTCACACTCAGCATCAGCAGCCTTGGAGGGAGGACTGGAGGCTCAGGCGGGCACAGCTATGGAGGGAAGGGGGCTCCCGCCCAGCCTGGGGGCTTCCCTGAGGAAGAGGAAGGGCCTGGCTTCAGAAATACCACAACCTGGGGCATTAGAGAGAGATAGAGAGTGGGACAGACAGAAAAACATACAGAGGGAGAGACAGAGACAATGGAGACACAGAGGCAGAGGGAGAGAGGTCTGAGCAGAGTGTGTGAGAGCAGAAAGGCAGTGTGTGGCTCGGGGAGGGTGTCTCACTCGGGAACCAGAAGAAGCTCCATGGACAAACCCCAGGCTCCTGTCTCTGTGGAGCTGGCAGCACTGCCTTTTCCAGGGATGGGGGGCGCTCAGGGCCCGGGGACCGCAGAGCCCTGCCAGGCCAGCGGCCCCTCCCCCGGGCCCCTCAGCCCTTCGCTACCAGGAGCCGTGCTTGTACACAGTCCACAGCCTGGCTCACGTCACACCTGGGGCTGTCCCCAGCAGCACATGTATCCACAGACACCGGCCACGCTGGCTGCCTGCGGATCCCGAGCCCAGGTCTCCTGAGATACAGGTGGAGAGGGGACCCCACAGTGGGAAGTAGGAGCCGTGCAGGCTTGGCCTGTGGGTGAGGACCGGGGAGCAAAGGGTTTGAGGGTGTGTTTGTTAACAGGCCTTTGGCCAGCTAGTCCAATTCTGAGAACCTGTTCTCTAGGAAGTAATTCTGAGTATGTACAGATGGCCGTGGAGGCCACTCATCACAGAGAGATGCAAATTACAACCGCAGTGTTAATCAGCTGACACCGGCCTGGATGGCCACCGTCAGCAAGTCCACAAACGACAAGTGCTGGCCGGTGTGGAGAAGAGGGAACCCTCGTGCACTGCTGGTGTGATGCGCACTGGTGCGGCCACTATGGAGAACAGTATGGAGCTGCCTCAGAAAATTAAAAATGGAACTGCCGTTTGACCCAGTGATCCCACTTCTGGGAATATCCTAAGAATCCTGAAGCACCAATCAGAAAGGATGTGTGCACCCCCATGTTCCTAGCAGCGTTATTGTCAATAGCCAAGATCTGGTAACAGCCCAAGTGCCCTTTGGCAGATGAGTGGATAAAAAGCTGTGGTACATTCACACCTTGGAATCCTAAATGGCAGTGAAAAAGAAGGGACTCTTACCCTTTGAGACAGCTTGGACGGACCTAGAGAGTATTATGCTGAGCTTAATAAGCCAGTGGGAGAAAGACAAGTGTCATATGATCTCACTCATGTGGAATCTAATGAACCAAATAAACTGTGACGAATAAAACAGAACCATCGACATGGAAGCATGGAACAGAAGGACAGATCCCGGAGTGATGGTGGAGGGAGGGCAGCAAGAGATTAATCAGAACCATTAGGCATATATTCATAGACAATAGACAGGGGAGAGACAGGGCTGGGATGGGAGCTGAGTGGAGAGGGGCCGAGAGGGGAAATGGCAGACATCTGCAATACTCTCAACAACACAATTTCAAATAGTCCGGCCAGTGTGGTTCAATTGGTTGAGCGCCTTCCCATCTTCCCATGCACCAACAGGTCACCCTTCGCATTGACAATACTGCACATGCGGGCCTCACTCCCCAGTAGGGGGCGTGCAGGAGGCTGCCGATCTGTGTATCTATCAGATCCATGTTTTTCTCTCTCCTTCCCTGTCTGAAAAGAAAATCAATAATAAAGAAAAATGTTTAGACTAGGCAGTGACTGAGACAGGAAGTTGAATAGCAGCAGCTGGGAGAGGGGAGATACTCATCAGTGGACACACTTTCTGTTTGGAGTGATGCAATGAATTGGGACTAGATGGTGGTGATGGTTGCACAATAGTGTGACTGCAGTTAATATCACTGAATTGAACTCATAAATCCTTAAACCATAGTATTTTATGTGATTTATATTTTACCCCGATTTTTAAAGACACTTGCAAGGACCACCTCCTGAGCCAGGATGGGGCTGCCTTCCTTTGGAGGAAGAGGGAGGAGTTTGGCTGGGCTTGTGGCTTCTGCTGCCCACCAGGAGCCATTCGTAGATTTCAAGTTCAGAACAGAACCCACCTGCACTAAGTGGGGGAGTGTAGACAGATCACAGCTGCCACTGGGGAGGCGAGGCGGGGAGCGCTGGCCAGGGGCCTCTGTCGGGGACTTCGCATTCTGTTCTCCAGGGCCGGGCCTTCCTTTACGGGATTGGATCTGAAGAATTATAACCTCCATGTTGTATAACAAAACTGCTGTTTGAAGCTCTCTGCTATTGTGACGTAGTCCCTAGTCCTGTAAACTGTCATTGTAAATTCTGTCACTTTAAGACCGTCTCTTATTACTTTGTTTTCAGTTCAAACAATAGAAAAAGATAAACGTAACTGACCTTGCAAGCTAGCCATCCAATGTAATAGACTAATATAGACTAATACTGATAACAATTCCCCTACTCGTATGCCAGGTACTAACTCATTCTGTATTCAAGGTTACAAGTGTCTCCAACAGTAACTCACACAGAGTTCTCTGTAATATCTGCAAACAAAGAGGCTCAAAAAGAATACATACGGGAAACTTCCTGTATGTGTGGCTTAGAGATTTGGAAGAGACACCTCCCTCTGGGCCGCGCGCAATAAATGACTCCTAATTAATTGGCTCATTAAGGGGTCCTGTATCTCACTCGCTGATTTATGATACAACAGAACCCTCCGGGAACCCGTCCTGGAAGGTCTCTCTGGCGGCGCTGTGTCCCGAGAAGGATGTGTGATGCAGCTCATTTAAGGCGACAGCTGGGCCCCGGAAACCAGGAGCTGCCGCTCTTCACAGGCTCCATTTCACCCAGGACCAGGCGCTGGGCCGCCCCCCTCGCCTGCCCGCACGTGGTCTGAGGAGTCCCAGGTGAGTGCGGGTTGGCAGGATAGACGTGCTGATTCCTGCCCACTCCCCGCTGGCCCAGAGGAACCCAGGGCTGTGAGGTCTGAGGTCCTTGTCTCGGGCTGTGACCAGTTTAGACTCACTGGTCCTGAAGGGTAGACGGGCTGGAGCCCTGAGAGCCCGCAGCCCCTGGCTGGCTGCCCTCGCTGTCCAGGGCTGTGCTGTGGTTCTGCTATGGGGAGGTGGGCGCTTGGATCCTCTCATGGGGGAGGTGGAAGGATGGGGCAGGGCGGGCAGGGGGAACACCACCCACACTGCCCACTGTTCCCACCGCCTGGCCAGGGAAACACTGGACCGTGTGCATCAGGGTGGCCGGCTGGTGTCCTGAGCTGCCCCTGCCATGCACACACCCCCAGCAGGAACCTTCTCTCCTCTGAGCCCTCACGCCTGCTCTGAGCTGACCTGGTGAGCTTTGGAGTCTCAGACCTGGGCTTGAGTCCTCGCTGTGAGGGCCTGGGGCACGTGAGCCCTCTTGGAGCCCTGGCGCTGTAGGACATGGGCCAGCATGGCCAGCTTCTGATGGAAGCAGTGCCTGAACCTCCCCAGGCACAGAGAAGAGAGGAGGAGCAACAAGGATGGGAGACCAAGGCCCTGTGGGCGTGGGCCGGCATCATGTGGGAGACCCTCCAGGCACCGGCCTCAGCTAGACAGGGGGAGGGGGAGGCAACTAGAAAAGGCCTCAGCCCATTTTTATTAAATGTCCCAGTGGGAGGACCTAGTGGACGTGTCAGGAAACAGCTGAGCCCATAGCACGCAGCCAATGAGGAACCGGAGGACGGCCGATTAAGTGGACTGTGTTCCCGCCCCAGGTGAGCCTGTGCAATGGGCAGACACCCGCTCTCCAGAGCGCATTCAAGGTCTCGCTTGAAAGGTGAGCATATCTCACAGTAACTGTCTACAATGGGAGTGTCCACAGTGCCCACCGCCCAGGCCATGTGAGGTCACGATGGGGGAGCCCTCGGTGCAGGAGGTGCCCTGTCCCAGACCCTGCTGAGGTGGCCAAGGCCCTGCGTCTCACCTCTGCCTTCTGCTCCGCTTCAGACTCTAATGAGCAGCACCCCTGGCCCTGCCGGTGGGCACCCAAGGCCCAGCCCTTGTACCCTCTGCTCTGAGCCCAGGGTACTATCTCTCCTGGGATCCAGCTGGAGGCAATTCGTTTCTCTCCCAGGCCAGTCCCGTTAAACAGAGCCCGCTCCCTGCATCCTGAAGTCTTGGCCGAGGCTGGGTCCACTGGTCCGGAGGCAACTGCCCATGGGGCCCGGGGCCCCTCTCAGGGCTGACCCTTCTCTGACCCTCTTGTCTCCTCTGAATTGAGGGGGGCACCCACCTTCCTGAGCCAAACACAGGCAGAGACTGTGGGGGCAGCTAAGGTCATGAGGGCAAAGAGGGTTGCCAGAGAGAGAAGCGGCTTTATTCAGGAAGAGCTGGGGAGGGTGGTGGGCTCCCTGGGTCTCACCTGTGGCCTCTGGGGCCAGGACATTAGAAGCCGATGGCTGCGGACATCTGAGCGCCCTCAGAGTCACCAGTGGGGAGCTCAGGGGGCGGTCTCAGAGTTGTCCGAGGGGGGCATGGTGATGGCCAAAGAGTCGTCTGAGGGGGGCATGTGCGCGGCCCCGTCCCCGGTCACGGTGGGCAGTGCCTGGTAGGTCTGGGTCCAGTACTGCAGGTAGCTGCTCCTCAGGTGCTGCTTCATGGACTGGCCATCCATCTTCTTGTTAATCTCCAGGTAGTTGCCGTTTTCCTGGGTGTAGGGCTCCCATTGGGTGGGCACAGCCATGTGGCCCTGGTTGGGGTCCCTGCAGATGAGGAAAAGGCTGTGTGGGGTCTGAGGGTTCACAGGAGGCTGGAGACCTCCATGCTGACCCGAACCAACAGGGCACCTCACTGTCTCCTGGGCACAGCCTTGGCATGTATATGATCCGCGCTCAACCAGGAGCTCTATCCTCACACACGGGGGTACTGGGGCTCAGGGAGGTTAAGTGTACGTGAGGGGACAGGCATGTGGGCCCAGGTGGCAGGAGGCCTGGCCCAGCCTCACCCGCCTTACCCAGTTCTGGCAAAGTTGGTCCAGTAGGCCATCATGGTCCGGGAGACAGTCCTGTCTTGGGCCCGGTAGCCCAGGGGGGTGGTGAAGGGCTTCCCAAACACGTACTGAAGGTTATCACCGTGGTTGGCGCCCACCCAGCTCGGGTACAACGGATTGCGAGCCGGGTGGGAGAACAGGTAGGAGTAGGTCCGGGCACTCCTGAGGAGGGAGGGACACGGCCCAGGTTGGCAGGGAGTTCACCAGGGCTGCCCAGTCCAGAGCTGGGCCCTGGAGGGAGGCCCTGGGGAGAGCAGGGAGGAACCGGGAAATCCCCAGACTCAGGAGGGACCTGGGTCCCTGCACCGGGGAAGGGAAGGCCGTGGGGTTTGTGGTTCTGGGATTTCACGTGTATCCACACTTCCCTCCCCAAAGCCTATGGAGGCGTCTTCCTTCCTTTTCTCTGCAGATGAGTTTATGTTCTTCGTCGGGCATATACCTGACCCGCCCAATGAACAACACAAGTTCATGTAGTTGCTACAAGCTTTCATCCTACACTTCCTAGGTGTTTTCTCTCCCTTCCGTGTTGGCATCCCTAATGTACTTTTTATTTTCTTTGGAGGTTTACCAGGTGGCCGCAGTCCAAAGTTGTTATGAATGTTGGCAAACTCCAAACCCACAACAGAGACCATCATCCCGTGTTCTGTCCCCCTTGGCCTGGGGGGTGCGGGGAGGCTGCAGACACTGCAGGGAGGCCTATGGGCTGAGGGAATGGGGGACTGATAACCTGATAGATAGAGCACCTAAATTAATCTGAACGGTAACCCTATTATTTTCAATCTTAGAACACACATACTTATGTGAAGAGGGGGTTAAGGTTTTCTTAAGTTTCCTTTGAAGGCCTGTGCAAAGCAATGATGGAGGTGACTCAGCTGTGAATCCAGCAAGCAGAACCGATAAGCAGGGACACACTGACCCACCAGAAGTCAAAACATCATCTCATCCCCCTCGTCTCATCCCCATCATCTCATCCCCATCATCTCATCATGTGATGACTACAATAGCTGACGTCTGGGGACCCCCAGGGCTGCACATAGCACCCCAGCCCATCCCCTTTTTAGTCCTGTCCCCTGCACCTGCTGGATGACAGGATTTGAATGCTTTCAAGCACCCTGTCTTCTTGGTGGGCTGGCCTTCTCAATAAACGCTTCATATGTTCAACCAAGCCTTTGTGATTGGAAACAGGGACCGGCAGCCCGAGCCCACCGGGGGGCTTCCCTGTAACATGAGGAAGGTTTTGTAAAGGCCCCTGAGCTGGGAGGTGAGGAGAGGCCTTCTCAGTCTCATCAGGCCTGGGCAAGGCAGATGGAGCAGGCACCTCTGGGCCCCCATCACGGCTGTCCTGGACCTCCCTGACCCCCTGAACCACCCCCCGGGGAGGCCTCGCTGGGTAGGTGTGTGACCCAGATGGGTTCCCCTGCCGGGGCCCTCACTTGGCGTTGGCTCTGTGCTGGGCCACGGCCATCTTCGTGGGCATCAGGAAGTAGACGTCGGTCTCAAGGTCCACCACCGTCTTCTTCTTGGCCTCCTGGGAGGAGTCCTCTGCCCAGGACGCCGTGTAGAAGTCAAACGTGGCATTGGCACCTCTGGGCCCCTTGCGATGGTGACCTGGCTGACCAGCTTGAAGAAGTCCTCCCTGCAGGGACCAAGCCGGTACTGGACCCTTTTCCCCGGCCAGTGGGAGGCAACCCCCCGGCCCCCTGCCTGGGGCTGCAAATGGCCCCCTCTACCTACTGGCCTCCTCCTTTAGCTGATGCCTCCCAAAGAGGTCCCCAGTCACTGCCCTGGGCTCTGCGTCCTACTTACCCTGTGACAGTCAGCAAGTCCACGTTGATGGCTGGCAAGTCAACGCTGGCAAAGATGTAGCCGTCCATGTCGGTGCCAGCGATGTAGTCGATGTCGGCTGCGTTGGCAAAAAGGTTCATGGGGTCATCGGGGATGAAGTCTCCATCCACGACAGGCAGGAGGCCCAAATAGTTCTGGAAGGGGTCTGTGTGGAGAGCAGGGGTCCTCACACCTTTCAGAACCCCCGTGCCAGGCCCTAGACCCGGGGGCAGCCCTGTCTCATCTAATCCAGACCAGGGTCCTCAGCCTGTCCCCCTGACATGGGGCCTGGATAGTTCTAAGGCCTGGGCTGCCCTGCGGGTGTGGAGCAGCTTCCCTGGCCCGGTCCACTAGAGATCAGCACGCCCCAGTGTGGCGACCCAGACTGTGTGCAGACTGCCACAGGCTCCCTGGGGCCAAACCATCCCACTGACAGCCACTGGATCTGAGGCCCCTAAAATTTGGTGCAAATGACTGTTTCTGGCCATTTTTTTGAGGAAAAGGTGCACCAGCTTCCCAAGGGGGTCAGGACACAGGGAGGCTCAGAGAGAGGGATGGCGCCCTCAGCACAGCCATTCGAGGCCACGAGGCAACAAGGGCCCTGGCGGCACTGGGCTCCCAGGGACGCCAGTGAGCGGGTGACAGGCCAGGCCGCAGACCCGGAGTTCCTCACATCTTTGGGAGCATGGCTGTTCCCCCATATGGAGTCCCCACTCACACTTCTGGCCCAACAAGGGCATCTTATAGGCCAGTGTCAGGGCCCGGGGGTTGGTGGCCTTCAGACACTTGGCCATCCTGGCGGTATTGTCCAAGGGGCGGCCCACCTTCTTGGCGATCTGGGGTTTGGGAGGAGACAGGTAGGTGAAGCCAGTGCGGGGAGCCATGAGGATTGGGACAATGCATGGACAGGAGGTAACACTCCCCACTCCCCCACCACAGCTCCCATTTACCCCCTTGGCCCAGGAGAGAGGGTTCTTCTGGATGGCTCAGGGGACCAGCGTCATGCCGCTCTGGCTGATAGCTCGCCGAATGAGGCCCTTGCTAGAGGGAGAGAGGGTCTGCGACACACAGAGGTCCTATCACCATGGCCTCGCCTCTCCAGCTCACCGGGGCGCCACCAGGGACAACCAGACTGGCAGCTTCATGCTGTTCCCCACAGCCCCCAACAGCTCCCTCAGCCCCCATCATCTCTCCACACCCTGTCATCTCCCCCAGTTTCCATCAGCTCCCCTAGCCACCATTAGCTCCCCCAGCCCCAATCAGCTCCTCCAGTTTCCATCAGCTTCCCCAGTTCCCATCTGCTCCCCGAGGCCCCATCAGCTCCCCCAGCTCTCATAACCTACCCTCCAGGTCCCCCCCGCAACATCCTGGGAGGAGGACCTGCCCTCCCAGGGTCCCCAGACCTGCAGAGAGACGCTGGCACCTCTGGCTGATTCTCCAAAGATGGTGATGTTGTCGGGGTCCCCCCCGAAGGCCGCAATGTTCCTCTTCACCCACACGATGGCCATGTGCTGGTCCCGAAGGCCGTAGTTACCTGGGGAAAGAGCCCATCAGGGACTGGGGTGGTAGGAGAGTGTCCTCCATGTGGAGGCCCCTGTCAAGCCCCAGGATGGCGCAGGGCGGGTCCCCAGGAACCTGGTTGAATGAGGTGCTGGAGGGGGTGTGGGGCTCAGGTAGGGGACCAGGAGCAGGAGGGCCAGGCTGCTCATCGCTCTCCCTGACACCATCCCTCTTGTCTGTCCCATGGCCCTGTGTCCCGCTAGACACCACCTCAGTGTCTCATCTTCTGTCTCTCACTGGGTCCCTTTTCCCACACCCTGGTCTCCTTGTGTCCCTGTCCCTGCTCCCTGGTCTCCCTGGGTCCCTGTTCCTGCTCCCTGGTGTCTCTGGGTCCCTGCCCCTGCTACTTGGTCTCCTTGGCTCCCTGTTCCTGCTCCCTAGTGTCTCTGGGTCCCTGTCCCTGCTCCTTGGTGTCTCTGGGTCCCTGTTCCTGCTCCCTAGTGTCTCTGGGTCCCTGTTCCTGCTCCCTGGTCTCCCTGGGTCCCTGTTCCTGCTCCCTGGTCTCCCTGGGTCCCTGTCCCTGCTCCCTGGTCTCCTTTGGTCCCTGTGCCTGCTCCCTGGTCTCCCTGGTCTCCCTGGGTCCCTGTCCCTGATCCCTGATGTCTCTGGGTCCCTGTACCTGCTCCCTAGTGTCTCTGGGTCCCTGCCAGGCTGGTTGGCAGCCTCTTCTCTCACTCTAGCTGCCGATGGGCTCCTGTGTCTCACTGTCCAGCCCCAGCTTCCTGCTCTGCCAGTAGAATTCTGGGTCTCTCTGGGAGTTGTTGGGAGAAAGCAGTGCTGAAGGGACCCCCAACTGCTCCTTCACCCTGGCCCAAGGCGCCCAGCACACCTGGTAGGTTGGCATCCCCAGTGCTGAGGAAGCCCAGCAGCCCGAGGCGGTAGTTGAAGGTGACCACAATGACATTTCCCCGCGTGGCGATCTCCTCCCCGTCATACTCATAGTTATTGAAGAAGCTTTTTTCTTTGGCAGACCCCATGAGGAAGCCTCCTTCGTAGATCCAGATCATGACAGGCAGGTTCTGGGAAACTGAGACAGGAGAGCAGGCCCCGTGACCCCAGCTGCCCCTCCTTATCCTCTCTGGGTGCTTGTTTCAGGGAATTTCAGCTCTGGAGCCCACACACAGCCAAGGAGCTGGGCAGGGCTGGGCCTCTTTCTGCAGGTTCGGGGACTTGGAGGGCACGGGGTGGGGGGATGCACCTTCCTTCTGGCCCTGGGGGACCCAGATGTTGAGGAAGAGGCAGTCCTCGGAGCCCTTGGTATTTAACTGGGTGAGAGTGATTTCCAGGCATTGCTGCTTGAAGTCCTTGGTCTTCAGGGTCCCTGTGGGAGGGCAGAGGGGCTGGCATGAGGATGGTGGCCCCACCAGCCACCCCAGGCACTGGGCCAGCCAGGCACTCACCAACCCACTCCCACCTTGCCAGCCAGGGTGCCGCTGGGGGTTCTCCAGGGCTTTGGGTGGGGCGGCCAAGGGGATGCCCTTGAAGACGTCAAAGAGGGTCCGCCGATGCCAAAGAGCCCCAGCTTCTTATTGACACCCTCCACGAAGCCCCCTTCCGTGTGCACCACGCCCAGCTGGGGAGAGGGCCAGGCTCAGGGGGTGCAGGCTGGGTGGGGTGGGGCCACCCCTGCTGGCTCTAGGAGTCCAGGACAGCTTCCTGGTGGGGCCCCTAGTCTCACCCACCTGTAGCTGTGGGTTCCTGTGGAAGCCCCGCTCCTCGCCCCGTGGCAGGGCCCTGAGGAAGGAGACCCTGTAGCTGCCCTGAGACTCCTGAGTGACCCTGGAGAGGCCCCGGCCAATGGCAAGCTGGTAGGTGTTGCCCTCTCGGGGACTGGGGACCGATGACCAGGCTGCAGGTTAAATAGATCGAGGTCCAGACTCCTATTCCGACGCTGGGGGCTGTGATGGGCAACCTGCTGGCCTGCTCAGGGCCCAGCTCCCTTCTGTGCGGGGCCATGGCCATCCCCGGACAGAGGAACACCCTGAGGGCCCTGGTGGCCAAGGCGGACTCCGCAAATCAGCACTGAGGACGCCAGTGACCCTGGGGTTTTGTTTGTGTTTGGCGTCAGTGCACCCTGTGTGCCCTGGAGAGCGCCTGTACCAGAACTTATTCGTGGTTTCTGACGTCCAAGTTCTCGGGCGTCCTGTATTTGAGCTGCGTCTGGACCATCATGTGAGCGCAGATGCAGGAGCAGAGGAAGGGCCAGGAAAGTGCCTGCTGGGTGTGGGCTCTCGGGGGCTCCTCCTGCCAGCGCCTCACCTGCCTGCCCCCCTTCACCCCCACACCTACCCTCCAAGGTGTCTGAACCAGTTCCCTGGCCAGGTTAGGGGAGCAGACAGGGGCCCCTCCTCGCCCGCTGGGCTCTCGCTTACCGTTGCGATGCTCACTACTGCCAAGCAGCAGGCAAGGCCTAAGACAGGCAACTCCAAGCGCCCCATGGTGCGTGTGCCTGTCTCGGGGCCCCTGCCTCTGAGCAGGGGTATTTATGGGGCGGGACATCCGGGAGACATCCGGGAGACATCCGGGAGACATCCGGGAGTTGGGGCTGGCACCTGCCTGTGGATGGTTCCCTTCCCCTCCCCTCCCTCTGCCCCTCCCTCCAGGCAGGATACCTGGGGCCATGATAGCTGCATTCCAGCCAGGCTCAGGGCCAAGGTCATGCAGGTGTGGGCACACACACACTCTCAGACACACACACACACGCATAGCTGCCCTTTCCTGGCTGGTCAGGCAAGGCCAAGGTCACAGAGGTGTGTGTGCTCTTGCGCGCACACACACACACACACACACACACACACGTGCACAGGTGCAGGGATGGTCCGAGTTGCCCGTGATCTGCTGTTCGTGGGTGTCTGGTGCCCTCAGTGCACCTGGGCAGGTAACTGGAAATAGTCAGGTGGCCCAGGCCAGGGGCTGAGGGTTGGGGCCTTGGCGGGTGCAATTGTGGCTCATTGACAAGGGCCTGGGCCAGCCGTGGACAAACTACGGCCCGCGGGCCGGATCTGGCCCGTTTGAAATGAACAAAACTATTGAAAAAAAACACCGAACCCTTTTATGTAATGATGTTTACTTTGAATTTATATTAGTTCACACAAACACTCCATCCATGCTTTTGTTCCGGCCCTCCAGTCCAGTTTAAGAACCCATTGTGGCCCTCGAGTCAAAAAGTTTGCCCACCCCTGGCCAGGGCTCACCCTCAGAGAAGGGGGCCTGCTTCCCTCCAGGCCTGGCCTGGCCCCCTCCTGGAGCTCCGGAGCCCAGCAAAGGGAGTTCACAGGGGATTGGGCATGTCGCCTCCGGACAGAGAGGGCTGTGTGCTCCTGGGCAGCCACGTGGCTGAGCCTGGGTCCGAGGGCCCATGGTTGTGCAGTCTGAGCTGGGTGTGGGGACCCAGAGCAGCACAGGGCGATCCTGTCCTCAGGGAGGGCACCCCTCACACTCAGTACCAGCAGCCCTGGAGGGAGGACTGGAGGCTCAGGTGGGCACAGGTGTGGAGGGAGGGGGGCTCCCGCCCAGCCTGATGGCTTCCCTGAGGAAGAGGAAGGGCCTGGCTTCAGAAGTGCACTGCGACCTGGGCATCAGAGAGACATAGAGGGTGGGACAGACAGAAGGAGAGACAGAGAGACAGAGGGAGGGAGAGAGAGAGACAGACAGAGGGAGAGACAGAGATAATGGAGACATGAAGGGACAGGGAGAGAGGTCTGAGCAGAGTGTGTGAGAGCAGAAAGGCAGCGTGTGGCTCGGGGAGGGTGTCTCACACGGGAACCAGAGGAAGCTGCATGGACAAACCCCGGGCTCCTGTCTCTGTGGAGCTGGCAGCACTGCCTTCTCCAGGGATGGGGGCGCTCAGGGCCCGGGGACCGCAGAGCCCTGCCAGGCCAGCGGCCCCTCGCCCCGGCCCCTCAGCCCTTTGCTACCAGTAGCCGTGCTTGTACACAGGCCACAGCCCGGCTCACGTCACGCCTGGGGCTGTCCTCAGCACCCCATGCATCCACAGACACCGGCCACGCTGGCTGCCTGCGGATCCCGAGCCCAGGTCTCCTGGGATGCAGGTGGGGAGGGACCCACAGTGGGAAGCAGGAGCCGGGCAGGCTGGGCCTGTGGGTGAGGACCTGGGGGCAAAGAGTTTGAGGGTGCGTTTGTTAAGTGCTCATCAGTAGATGAGTGGATAAAAAGCTGTGGTACATTCACACCATGGAATACTATGCGGCTGTAAAAAGGAAGGAACACTGACCCGCTGAGACAGCCTGGAGTGACCTGGAGACTATTATGCTGAGTGAAGTGAGCCAGTGGGAGAAAGACAAGTGTCACATGATCTCACTCATTTGGAATCTAAAGAACCAAATAAATAGACAAATAAAACAGAACCATCGACATGGAAGCATCGAACAGAAGGACAGATCTTGGTGTGAAAGTGGAGGGAGGGCGGGAAGAGATGAATCCGGAAGTTCTATTTGGGTCAGTGGTTTGGGTCAGTGGTTCGAACTTGGACTGAAGGGTCTCAGGTTTGATTCCAGTCAGGGGCAGGTGCCAGGGTGGTGGGCCTGATTCCCAGTAGAGTGTGTGTAGAAGGCAGACAATCAAAGGTTCTCTCTCATCATTGATGTTTCTGGCTCTCTCTTTGCTCCCTTCCTCTCTGAAATAAAAAATACATACATTTTAAAAAGTAAAATAAACAAAATAGCCTGGCGGGTGTGGTTCAGTTGGCTGAGCGTCTTCCCATGCACCAACAGGTCACCCTTCCCATTCCCAGTCAATGCACATGCAGGCCTCAATCCCCAGTAGGGGGCACGCAGGAGGGAGCTGATCCATCCTATATAATAAAGGCTAATATGGAAATTGATCCCACGGGACTTTGACCAACCAGGAGTTCGGCCGCTGGCTATGATGTGCACTGACCACCAGGGAGCAGCGTGGAATGAAGGAAGGCCCGAGTCAGCAGCCAGCAGGGCATGCAGGCGGGGGCACGGGGGAAGGAAGGCCCTAATCGGCACTGGTCGCTGGCCAGGTCTAGGGACACATCAGTGCATGCATTTTGTGCACCGGGCCTCTAGTGTATCTATCAGATTTATGTTTCTCTCTCTCCTTCTCTCTCTAAAAAGAAAATCAATTTAAAAAGAGACTGAAATATTTAGAATAGGCAAATAGATTGAGACAGGAGGTAGAATATATTAATAGGACTCAGAGGAAGGGAGTTACTGTGAAATGGTACAAAGTTTTTGTTTTAGTGATGCAAAGTTTTGAAACTACATAATGGTTATCATTGCACATTAGTGTGATTGCAATTAATATCACTGAATTGAAGTCTTATAATTGTTCAACTAGAGTATTTTCTGTTATGTATATTTTACCCCGATGGTTTTTTAAAAAATATATTTTTATTGATTTCAGAGAAGAAGGGAGAGGGGGTGAGAATTAGAAACATCAATGATGAGAGAGAATCACTGATCAGCTGCCTCCTGCAAGCCCACACTGGGGATCCAGCCCACAACCCAGGCAGGTGCCCTTGACCAGAATCAACCCGGGACCCTTCAGTTCTCAGGCCAATGCTCTGTCCTCTGAGCCAAACCGGCTAGGGCTTTCCCTGATATTTAAAAAGTAACAGTTGCAAGGACCACCTCCTGAGCCAGGACGGGGCTGCCTTCCTTTGGCGGAAGAGGGAGGAGTTTGGCTGGGCTTGTGGTTTCTGCTGGCCACCATGAGGAATTCGTAGATTTCAAGTTCAGTAGGAACCCACCTGCACTAAGTGGGGGAGTGTGGACAGATCACAGCTGCCACTGGGGAGGCGAGGCTGGGAGGACTGTCGGGGACTTCGCATTGTGTTCTCAGGGGCCCGGGCTTTTCCTTACCGGATTGGAACCCGTCCTGGGAAGGCCTCTCTGTCGGCGGTGTGTCTGGGGAAGTGTGGAGAGCGGTTACAGCGTTTGGACAGGATCAAACCTTGAACTCATGAGAGGGCAGGTTCTCTCGTGGCAAAGCCACGTGCAAGTCCCGGCTTGGAGGACAAAGCCCTCCCAGCACAGTTATAACCAAAGGCTATAGTTATACACTTGACCTTATGGTCTGAACCTGTGGTCCCAGGTGGCACAGTGATAGAGGCTGCAGGAGGTGCAGCATTGATAGAGTTCAGGTGCATGTAATTGAGTAGACTCCAAACCTGTGAGACACTGTAAACATCTTGAGCCCTTACTTTGCCTCGTGGAAACTGGCTGTTAAAGAAAGACTCAGCTTGCAGGCTGTGGCCCTGTCGCTCCATCCGAGAGCAGTACCCCACCCAGCCCCAGCTTTATTCTCCTGTCTGTCGTCTTCTTCTATTCTTTTAAAAAATATATTTTATTGATTTTTGTACAGAGAGGCTGGGAGAGGGATAGAGAGTTAAAACATTTACCAGCCGCCTCCTGCACTCCCCCCACTGGGGATGTGCCCGCAACCAAGGTACATGCCCTTGACCCCAATCGAACATGGGAACCTTCAGTCTGTAGGACAATGCTCTATCCACTGAGCCAAACTGATTAGGGCTTGTCTGTCCTTCTTTAATCCTTCACCACCCCCGCCCCCTCAGGTTCCCCCCTGGCCGTGCTGAGCGAGAAACAGGAAGCATTTGTGATGCAGCTCATTTAAGGCGACAGCTGGGCCCCGGGAACCAGGAGCTGCCGCTCTTCACAGGCTCCATTTCACCCAGGACCAGGCGCTGGGCCGCCCCCCTCGCCTGCCCGCACGTGGTCTGAGGAGTCTCGGGTGAGTGCGGGTTGGCAGGATAGACTTGCTGATTCCTGCCCCCACCCCGCTGGCCCAGAGGAACCCAGGGCTGTGAGGTCTGAGGCCCTCATCTCGGGCTGTGACCAATATAGACTCACTGGTCCTGAAGGGTAGACGGGCTGGAGCCCTGAGAGCCCCCAGCCCCTGGCTGGCTGCCCTCGCTGTCCAGGGCTGTGCTGTGGTTCTGCCATGGGGAGGTGGGCGCTTGGATCCTCTCATGGGGGAGGTGGAAGGACGGGGCAGGGCGGGCGGGAGGAACACCACCCACACTGCCCGCTGTTCCCACCGCCTGGCCAGGGAAACACTGGACCATGTGCATCAGGGTGGCCGGCTGGTGCCCTGAGCTGCCCCTGCCATGCACACCCCCAGCAGGAGCCTTCTCTCCTCTGAGCCCTCACGCCTGCTCTGAGCTGACCTGGTGAGCTTTGGTGTCTCAGACCTGGGCTTGAGTCCTCGCTGTGAGGGCCTGGGACACGTGAGCCCTCTTGGAGCCCTGGCGCTGTAGGACATGGGCCAGCATGGCCAGCTTCTGAACGGATGGGGAGGGACGAGGATGGGAGACCAAGGCCCTGTGGGCGTGGGCCGGCATCATGGTGGAGACCCTCCAGGCACCGGCCTCAGCTAGACAGGGGGAGGGGGAGGCAACTAGAAAAGGCCTCAGCCCAATTTTATTAAATGGCCCAATGGGAGGACCGAGTTGACCTGTCAGGAAACAGCTGAGCCCAGAGCACGCAGCCAATGAGGAACCGGAGGACGGCCGATTAAGTGGACTGTGTTCCCCCCCCCAGGTGAGCCTGTGCAATGGGCAGACACCCGCTCTCCAGAGCGCAGTCAGGTCTCGCTTTCACCGTACTTCTGTCTCTGAGTCTCTATTTGAGTTCGGACAGGTGAGGCTGTCTCACAGTAACTGTCTACAAAGGGGGTGTCCACAGTGCCCACTGCCCGGGCCATGTGAGGTCAGGATGGGGGAGCCCTCGGTGCAGGTGGTGCCCTGTCCCAGACCTTGCTGAGGTGGCCATGGCCCTGCATCTGAGCTCTGCCCCCCGCTCCCCTCCGGACTCTGCCAGAGCCAGCAGGCAGCACCCCTGGCCCTGCCGGTGGGCACCCAAGGTCCTACCCTGTACCCTCTTCTCTGAGCCCAGTGGGATGCACTACTGTCTCTGCCTGGGATCAAGCTGGAGGCGAATCCGATTCCTGCCCAGGCCATTCTCTTTAAACAGAGCACGCTCCCTGCACCCTGAGGGCGTGGCCGAAGCTGAGTCCATTGTACTGGTCCAGATGCAACTGCCCATGGGGCCGTGGGCCGCTCTCAGGGCCAGCAGCCTGAGCTCCGCCATGGCGCTGATGCCTCTCTGACCCTCTTTCCTTCGTATAAATGAGGGGTCACCCCACTTCCTAAGCAGGACACGAGGAGAGACTATACGGGAAGTTGAGGTCATGAGGGCAAAGAGGGTTGCCAGAGGGAGAAGTGGCTTTATTCAGGAAGAGTTGGGGAGGGAGGTGGCCTCTTGGGACAGGACATTAGAGCCGATGGCTGCAGACACCTGAGCCCCTCAGAGTCACCAGTGGGGGGCTCAGGGGACGGCCTCAGCGTCGTCCAAGGCGGGCACAGGGCCAGCCTCGTCTTCGTTCACGGTGGGCAGTGCCTGGTAGGTCTGGGTCCAGTACTGCAGGTAGCTGCTCCTCAGGTGCTGCTTCATGGACTGGCCATCCATCTTGTTGTTAATCTCCAGGTAGTTGCCGTTTTCCTGGGTGTAGGGCTCCCATTGGGTGGGCACAGCCATGTGGCCCTGGTTGGGGTCCCTGCAGATGAGGAAAAGGCCGTGTGGGGTCTGAGGGCTCACAGGAGGCTGGAGACCTCCATGCTGACCCGATCCACCAGGGCCTCACTGTCTCCTGGACACGGGCTGGCATGTGCGTGAACTGAGGCTCAGCCAGTACTCCGCCCCCCCCCCCCTTAGTTTTACCCGCAACTAAAGATATTATTCCATTTATTTCAATGGAGAGTGAAAAGGAGGGAGAGGCAGAGAGAGAGAACAACATTGATGTGAGAGAGACATCCCCAACACGCCCATCCAGGGCCGGGGTTTGAGCCCGCAACTGAGGTACGTGCCCTTGATGGGAATCAAACCCTTGACCCTTCAGGACACTGGCCCAGGCTCTAGGCACTGAGCCAAACCAGCCGGGGCCCTTCCAGTACTTCCTATCCTCACACACAGGGGGTACTGGGGCTCAAGGAGGTTAAGTGTACGTGAAGGGGCAGGCATGTGGGCCCAGGTGGCAGGAGGCCTGGCCCACCCTCAACCGCCTTACCCAGTTCTGGCAAAGTTGGTCCAGTAGGCGATCATGGCCTGGGAGACAGTCCTGTCTTGGGCCCGGTAGCCCAGGGGGGTGGCGAAGGGCTTCCCAAACACGTATGGGACGTCCTCGGCGTGGTCGGCGCCCACCCAGCTGGGGGAGAATAGTTTGCGAGAGGGCTTGGAGAACAGGTAGGTGTAGGTCCGGGCACTCCTGAGGAGGGAGGGACACGGCCCAGGTTTGCAGGGAGCTCACCTGGGCTGTCCAGCCCAGAGCTGGGCCCTGGAGGGAAGCCATGGGGAGAGCAGGGAGGAACCGGGAAATCCCCAGACTCAGGAGGGACCTGGATCCCTGCATCGGGGAGGGGAAGGTGGAGGGGTTGTGGGTTTTGAGATTTTAAGTGTATCCACAGTTCCCTCCACAAAGCCTATGGAGGCGTCTTCCTTCCTTTTCTCTGCCAATGAATTTGTGATCTTCAGCAGATGGTATCATTTTCTCTCCCTTCCGTGTCAGCATTCCTAACTTACTTTTTGTTTTCACTGGAGGTTTACCAGGTGGCCGCAGGACAAAGTTGTTTTGAATGTTGGCAAACTCCAAACCCACAACAGAGACCAGCATCCCCTGTTCTGTTCCCCTCAGTGTGAGGGAGGCGGCAGGCTGTAGGCACTGCCGGGGGAGGCCTGTGGGCTGAGGAGGGCTCTATAAAGGCCCCTGAGCTGGGAGGTGAGGAGGGGCCTTCTCAAGCCTCGACAGGCCGGGGCAGGGCAGATGGTGCAGGCACCGCTGTGACCCCATCACGGCTTTCCCGGGCCTCCCTGACCCCCTGAGCCGCCCACTGGGAGGCCTTGCTGGGCAGGTCCATGATCCAGGCCTCCCCTGCCCCAGCCCTCACTTGGCGTTGGCTCTGTGCTGGGCCACATCTATCTTCGTGGGCATCAGGAAGAGGTAGTCGGTCGCAAAGTCCACCACCGTCTTCTTCTTGGCCTCCTGGGAGGAGTCCTGGGCCCAGGACGCCGTGTAGAAGTCATAGGTGGCATTGGCACCTCTGGACCCCTTGGCAATGGTGACCCAGCTGACCAGCTTGAAGAAGTCCTCCCTGCAAGGACCAAGTCGGCACTGGACCCTCAACCAGGAAAGTGGGAGGGGACCCACATGCACGCCCACCTCCACCCCTACCCCAACCCAGGGGCCTGCAGATGGCCTACTACACCTGTCAGCCTCCTCCCTCAGCTGATGCCTCTCCAAGAGGCCCCCAGGTACTGCCATGGGCCCTGCGCCCTACTCACCCAGTAATGGTCAGCAGGTCAGTGTCGACGGCCGGTATGTAAAATCTGACAAGGAAGTAGGCATCCATGTTGTTGGTGCCAGCGATGTAGTCAATGTCGGCCATGTTGGCGAAAAGGTTGATTGGCTCATCAGGGATAAAGTCTCCATCAATGACAGGGAGGAGGGCCAAAATGTCGGCTGCATGGAGAGCAACGGCTTCTAGCACCTTCCAGAGCCCTCCTGCCAGGCCTCCTGCCCGGGGGGCCCCTGCCTCCTCTGATCCAAACCAGGGTCCTCAGCCTGTCCCCTGACATGGGGCCGGATAATTCTATGTCCTGGGCTGCCTGCGGGTGTGGAGCAGCCTCCCTGGCCCCACCTGCTGATGTCAGCACCCCCCAGTGTGGCAACCCAGATTGTGTGCAGACTGCCACAGGCTCCCTGGGCCAAACCGTCCCGCTGACAGCCACTGGGCCTGAGGCGCGCCTGTCCCGTCCTGGAGTGGGCGTCCCTGTCTCCCTCTCTTCTTGCTCGGCCAGAATCGGGAGGAGGAAGACCAAGCGCAATTGAGGAGCCGCTGGAGTGAGGGCTGGCTTGTGCTGGTCTGTGAGCCAGGGACTGTGCCAGGTCCGCATTGCCCGTCCTCCCCCCGGAAGCCTGAATGTCCCCTGAAGAGACCGCACGGCTGGCTCAGGAGAGTCAGCAGTCGGCTAGGTCAGCGGTCGCCACCCTTTCAGAACAAAGGGACCACCAGAGCCGACCGCTGGTACTAGTTCAAAGGTCCTTGGTCTGGTCCCTACAATTGTTTACAAATGACTGTACGCAGCATGGTTGGGCGTGCGCCCAAATGCGCACCCGCTTCCCAAAGGGGTCGGAAGCTTGGAGGATAAGACGGCGGGATGGCACCCCCGCACAGCCAGTGGGGCCACACATGCATCAGGGCCATGGTGGCATGTCGCTGCCTACAGGCGTCAGTGAGCAGGTGATGGGCCAGGCCACAGACCCGGCACTTCCTCACTTCTTGGGGAGCATGGCCGGCCCCCCATGTGGAGCCCCCACTCACACGCCTTGCCGAATGGGTCAGTCTTATGGGCCCGTGTTAGGGCCCGGGGGTCGGTGGCCTTCAGACACTTGGCCATCCTGGCGGTATCGTCCTGGGGGCAGCCCACCTTCTTGGCGATCTGGGGGTTGCAGGGAGACAGGTAAGTGAGGCCACTGCGGGGCAGACGGCCATGGGGACCAGGACAGGGAGTGGACAGGAGGTAACCCTCCCCCGTCCCCTACCCCAGCTCCCCTTTACCTGCTTGGCCCAACGGAGAGGGTCCCTCTGGATGGCCCAGGAGGCCACTGCCGAGCCACTCTGGCTGATGGCTCGCCGGATGAGGCCCTTGTTGTAGGGAGAGAGGGTCTGCAACACACAGATGTTCTGTTACCATGGCCTCGCCTCTCCTGCCCACACCCAGGCTCAGCCAGAAACTGCAAGACTGTCAGCTTCATGCTGTTCCCCACAGCCCCCATCTGCTCCCCCAGCACCCTGGGAGGAAGGCCCGCCCTCCAGGGGTCCCCAGACCTGCAGAGAGACGCTGGCACCTCCGGCTGATACCCCAAAGATGGTGATGTTGTCGGGGTCCCCCCCAAAGGCTGCAATGTTCCTCTTCACCCACGCGATGGCCATGTGCTGGTCCCAAAGGCCGTAGTTACCTGGGGCGGGTGGGGGAGCCCATCAGGGACTGGGGTGGGGGAGAGTGTCCTCCATGTGGAGGCCCCTGTCAAGCCCCAGGATGGTGCAGAGCGGGTCCCCAGAACCTGGTTGAATGAGGTGCTGGAGGGGGTGTGGGGCTCAGGTAGGGGACCAGGAGCAGGAGGGCCAGGTTGCTCATCTTTCTCCCTGACACCGTCCCTTTTATCTGTCCCATGGCTCTGTTTCCCCTGAGTCACCACCTCAGTGTCTCATCTTCTGTCTCTCACTGGGTCCCTGTCCCTGCTCACTGGTCTCCCTGGGTCCTTGTTCCTGTTCCCTAGTGTCCCTGGATCCCTGCTGGGCTGGCAGCCTCTTCTCTCGCTACAGCTGCCGATGGGCTCCTGTGTCTCACTGTCCATCCCCAGCTTTCTGCCCTGGCAGTAGAATTCTGGGTCTCTCTGGGAGACTGTCAGGAGTTGTTGGGAGAAAGCGGTACTGAAGGGCCCCCACCAACTCCCTCACCCCGGCCCAAAGCGCCCAGCACACCTGGCAGGTTGGTGTCCCCAGTGCTGAGGAAGCCCAGCGCCCCGAGGCGGTAGTTGAAGGTGACCACAATAACATTGCCCCGCGTGGCGATCTCCTCCCCATCGTACTGATAGTTATTGAAGAAGCTTTTCCCTTGGGCGGACCCGGAGAGGAAGGATCCTCCGTAGATCCAGATCATGACAGGCAGGTTCTGGGAAACTGAGGCAGGAGAGCAGGCCCGGTGACCGCAACTGTCCCATCCCCATTTCCTCTGGGTGCTTGTTTCAGGGAATTTCAGCTCTGGATCCCCAACAAGCGAAGGGGCTGGGCGGGGCTGGGCTGGACTGG
The DNA here is from genome assembly GCF_963259705.1 of Myotis daubentonii. Taxonomy (NCBI): domain Eukaryota; kingdom Metazoa; phylum Chordata; class Mammalia; order Chiroptera; family Vespertilionidae; genus Myotis; species Myotis daubentonii. The sequence continues at coordinate 79,897,597 of NC_081850.1, read as the reverse complement.
GCCTCTGGCTGCCTGGGCGCTTCATTCAGGTTCAAGGACCTGGAGGGCATGTGGTGGGGAGATGTACCTTCTTTCTGCACCTGGGGGACCCAGATGTTGAGGTAGAGGCAGTCCTCAGAGCCCTTGGTATTTGACATGGTGCCAGTGGTTTGCAGACATTGCTGCTTGAAGTCCTTGGCCTTCAGGGTCCCTGTGGGGGACAAGAGGGGCTGGCGTTGATGGGGAAAATGAGATATTTTTGGGGTGCTAGCAATCTGAATCTAGTCACTGCCCCTTTAATTGTCTGGTCCTGCAAGACCTGATACCCAAAATACTACTCCCGTTTTAGAGAGGCCATCACCATCCCCAGATGGAGTTATCAGCGTTGACGCCAAGCCAGGCCTTGAGGGGTGGTCCCACTGGACCCATCCAGCGCCTTTGCAAAGCCTGCGAAAGGTCTGGAAGTATGATTCATATTTGGGGGACAAGGATGCCAAAAGGGTAGAAAAGCAAGCGTCCTCCATACTGGGGGCTCAGGGTTTGGAGAGAAACAGACTCCCCTGAGTCACTGGACTGGCACATGTGAACTGTCTGGAAATAAATGGGTTTTTCCTGTGTCTCCGGTGCTCCTGCGTATTTTTTCAGTCGCCTGGTAAATTCTGCAACAGTCTGAGGATGGTGGCCCCACCCGCTACTGCAGGCACAGGGCCAGCTCAGCACCCACCATGCACCCACCCACCCACTCCCACCTTGCCAGCCGGGGTGTGGCTGGGGTTTCTCCAGGGCCTTGGGCGGGGCGGCGAAGGGGATGCCCTTGAAGATGTCCACAGAGCGGCCGCCGATGCCGAAGAGGCCGAGCTTCTTGTTGACGCCCTCCACGAAGCCCCCTTCCGTGGGCACAACGCCCAGCTGGGGAGAGGGCCAGGCTCAGGGGGCGCAGGCTGGGTGGGTTGGGGCCACCGCTGCTGGCTCTAGGGCTCCAGGACAGCTTCTAGGTAGGGACCCTAGTCACGCCCGCCTGTAGCTGTGGGTTCCTGTGGAAGCCCCGCTCCTCGCCCCGTGGCAGGGCCCTGAGGAAGGAGACCCTGTCGCTACCCCGAAGCTCCTGAGTGACCCTGGAGGGGCCCCGGCCACCGGCAATTAGGTGGGTGTCGCCCTCTCAGGGGCCGGGCTCCGGGTTGAACTAGACCGAGGTCCAGACTCCTGTTCCGACTCTGGGGGCTGTGATGGGCAACCTGCTGACCTGCTCAGGGCCCAGCTCCCTTCTGTGCGGGGCCATGGCCATCCCCGGACAGAGGAACACCCTGAGGGCCCTGGTGGCCAAGGCGGACTCCGCAAATCAGCACTGAGGACGCCAGTGACCCTGGGGTTTTGTTTGTGTTTGGCGTCAGTGCACCCTGTGTGCCCTGGAGAGCGCCTGTACCAGAACTTATTCGTGGTTTCTGACGTCCAAGTTCGTGGGCGTCCTGTATTTGAGCTGCACCTGCACCATTGTGTGTGTGCGGATGCAGGAGCAGAGGAAGGGCCAGGAAAGTGCCTGCTGGGTGTGGGCTCTCGGGGGCTCCTCCTGCCAGCGCCTCACCTGCCTGCCCCCCTTCACCCTCTACCCTCCCTACCTCCCATCTGAGGTGCTGGACCCAGTTCCCATGCCGTATTTGGGGGGCAGACAGGGCCCCTCCTCGCCCGCTGGGCTCTCGCTTACCGTTGCTGCGCTCACTACTGCCAAGCAGCAGGCGAGGCCTAAGACAGCCAGCTCCAGGCGTCCCATGGTGTGTGTGCCCATCTCGGGGCCCCTGTCTCTGATCAGGGGTATTTATGGGGCGGAACATCCGGGAGACATCCGGGAGCCGGGGCTGGCAGCTGCCTGTGGATGGTTCCCTTCCCCTCCCCTCACTCTGCCCATTCCTCCAGGCAGGACACCTGGGGCCATGATAGCTGCCGTTTCCAGCCAGGCTCAGGGCCAAGGTCATGCAGGTGTGGGCACACACACACACACTTAGACACACACACATGCATAGCTACTGTTCCCAGGCGGGGATGGTCCACCTTTGCCAGGACCCGCAGATCCGGGTGGCTGGTGCCCTCAGCCCACCTGGCCGGTTACTGGGAATGGTCAGGTGGCCCTGGGCAGGGGCTACTGGGACTCAGCTGGGTGCACAGTGCCCTGCATTGTGGCTCATTGACAAGAGCCTGGGCTTACCCTCAGAGAAGGTGGCCTGCTTCCCTCCAGGCCTTGCCTGGTCCCCACTTCGAGCTCCGGAGCCTAGTAAAGGGAGTTCACAGGGGACTGGGCATGTCTCCTCCAGACAGAGAGGGCTGTGTGCTCCTGGGCAGCCATGTGGCTGAGCCTGGGTTCGAGGGTCCACAGGTGTGCAGTCCGAGCTGGGTGTGGGGACCCAGAGCAGCACAGGGCGGTCCTGCCGTCAGGGAGGGCACCCCTCACACTCAGCATCAGCAGCCCTGGAGGGAGGACTGGAGGCTCAGGTGGGCACAGGTGTGGAGGGAAGGGGGCTCCTGCCCAGCCTGGGGGCTTCCCTGAGGAAGAGAAAAGGCCTGGCTTCAGAAATACCACAACCTGGGGCATTAGAGAGAAATAGAGGGTGGGACAGACAAAGACATACAGAGGGAGAGACAGAGATAATGGAGACACAGAGGCAGAGGGAGAGAGGTCTGAGCAGAGTGTGTGAGAGCAGAAAGGCAGCGTGTGGCTCGGGGAGGGTGTCTCACTCGGGAACCAGAGGAATCTCCATGGACAAACCCCGGGCTCCTGTCTCTGTGGAGCTGGCAGCACTGCCTTCTCCAGGGTTGGGGGGCGCTCAGGGCCCGGGGACAGCAGAGCCCTCCCAGGCCAGCGGCCCCTTGCCCGACCCCTAACCCATTCGCTACCAGGAGCTGTGCTTGTACGCAGGCTACAGCTCCGTTGACATCTCGCCTGGGGTTGTGCCCAGCACCACAGGGATCCACAGACACCGGCCATGCTAGCTGCCTGCTGATCCCGAGCCCAGGTCTCCTGCGATGCAGGCGGGGAGGGGGCCCCACAGTGGGAAGCAGGAGCCGGGCAGGCTCGGCCTGTGGGTCAGGACCAGGCAGCAAAGGGTTTGAGGGTGTGTTTGTTAACATGCCTTGGCCAGCTAGTCCAATTCTGAGAACCTGTTCTCTAGGAAGTAATTCTGAGTATGTGCAGATGGCCATGGAGGCCACTCATCACAGAGAGATGCAAACTACAACCGCAGTGTTAATCAGCTTACACCTGCCTGGATGGCCACCGTCAGCAAGTCCACAAACGACAAGCGCTGGCCGGGTGTGGAGAAGAGGGAACCCTCGTGCACTGCTGGTGGGATGCGCACTGGTGCGGCCACTGTGGAGAACAGTATGGAGCTGCCTCAGAAAATTAAAAATGGAACTGCCGTTTGACTCAGTGATTCCACTTCTGGGAATATCCTACGAATCCTGAAGCACCAGTCAGAAAGGATGTGTGCACCCCCATGTTCCTAGCACCGTTATTGTCAATAGCCAAGATCTGATAACAGCCCAAGTGCCCATCAATAGATGAATGGATAAAAAAAGGCTGTGGTACATTCACACCTTGGAATACTAAATAGCAGTGAAAATGAAGGGACTCTTACCCTTTGAGACAGCTTGGACGGACCAAGAGAGTATTATGCTGAGCTTAATAAGCCAGTGGGAGAAAGACAAGTGTCACATGATCTCACTCATGTGGACTCTAATGAACCAAATAAACTGTGACAAATAAAACATAACCATCGACATGGAAGCATGGAACAGAAGGACAGATCCCGGAGTGATGGTGGACGGAGGGCAGCAAGAGATTAATCGAGAACCATTAGGCATATATTCATAGACAATAGACAGGGGAGAGGCTGGGCTGGGGTGGGAGCTGAGTGGAGAGGGGCCGAGAGGGGAAATGGCAGACATCTGCAATACTCTCAACAACACAATTTCAAATAGTCCGGCCAGTGTGGTTCAATTGGTTGAGCGCCTTCCCATCTTCCCATGCACCAACAGGTCACCCTTCGCATTGCCAATACTACACATGCGGGGCTCACTCCCCAGTAGGGGGCGTGCAGGAGGCTGCCGATCTGTGTATCTATCAGATCCATGTTTTTCTCTCTCCTTCCCTGTCTGAAAAGAAAATCAATAATAAAGAAAAATGTTTAGACTAGGCAGTGACTGAGACAGGAAGTTGAATAGCAGCAGCTGGGAGAGGGGAGATACTGATCAGTGGACACACTTTCTGTTTGGAGTGATGCAATGATTTGGAACTAGATGGTGGTGATGGTTGCACAATAGTGTGACTGCAGTTAATATCACTGAATTGAACTCATAAATCGTTAAACTATAGTATTTTTTGTGGTTTATATTTTACCCCGATTTTTAAAGACACTTGCAAGGACCACCTCCTGATCCAGGACAAGGCTGCCTTCCTTTGGAGGGAGAGGGAGGAGTTTGGCTGGGCTTGTGGCTTCTGCTGCCCACCATGAGCAATTCGTAGATTTCAAGTTCAGAACAGAACCCGCCAGCACTAAGTGGGGGAGTGTAGACAGATCACAGCTGCCACTGGGGAGGCGAGGCGGGGAGTACTGGTCAGTACTGTTGGGGACTTCACATTCTGTTCTCCAGGGCCGGGCCTTCCTTTACGGGATTGGAACTGAAGAATTATAACCTCCCTCTGGGTCGCGCGCAATAAATGACTCCTAATTAATTGGCTCATTAAGGGGTCCTGTATCTCCTTTGCTGATTTATGATACCAAATTTGGAGGCCCCAGTGAGATAAGAGACAGGTGCCTCCCCTCAGCTGGTCTCGGACACCTGGGATGGACGGCCTCCCTTGCCTGGCTGCCAGGCCCTGTGGATCTCTAGGGGAGATGCCACCTGAGGAAGTTCCAGGGCCTCAAAGATGCTTCTCTGTGGTCGTGACAGCCAGACCAGGGACACCTGACGTGCCTCTGCATTCTTTTGGAGTCATCAGAAAAAACCTCCGGAGGTAAGGGAATTCAAATTCGATCAAGGAATTTTTGGTTCACCTTGCTTTTTGTTTGCTTGGGACTAGCCACTTTGCTACCGAGAAGGGGGACTGGACGCAGTCTTAATTCCTCCGGTAGGTTCTCACCGAGACGTTGGTCGAGAATTTTGTTCTTGGCGTGGGTGCCGAGAGTGCCCCCACATCCATTTGGGGAGTTGGGCATTGTTTCAGTTATCTGCTCAGCTTCTGTTTGGGCTAGTCTACTGAGAGTGTGAGTACGATGTGTGTCCGTCTTGGCATAATTATCTGTTCATTAACTGGTCTATAAATATAAGTGTGAGAGCCTGCGTAAAAAAACGAAAGCTACTTTCATTTATTTCGCACTTCCATTGATTCGTCTGGCCAAAAACGTTTGATTTATTAAAGGCTGAACGCTGTGGTAATCTGCAAAGGTCTCAAGCAGCACTGCGGAGATCTATTTTTCTCAGAGACTTTTGCTCTCTATCACCGAGGGAATCAGCCTACTTAGCTAATAAAAACTTCTGTCTATCATTTGCTTGTCCCTGATTTGTGAGTTTACTGTATTAGGTTTGTGGACGAAAGGGGCCACATGCTGACCTGACAAGCTCAGGGTAGGCCTGCATGGCAGTCTTGCAAACTCGGAGACCTAAAGTAACCACAAAGGATGGTCTGAAATGAAACCTTAACTAAAAGCAGTTATGGTGGGCAGTTACGTCCTAGGCCAGTATCTTCACTGACAAGGTCAACCTTTACCTTAACTGAGCCTATCTGTCTTTTTGCATCTATGATAACATACCCTTGAAATGTCTGGGTAACTTGTGACTTCCCTTTATCTGGAGCCCCTGGGGCACAACCAAATGTGCTGGGTCCCAGGACAGATACCACAAACTCCTTCATTATCATGTTCATTGATCCTGCACCCACCTAAGTATGTGTCCATCATTTTACTTTTTATCCAATCCCAGGGGTTTCCCCTGCTTTGCTTTATCCTTCCTCCTTAATCTGTCACCAGTGAATTTCATGTAATCCACCTATGTTCCTCCTTTGATTGCTATGTATAAATACAGATGTAACCCCGCCATTCTCCGGAGCACTATCTCAATTGGTTGAGGTTCTGCTTCCCGGCATATGTCGACTGTTTGGCTCAAATAAACTCACAAAAATTCTTTACAGATTTCAATGCTTTTTTTACATTAACAAGTTGAAATTTTGGAATTCTGGGGTAGATTTAAAGGTATAAATTTGTGAAAGGGTATCGCCCAGAGAAAACAAAGGCTGGCTAGGTTCCAAGATTGCTTATAAAAAGGCAAGAGAAAAGTCTTCTCAAGTTAACTATTTGCAACAAAGTAGTAAATTTCAAGGAACAAAAGAACTTGTTATTTACGATTTTTCTAATCTCTTTAGAGCAGGGCTTCCAAGGGCAGGGCTTGCCAAAAAAAAAAAAAAAAAAAAACACCCCAAAACAATAACTCCCATCCGGTGGAGAGATGTACAGGGCCCTGCCCCTGCCTGTGACATCATAGTCCTGTGCAAGCCACCAGAGGCAGAACTAAGACTGAAGTAGGAGGTTTCTGGCTCCGAACCTAGCGAAATAACTTATGATGGGACATCAAAGAGAAGGGAATCCAACTAGTGTTATTATAAACAACTACCTATGGACCCTGTTAACCTTGGTTGTGTGTCTTGTGCGGTCTGTTGTCTTCGTGGTTGTGTTTTGTTTGACTTGCTGTTTTCAGTTATTAGGATCCTCCTAGAGGACATAACCTGGTCTCTCCCTTCCTCCCTCACTCCTGATCCTGACAGCATCTGTAACTGGATTAAAGAGCTTTTCTTTCAGGAGGCCCTCCAGGCTTTCAGTCCAGAAGAAATCCCCCTACACACCCTTATCTTCATCCGCTATCTTTCCTCTCCCGACCAAGAGTCATTTTTTTCCACAGGTCATGCCCAGCCTCCAGGGGAGAGGATTGCTACAGCAATGGTCTGTGTTTTCCCTGAAACCCTCACTGTTTCTATTTCTCCCCTCCGTAGGAATTGTCTTTCTCTGACTCACAATAGGAAAGGGAGGCAAGCAACGGCCCCGGGATCTGAAAAAGTAACCGGGGATAAAGCTGGTAAAGTTTCCCATTTGCAAATGTACTGAAAGGGTTCAGTACCTGTTGCTGTTGGAAGAGGAGGGGCTGATGTCCCCTTCCAGTGCCTTGAACTCTCCCAGAGAAGCTGAAAGATTTAACCCCTTAGACTAAGGGCTGAGCCAAGACACCCGGTTGGGGGGAGGAGGGGGCGGAGCTAGATGCCCTATTCCAGCAAGGGAGCCCTCAGAGAAGGCCGTGGTCTCTGACAAGAAAGAAGACGGGTGGCATAGTAGAGCCTGAAGCCCAAGCCACCACTGCAGGAGCACTTTGCTATGTGCAAACTGTCTCTCCCTGCAGCCCCAGATGTATTTAGCTCGCCACTAGGAGCCAAGCAGTAGTGAGAGACAGGGATGGCAAGGTCCTGTAACTGATAAACAGGGTTAATAGGAGAGAATAAAGGAAAGGCACTCTCCATGAACCGGAGAGCCTTCAGGACTTTCAAACGCTCCTAGAGAGGAGGAGTCTGACTGAGGGACTAGCCGAGACCCCGTTGGGTTAGGACCATGGTCGGCAAACTGCGGCTCGTGAGCCACATGCGGCTCTTTGGCCCCTTGAGTGTGGTTCTTCCTAAGCCTTAGGACAGTGGTCGGCAAACTCATTAGTCAACAGAGCTAAATATCAACAATACAACGACTGAAATTTCTTTTCAGAGCCAAATTTTTTAAACTTAAACTATATAGGCAGGTACATTGTTATTAACTTAATTAGGGTACTCGTATGGCAGTGGTCAACAGACTGGCTCTCTAGCCACATGCGGCTCTTTGGCCCCTGGAGTGTGGCTCTTCCTAAGCCTTGGGAGTACCCTAATTAAGTTAATAACAATATACCTGCCTATATAGTTTAAGTTTAAAAAATTTGGCTCTCAAAAGAAATTTCAGTTGTTGTACTGTTGATATTTGGCTCTGTTGGCTAATGAGTTTGCTGACCACTGGGTTAGGAGGACCGGAGGCTGCATATTGAACTTATAGACTGCACTTGGCTGGGCAGAGGTCCAGGCCCAGTTGTATAGGGGTTAAGCTGCCTGTGTACAGCAAAACAACTTTCTCCCGTGCCAGAATGCATTTTAGGGAAATTGGACAGACTGTGTTTGTGGCTAGAAAGAAGAACCGGCCACCACGCACAGCCCTGACAGTGGCCTGCAGAAAATTGTATAATAGACTTAGATGATGCCTGAGTCTTCATGGACATGACTCCAGAGAGACGAGGACAGTTTTGCTTTGTGTGGGAAGGTCAAGAATAGACTTTAGTCACCTCCCTGAGATGTTTGTATAGCCCTACCGTGTGTCATGTTTGGTAGCAGAAGATTTAGCTGCCAGAAGCGGCCGCAGTGCCAAAGATATACTTCATTATGTAAATATATTATATTAACCTTTAATTCTCTTGCAGATTTAAATGCAGTTGCCAAAAGGGCAGGTGCCCAAATGGGCAAAAAAAAAAAAAAATAAACATCAGGTTTTGGCCTCTATTGAGAGACAGTTGGCAGCCTGTATGCTGCCTTGCAGGCCTGTGTGACCATACCCATGGCAGGGGCGGCACAAACCTCAACTTTAGGAAAGTGGGGGAGGCCTGTATAAAGCAGGGAAGTGGTAAGTACCAGCCCTCAGTCACAGGAATTACAGACCCTGTGAGGTCCTGTGACATGTGAGACCCTGCGAAGGGATAACGCTCATGTGGAGCAGCTACTCCCTTAGTCCGTTCTGAGAGGGCGGTCACCCTCCCAGAGACCATATGTAGTTTAAGAACAAGTGAAATAGGGGGAACCCTACTACAGGGACAGCTGTGACTATCTATTTGAGTGTAAACACATTTTAAATTTCTTCTTGCCATTTAAAGACAGTTACTGTTTTCTTATAATACTAAATATTACTCTAGAGAGTCCATAGAAAGGACTGGCAAGGAAAATCAGAAAATCTTAAAGCAGGTCAGTATATTCCTCTGAAATTTGGCAATATGTAATTAATAAATCATGACAATACATTTCTTTGCATAAGTTCAATAAGACTGGTTCCTAATAGTGGTTTTATTAACCGAAAACTTTGACTGGAGTATCATGTTTTAAAGAGCCCTGTCTGGACTCTGCAGACCTGAAGCCACTAAGAATGCCACGGAAAAAGCCTGGTATCCTGCTTGGGAGCCCTGAAGATGGCTGGCACTGGAGCGTCAGGCCCATGCCCTACCATCGCTGGCGGTTGGTCAGAGTAGAAGGGGAGCAATAAGGGCGCCTCTGCGTCCCTGCGGGACCCCCACGCACTCTGGGCCTCAAGGAGTAGGAGGGCTGCTGAGATGGGCCTTAAAGCCTAGGGCATAGGCCCAGGTAGAGCCACTGCAGGTGAGGGATTCACCTAACTCAGCAGATACTGCAGGCAGCCTGATGGCAGCTGAATGGCTTGGCTTCCTGGCCCTACGGGGCACATTACGGTTCAACCATGAAATTCCAGCAAAGGTAGTCAGTTACCATTCCAGCAAAGGTAGTCAGTTACTGTTGGCAAACAATCAGGCCAAATTGAATGCAATAGATGAATTGGCCTTAATTTAGCTCTTTTAATAAACATAAGGGTACTTTTTAGGAGAAAAATTCTATTTCAATAGAAGTTATTAGAACGGAAGGGTTTTCTTTCCCTTCCACCAGACCATTTGTTGTAACTCTTGCAGCTCTAATAGCTCAATAACACTAAACTTTATAATACAGTCTGTCACCGCCAGGTCACAAGCCCACCTCCTTCTGTGCCCAGGCCTCATCGTCCCTCTGACAGACAGCGAGGATCTCTTGGCTCTGAAAGAAAACTCTGTCCCCCTTTAGCAGGGAAGTAGTCAGAGGAACCACACCGACATCCATTTTCCCTGAAAGAATTCAGAGCCAGGATCTTTGAGGTAACAATATTAGACAGTATCATGAGCAGAGCAAGGATGATGGGCTAACTAGCGCTACCAAATGTAACTAAGTCTTTCCACCTCTACGTATGTGAGACAAGGGGACTCCCCAGAAGCAAAAGGAAACTATGCTGCAGATAAAGCAGCCCAGGAGGCTGCCCCAAAACCAGTGGGACCTCTATAGATTCTAGTGACTCCTCCAGACCCTGACCTACGCACCTCACCAGCTTACACGGAAACCCAACCTAGAAAAGCTGAAATCCATAACCAATCTTTACTCAAGTTCTTACAGGCTTTCCAGTCCACCCAGGAAGCAATCCAGAAGCACGTCTGTGATACTCTGCTTGTACCAACACCTGATCTGGTTCATCCCTTTGGTCCTGGTGACTCTGTCTGGGTAAAGAAATTTACCACCCAAGGACTGACTGCTACCACCCCCATGGCAGTCAAGGTTGATGGGATCCCAACGTGGCTTAAGACAGCACAGGCAGAAGGATTCTCTAAAGATAAAACTTTAACATGCCCCATATTATTAATTCTCTTTATAGGACTTAGTAAAGTAAACCTCAAAGCTGAGTAGATTAACAACGTTAACAACCCCCAATGATTTGACTCATTTACATAAAACCAGTGGGGAATGAAGCATAGTAACCTCCATGTTGTATAAAAAAAAACTGCTGTTTGAAGCTCTCTGTGATTGTTAGATAGCCCCTAGTCCTGTAAACTCCGTCATTGTAAATTCTGTCACTTTAAGACCGTCTCTTATTACTTTGTTTTCAGTTCAAATAATAGAAAAAGAGAAATGTAACTGTCTGTCTGACCTTGCAAGCTAGCCATCCAATGTAATAGACTAATATAGACTAATACTGATAACAATTCCCCTACTCGTATGCCAGGTACTAACTCATTCTGTATTCAAGGTTACAAGTGTCTCCAACAGTAACTCACACAGAGTTCTTTGTAATATCTGCAAAAGAGGCTCGAAAAGAACAGATACGAGAAACTTCCTGTATGTGTGGCTCAGAGATTTGGAAGAGACACCTCCCTCTGGGCCGCGCGCAATAAATGACTCCTAATTAATTGGCCTATTAAGGGGTCCTGTATCTCACTCGCTGATTTATGATACAACAGAACCCTCCGGGAACCCGTCCTGGGAAGACCTCTCTGGCGGCGCTGTGTCCCGGGAAGGATGTGTGATGCAGCTCATTTAAGGCGACAGCTGGGCCCCGGGAACCAGGAGCTGCCGCTCTTCACAGGCTCCATTTCACCCAGGACCAGGCGCTGGGCCGCCCCCCTCGCCTGCCCGCACGTGGTCTGAGGAGTCCCAGGTGAGTGCGGGTTTGCAGGATAGACGTGCTGATTCCTGCCCACTCCCCGCTGGCCCAGAGGAACCCAGGGCTGTGAGGTCTGAGGCCCTCGTCTCAGGCTGTGACCAGTTTAGACTCACTGGTCCTGAAGGGTAGACGGGCTGGAGCCCTGAGAGCCCGCAGCCCCTGGCTGGCTGCCCTCGCTGTCCAGGGCTGTGCTGTGGTTCTGCCATGGGGAGGTGGGCGCTTGGATCCTCTCATGGGGGAGGTGGAAGGATGGGACAGGGAGGGTGGGAGTAACACCACCCACACTGCCCGCTGTTCCCACCGCCTGGCCAGGGAAACACTGGACCGTGTGCATCAGGGTGGCCGGCTGGTGTCCTGAGCTGCCCCTGCCATGCACACACCCCCAGCAGGAACCTTCTCTCCTCTGAGCCCTCACGCCTGCTCTGAGCTGACCTGGTGAGCTTTGGAGTCTCAGACCTGGGCTTGAGTCCTCGCTGTGAGGGCCTGGGTGGGGCACGTGAGCCCTCTTGGAGCCCTGGCGCTATAGGACATGGGCCAGCATGGCCAACTTCTGATGGAAGCGGTGCCTGAACCTCCCCAGGCACAGAGAAGGGAGAGGGAGGGACGAGGATGTGAGACCAAGGTCCTGTGGGCGTGGGCCGGCATCATGGTGGAGACCCTAGAGCAGTGGTTCTCAACCTTCTGGCCCTTTAAATACAGTTCCTCATGTTGTGACCCAACATAAAATTATTTTCGTGGCTACTTCATAACTGTCATGTTGCTACTGTTATGAATCGTCATGTAAATATCTGATATGCAGGATGGTCTTAGGCGACCCCTGTGAAAGGGTCATTCCACTGCCAAAGGGGTCGCGACCCACAGGTTGAGCACTGCTGCCCTAGAGGCACCGGCCTCAGCTAGACAGGGGGAGGGAGAGGCAACTAGAAAAGGCCTCAGCCCAATTTTATTAAATGGCCCAATGGCAGAACTAGTGGACGTGTCAGGAAACAGCTGAGCCCATAGCACGCAGCCAATGAGGAGCCAGAGTGAAGCATAGGCACTCCATCTCGTTCCCTTAACCTCCACGTTGTAAAAACTGCTGTTTGAAATTTTCCACTAAACATAGATGGTCCTTTGTTCTGTGAATTAACTCTGCTATTCTTGACTTCTGTAAACACGCTTGCTCGAATAAGAGGGAAAATAAGCTCAATTCTCTAGCCTTGCAAGCCGCTCTGCTGACATAAGGGTCTGGTCCATCCCTGGTTACTCCCATGCCAGGTGCCTTTTAGTTATCTGAATTGTGCTGTGCTCAAGACTACAGCTTCCTGCAAAGTACCTCCCAGTGCATAGGGCTCTTTATAAAGCCTGCAAAAGGTCCGGAAGCCCCATATTTAGGAGACAAAGAAACCGGGAGGGTATAAAGGAAAAGCTTCTTCCATATTGCTTTGCTCAGACTCTGGAGGCTACTCCTCTGAGACTGCTGGTGTAATAAGGACTCCACATTTGGCTTACTAAGGCATCTTCAGTTCAGCTCGCTGATTTCCTATATAACAGGAGGTGGGGCCAAATTAATGGGCTGTGTTCCAACTCCAGGTGTAACTGTGCAACCGGGCAGAAACCCGCTCTCAAGAGCGAATTCAAGGTCTCGCTTTCATGGCATTTCTGTCTCCGAGTCCCTATTTGAGTGCGGACAGGTGAGCATGTCTCACAGTAACTGTCTACAAAGGGAGTGTCCACAGTGCCCACCGCCCAGGCCATGTGAGGTCAGGATGAGGGAGCCCTCGGTGAAGGCGGTGCCCCGTCCCAGACCTTGCTGAGGTGGCCATGGCCCTGCATCTGACCTCTGCCTGCCGCTCCCCTCCGGACTCTGCCAGAGCCAGTGGGCAGCAGCCCTGCCACCTGCCAGTGGGCATCCAGGTTCCAGCTCTGTACGCTCTGCTCTGAGCCCAGCGGGATGCATTACTGTCTCTGCCTGGGATCCAGCTCGAGGCGAACCCGTTTCTCTAACAGGCCATTCCTGTTAAACAGAGCCTACTGCCCGCACCCTGAGGGTGTGGCCGAGGCTGTGCCCACTGGTCCAGAGGCAACTGCCCACATGTCCCACCCACTCCCCCATCAGGGCCCACAGGCTGAGCTCAGCCCTGGAGCTGACACTTCTCTGACCCTCTTTTCTCCTCTGAAATGAGGGGAACACTCCACTTCCTGAGCTGGACACAGGCAGAGCCTGGGCAGGCAGCTGAGGTCATGGGGGTAAAGAGGGTTGCCAGAGAGAGAAGCGGCTTTATTCAGGAAGAGCTGGGGAGGGAGGTGGGCTCCCTGGATCCCACTTGTAGCCTCTGGGGCAGGGACATTAGAGCCAATGGCTGTGGGCATCTGAGTCCCCTCAGAGTCACCAGTGGGGGGCTCAGGGAGAGCCCTCAGAGTTGTCCGAGGAGGGCACGAGGGTGGCCCCATCTCCGTTCACGGTGGGCAGTGCCTGGTAGGTCTGGGTCCAGTACTGCAGGTAGCTGCTCCTCAGGTGCCTCTTCATGGACTGGCCATCCATCTTCTTGTTAATTTCCAGGTAGTTGTCATTTTCCTGGGTGTAGGGCTCCCATTGGGTGGGCACAGCCGAGTGGCCCTTGTTGGGGTCCCTGCAGATGAGGAAAAGGCTGTGTGAGGGCTGAGGGCTCACAGGAGGCTGGAGACCTCCATGCTGACCCAAACCAACAGGGCACCTCACTGTCTCCTGGGCACGGTCTGGCATGTATGTGTTCTGCGCCCAACCAGTAGCTCTATCCTCACACACAGGGGGTACTGAGGCTCAGCGAGGTTAAGTGTACGTGAGGGGACAGGCATGTGGGCCCAGGTGGCAGGAGGCCTGGCCCAGCCTCACCCACCTTACCCAGTTCTGGCAAAGTTGGTCCAGTAGGCGATCATGGTCCGGGAGACAGTCCTGTCTTGGGCCCGGTAGATCAGGGGGGTGGCGAAGGGCTTCCCAAACACATACGGGAGTTCAGTGATGTGGTCGGCGCCCATCCAGCTTGGGTACAACGGAATGCGAGAAGGATGGGAGAACAGGTAGGTGTAGGTCCGGGCACTCCTGAGGAGGGAGGGACACGGCGCAGGTTGGCAGGGAGTTCACCTGGGATGTCCAGCCCAGAGCTGGGCCCTGGAGGGAGGCCCTGGGAAGAGCAGGGAGGAACCGGGAAATCCCCAGACTCAGGAGGGACCTGGATCCCTGCACCAGGGAAGGGAAGGCCATGCGGTTGTGGTTCTTTGATTTCAAGTGTATCCACACTTCCCTCCCCAAAGCCTATGGAGGCGTCTTCCTTCCTTTTCTCTGCAGATGAGTTTGTGTTCTTTGTCGGGTACATACCTGACCCATCCAATGAACAACACAAGTTTATGTAGTTGCTACAAGCTTTCATCCTACACTTCCTAGGCATCGCTTTCTCTCCCTTCCATGTCGGCATCCCTAATGTACTTTTTATTTTCACTGGAGGTTTACCAGGTGGCCGCAGGCCAAAGTTGTTATGAGTGTTGGCAAACTCCAAACCCACAACAGAGACCATCATCCCGTGTTCTGTCCCCCTCGGCCTGGGGGGTGCGGGGAGGCTGCAGACACTGCAGGGAGGCCTGTGGGCTGAGGGAATGGGGGGCTGATAACCTGATAGATAGAGCACCTGAATTAATCTGAAAAGTAATCCTATTATTTTCAGTCTTAGAACACATATACTTATGTGAATAGGGGGTTAAGGTTTTCTTAAGTTTCCTTTGAAGGCCTGTGCAAAGCAATGAAGGATGTGACTCAGCTGTAAATTCAGCAAGCAGAACCGATATGCATGGTCAGACAGACTCACCGGGATTCGAAACATCATCTCATCCCCATTATCTCATCCCCATCATGTCATCCACATCATCTCATCCCCATCATCTCATCCCCATCATCTCATCCCCATCATCTCATCCCCATCATCTCATCCCCATCATCTCATCCACATCATCTCATGGTTCATTGACTACAATAGCTGATGTGTGCGGACACCCAGGGCTGTACCTAGCACCCCAGCCCCTTCGCCTTTATAGTCCTGTCCCCTACACCTGCTGGAAAACAGGATTTGATTAGTTGTAAGCACCCTGTCTTCTAGATTGGCTGGCCTTCTCAATAAACACCTCATATGGTTCAACCCGGCCTTCGTTATTGGACACAGGGACAGGCAACCCCAGCCCACCCGGGGGTTTCCCAGTAACATGAGGAGGGTTTTGTAAAGGCCCCTGAGCTGGGAGGTGAGGAGAGGACTTCTCAAGTCTCGTCAGGCCTGGGCAAGGCAGATGGAGCAGGCACCGCTGGGACCCCATCACGGCTTTCCCGGGCCTCCCTGACCCCCTGAGCCACCCACTGGGAGGCCTTGCTGGGCAGGTCTATGACCCAGGCCTCCCCTGTCCCAGCTCTCACTTGGCGTTGGCTCTGTGCTGGGCCACGGCCATCTTCGTGGGCATCAGGAAGCCGACATCGGTCTCAAAGTCCACCACCATCTTCTTGGCCTCCTGGGAGGAGTCCTCGGTCCAGGACGCCGTGTAGAAGTCAAAGGTGGCATTGGCACCTCTGGGCCCCTTGGCAATGGTGGCCCAGCTGACCAGCTTGAAGAAGTCCTCCCTGCAGGGACAAGCTGACACTGGATCCTGGACCTGGGCCAGCGTAGCATCCCCCGCAAACCACCGCAAGGGGCCTGCGGATGGCCCGCTACACCGGTCAACTTCCTTCTCCACCTGATGCCTCCCCAAGAGGCCCCCAGGCACTTCCCTAGCCCTGCACCCTACTCACCCTGTAACGGTCAGCAAGGCCACGTTGATGGCCGGCACGTCAATGCTGGCAAACAGGTGGCCGTCCATGTCATTGGTGCCAGCGATGTAGTCAATGTCAGCCGCGTTGGCAAAAAGGTTGATGGGGTCGTCGGGGATGAAGTCTCCATCCACGACAGGCAGGATGCCCACAGAGTACAGGAAGGGGTCTGCTTGGAGAGCAGGGGTCCTCACACCTTTCAGAGCCCCCCTGCCAGACCCCGGGCCCAGGGGCAGCCCCTGCCTCCTCTGATCCAGACCAGGGTCCTCAGCCTGTCCCCTGACATGGGGCCTGGATAGTTCTAAGGCCTGGGCTGCCCTGCGGGTGTGGAGCAGCTTCCCTGGCCCGGTCCACTAGAGGTCAGCACGCCCCAGTGTGGCAACCCAGACTGTGTGCTGACTGCCACAGGCTCCCTGGGGCCAAACCATCCCGCTGACAGCCACTGGGTCTGAGGCCCCTAAAATTGGGTGCAAATGACTGTTTCTGTCCGTGGTTGGGGGAAAAGGTGCACCAGCTTCCCAAGGGGTCAGGACCCAGGGAGGCTCAGAGGGAGGGATGGCGCCCTCAGCACAGCCAGTCGAGGCCACGGAGGCAACAAGGGCCCCGGCGGCACCGGGCTCCCAGGGACGCCAGTGAGCGGGTGACAGGCCAGGCCGCAGCCCCTCAATCCTCACATCTTGGGGAGCATGGCCGTCCCCCCATGTGAAGCCCCCACTCACACTTCCGTCCCAAAAGGGGTATCTTATAGGCCAGCGTCAGGGCCTGGGGGTCAGTGGCCTTCAGACACTTGGCCATCCTGGCGGTATCATCCAGGGGGCAGCCCACCTTCTTGGCGATCTGGGAGGTCGGGGGAGACAAGTAGGTGAGGCCAGTGCGGGCAGAGGGCAATGGGGACTGGGACAGGGCATGGATAGGAGGTAACCCTCCCCCTGCCCACCGCAGCTCCCATTTACCCTCTTGGCCCAGGAGAGAGGGTTCTTCTGGATGGCCCAGGGGGTCAGCGCCACGCCGCTCTGGCTGATGGCTCGCCGGATGAGGCCCTTGTTGTAGGGAGAGAGGGTCTGCGACACACAGAGGTCCTGTCACCATGGCCTCGCCTCTCCTGCCCACCCGGGCACCACCAGGGACAGCCATACTGTCAGCTTCATGCTGTTCCCCACAGCACCCATTAGCTCCCCCAGTTCCCATCAGCTCACCCAGCTCTCATCTGCTCCCCAACCCCCATTTGCTCCCCCAGTTCCCATCCACTCCTCCAGTTCCCATCAGCTCCCCCAGCCCCCTTCAGCTCCCCCATTTCCCATTAGCTCCCCCAGCTCCCATCTGCTCCCCCAACCCCCATCAGCTGCCCCAGTTCCAGTCAGCTCACCCAGCCCCATCAGCTCCCCCTGAGGTCCCCACTAACACCCTGGGAGGAAGGCCCGTCCTCCCACGGTCCTTTAGACCTGCAGAGAGACGCTGGCACCTCCGGCTGATTCCCCAAAGATGGTGATGTTGTCGGGGTCCCCCCCGAAGGCTGCAATGTTCCTCTTCACCCACGCGATGGCCATGTGCTGGTCCCGAAGGCCATAGTTACCTGGGACAGGTGGGGGAGCCCATCAGGGACTGGGGTGGGGGGAGAGTGTCCTCCATGTGGAGGCCATTGTCAAGCCCCAGGATGGTGCAGGGCGAGTCCCAAGAACCTGGTTGAATGAGATGCTGGAGGGGGTGTGGGGCTCAGGTAGGGGACCAAGAGCAGGAGGGCCAGGCTGCTCATCTCTCTCCCTGACACGGTCCCTCTTGTCTGTCTGTCCTATGATTCTGTGTCCGCTGAGTCACCACTTCAGTGTATCATCTTCTGATTCTCCCAGCTCCCTGGTCTCCCTGGATCCCTGTCCCTGGTCTCTGGTCTCTCTGGGACCCTGTCCCAGCTCCCTGGTCTTCCTGGGTCCCTGCGAACTGGTTGGCAGCCTCTTCTCTCACTACAGCTGCCGATGGGCTCCTGTGTCTCACTGTCCATCCCCAGCTTCCTGCTCTGCCAGTAGAATTCTGGGGCTTTCTGGGAGGCTGTCAGGAGTTGTTGGGAGAAAGCAGTGCTGAAGGGCCCCGCACCTGCTCCCTCACCCCGGCCCAAGGCGCCCAGCACACCTGGCAGGTTGGCGTCCCCAGTGCTGAGGAAGCCCAGCAGCCCAATGCGGTAGTTGAAGGTGACCAGGATGACATTGCCCCGCGTGGCAATCTCCTCCCCTTCGTACTGATAGTCACTGAAGAAGTTGA
The DNA here is from genome assembly GCF_963259705.1 of Myotis daubentonii. NCBI lineage: Eukaryota > Metazoa > Chordata > Mammalia > Chiroptera > Vespertilionidae > Myotis > Myotis daubentonii. Next base: position 79,879,219 of record NC_081850.1, on the reverse strand, counting down.
ACCCTTGGCCAGACCCAAAGATGAAGGCTCCTCCGAAAATCCAGATCATGACAGGCAGGTTCTGGGAAACTGAGGCAGGAGAGCAGGCCCAGTGACCCCAGATACCCCTCCCCATCCCCTCTGGGTGGTTGTTTCAGGGAATTTCAGCTCTGGAGCCTCCACAAGCAAAGGAGCTGGGCAGGGCTGGGCAGGGCTGGGCAGGACTGAGCCTCTGGCTGCCTGGGCTCTTTCTGCAGGTTCAGGAACCTGGAGGATACAGGGGGGCACACCTTCCTTCTGGCCCTGGGGGACCCAGATGTTGAGGTAGAGGCAGTCCTCAGAGCCCCTCGTGTTCTCCTGGGTAACAGTGACTTGCAGGCATCGCTGCTTGAAGTCCTTGGCCTTCAGGGTTCCTGAGGGTGACCAGAAGGCCTGGTGTAAGGAAGGTGGCCCTACCCGCCACCCCAGGCACAGAGCCAGCCCAGTACCCACCCACCCACTCCCACCTTGCCAGCCAGGGTGCGGCTGGGGGTTCTCCAGGGCCTTGGGCGGGGCGGCGAAGGGGATGCCCTTGAAGATGTCCACAGAGCGGCCGCCGATGCCCAAGAAACCGAGCTTCTTGTTGACGCCCTCCACGAAGCCCCCTTCCGTGTGCACCACGCCCAGCTGGGGAGAGGGTCAGGCTCAGGGGGCACTGGCTGTGCAGGCCAGTGGGGTGGTGCCACCCCAGCAGGGGCTAGAGTTCCAGAACAGCTTCCAGGTGGGGCCCCTAGTCACGCCCGCCTGTAGCTGTGGGTTCCTGTGGAAGCCCCGCTCCTCGCCCCGTAGCAGGGCCGTGAGGAAGGAGACCCTGTAGCTGCCCCAAGGCTCTTAAGTCACCTTGGGGGGACCCCGGCAACTGGTAAGCAGGTGTGTGTCACCCCTCTCAGGGGCTGGAGTCCGGGGGCTGGGCTCCGGGTTGAACTAGACTGTGGTCCAGACTCCTGTTCCGACACTGGGGGCTGTGATGGGCAACCTGCTGGCCTGCTCAGGGCCCAGCTCCCTTCTGTGCGGGGCCATGGCCATCCCCAGACAGAGGAACACCTTGAGGGCGGTGGTGGCCAAGGCGGACTCTGCAAATCAGCACTGAGGACGCCAGTGACCCTGGGGTGTTGTTTGTGTTTGGCGTCAGTGCACCCTGTGTGCCCTGGAGAGCGCCTGTACCAGAACTTATTCGTGGTTTCTGACGTTCAAGTTCGTGGGTGTCCTGTATTTGAGCTGCACCTGGACCATCGTGTGAGTGCAGATGCAAGAGCAGAGGAAGGGCCAGGAAAGTGCCTGCTGGGTGTGGGCTCTCGGGGGCTTTTCCTGCCAGCGCCTCACCTGCCTGCCCCCCCTTCACCCTCTACCCTCCCTCCCTCCCATCCAAGGTGCCCGACCCAGTTCCCAGGCCGGGTTAGGTGAGCAGACAGGGGCCCCTCCTCGCCTGCTGGGCTCTTGCTTACCGTTGCTGCACTCACTACTGCCAAGCAGTAGGCGAGGCCTAAGACAGCCAGCTCCAGGTGCCCCATGGTGCGTGTGCCTGTCTCAGGGCCCCTGCCTCTGCACAGGGGTATTTATGGGGCGAGACATCCGGGAGACTTCCGGGAGCCATCGGGGCTGGCAGCTGCCTGTGGATGGTTCCCTTCCCTTCCTCCTCCCTGCATCCCTTCCTCCAGGCAGGGTAGCTGCCGTTTCAGCCAGGCTCAGGGCCAAGGTTATTCAGGTATGGACACACACACACACACACACATTCATAGCTGCCCTTTCCAGGAGGGTTCAGGCAGGGCCAAGGTCACAGAGGTGTGTGAGAACACATGCATGCGCAAGCATGCAAGCACTCACACTCACACACACACACACACACACACACACACATACACACAAACACGTGTGCACGGGTGCAGGGATGGTCTTTCTTGCCCATGATCTGCTGTTCCCAGGTGCCTGGTGCCTGCACCTGGGCTTGTTACTGGGAATAATCAGGTGGCCCTGGGCAGGGGCTACATGGACTTGGCTGGGTGCACAGTGAATGCATGTGGCTCATTGACAAGGGCCTGGGCTTACCCTCAGAGAAGGGGGCCTGCTTCCCACCAGGTCTGGCCTGGACCCCACCTCGAGCTCCGGAGCCCCGCAAAGGGAGTTCACAGGAAACTGGGCATGTCGCCTCCGGACAGAGAGGGCTGTGTGCTCCTGGGCAGCCACGTGGCTGAGCCTGGGTCCGAGGGCCCATGGTTGTGCAGTCCGAGCTGGGTGTGGGGACCCAGAGCAGCACAGGTCAGTCCTGCCGTCAGGGAGGGCACCCCTCACACTCAGCACCAGCAGCCCTGGAGGGAGGACTGGAGGCTCAGGCGGGCACATGTTTGGAGGGAAGGGGGCTCCCGCCCAGCCTGGTGGCTTCCCTGAAGAAGAGGAAGGGCCTGGCTTCAGAAATGCACCACGACCTGGGGCACAGCAGAGAGAAACACGGGGGCTGAGGGAGGGGAGGTGGGAGACAGAGAGACAGACAGAGGGAGAGACAGAGACAATGGAGACACAGAGGCAGAGGGAGAGAGATAAGAGCTGAGTGTGTGAGAGCAGAAAGCCAGCATGTGGCTCGGGGAGCGTGTCTCCCTCAGGAACCAGAGGAAGCTACATGGACAAACCCCGGGCTCCTGTCTCTGTGGAGCTGGCAGCACTGCCTTCCCCAGGGTTGGGGTGCGTTCAGGGCCCCAGGATAGCAGAGCCCTCCCAAGCCAGCGGCCCCTGTCCGGGCCCCTCAGCCCTTCGCTACCAGGAGCCGTGCTTGTACACAGGCCACAGCCTGGCTCACGTCACACCTGGAGCTGTGCCCAGCACCACATGGATCCACAGACACAGGCCACGCTGGCTGCCTGCTGATCCCGAGCCCAGGTCTCCGGCAGTGCAGGTGGGGAGGGACCCACAGTGGGAAGCAGGAGCCGGGCAGGCTGGGCCTGTGGGTGACGACTGGGGAGCAAAGGGTTTGAGGGTGTGTTTGTTAACAGGCCTTTGGCCAGCTAGTCCAATATGAGAGCCTGTTCTCTAGGAAGTAATTCTGAGTATGTACAGATGGCCGTGGAAGCCACACATCACAGAGAGATGCAAATTACAACCACAGTGTTAATCAGCTGACACCTGCCTGGATGGCCACCGTCAGCAAGTCCACAAACGACAAGTGCTGGCCGGGTGTGGAGAAGAGGGAACCCTCGTGCACTGCTGGTGGGATGCGCACTGGTGCGGCCACTGTGGAGAAGAGTACGCAGCTGCCTCAAAAAATTAAAAATAGAACTGCTGTTTAACCCAGTGATCCCACTTCTGGAGATATCCTATGAATCCTGAAGCACCAATCAGAAAGGATGTGTGCACCCCCATGTTCATAGCAGCATTATTGTCAATAGCCAAGATCTGGAAACAGCCCAAGTGCCCATCAGTAGATGAGTGGATTAAAAAAAAAAGCTGTGGTTCACTTACACTATGGAATAATAAATAGCAGTAAAAAAGAAGGAACTCTTATTCTTTGAGACAGCCTGGAGGGACCTGGACAGTATTAGGATAAAGGAAATAAGCCAGTGGGAGAAAGACAAGTATCACATGATCTCACTGATATATGGAATCTAACAAACAAAGTAGAACCATAGACATGGAAGCATGGAACAGGACAGATCTCAGAGAAAAGGTGGGAGGGACGGCGAGAAGAGATTAATCAAGAACTATTAGGCATATGTTCATAGACAATAGACATGGGAGAGGCTGGGCTGGGGTGGGAGCTGGGTGGAGAGGGGCAGAGAGGGGAAATGGCAGACATCTGTAATACTCTCAACAACACAATTTCAAAGTAGAGAAAATAGCCCGGCCAGTGTGGTTCAATTGGTTTGAGTGCCTTCCGTGTACCAACACGTCACCCTTTCCATTCCCAATACTGCACACATGGTCCTCAGTCCCCAGCCGGGGGTGTGCAGGAGGCGGCCAATCTGTGTATCTATCAGATCCATTTTCTCTCTCTCCCTCCCTCTCTAAAAAAGAAAATCAATAATAAAGAAAAATTTTTAGAATAGGCCAATTGACTGAGACAGGAAGTTGAATAGAATAGCAGCAGTTGGGAGAGGGGAGATACTGATGAGTGGATACAAATTTCTGTTTGGGGTGATGCAATGATTTGGGACTAGATGGTGGTGATGGTTGAACAATAGTGTGACTGCAATGAATATCACTGAATCGAACTCATAGATCGTTAAATTGCCACATTTTATGTGATTTATATTTTACTCCAATTTTTAAAGACAGTTGCAAGGACCACCTCCTGACCCAGGACGGGGCTGCCTTCCTGAAGCATAGTAAGTCCTCCTTTAGAAAACTGCTGCTTGAACTACTCTGTTATTCTTAGACAGTCTCTTATTCTGTAGGTCAACACTGTTATTTCAGATAGTCCCTTATTCTATAAAATAACTATTTTAGTTTGAATAATAGAAAGAGATAAAAACTTAGCTGTCTGACCTTGCAAGCTGGCCATCCGACATAACAGGCTAACACTAATCTACTTATATTAAAACCCTGGATATAACATCATGGCCAGAAACACGACCAACCTGAAGGAAGTCAGTCCTGCAGGGGTTGTCTTGGAAACGGCTTCACGCTCACCCAGCTGTTTCCTGGAGGGTGAGTTTTCAGGCAGGAACCCGCCCTCGGAGCTGAGCATGGAAGTGAAATGGTTTGTAATGGATCTATTATTGAAGCTACCTTTGGAAATACTATATCTATAGATCAGTGGTTCTCAACCGTGGCTGCACATTAGAATCACCTGGGAATCTTTTTAAAATCCTGATTTCTGGGCCTCATCCTCTGGAAATTCTGTTTCTTTGTTACTAATGTTGTGGCCCCAACCCATAACAAAGAAACAATTTCCAGAGGATGAGGCCCAGAAATCAGGATTTTAAAAAGATTCCCAGGTGATTCTAATGTACAGCCAAGGTTGAGAACCACTGCTATAGATAATATTAAAAATATATCTAAACATGCAATTCTTTGTCCAAAAAATGAGAATGTTCAAAAATTAAATGAAGAAAATTTGGATATACTCAATGGAGATTTTCACATATATTTGAGTGATGATTCCATTGATTCCACAGATGAGGCTGAAAAGGAAAAATTTCCCATCGAATTCCTTTTTTTAAAAAAAATTAAATCTTTATTGTTCAGATTATTACATTTGTTCCTCTTTTCTCCCCCCATAACTCCCCTCCTCCCAGTTCCCATCCCACCCTCCTCCCTCACTCCCCACCCACTGTCCTCATCCATAGGTGCACGATTTTTGTCCAATCTCTTCCCGCATCTCCCACACCCTTTTCCTCCCCAAGAATAGTCAGTCCATTCCCTTTCTATGTCCCTGATTCTATTATAATCACCAGTTCATTCTGTTCATCAGATTATTTATTCACTTGATTCTTAGATTCACTTGTTGATAGATGCGTATTTGTTGTTCATAATTTGTATCTTTACCTTTTTCTTCTTCTTCCTCTTCTTAAAGGATACCTTTCAGCATTTCATATAATACTGGTTTGGTGGTGATGAACACCTTTAGCTTTTCCTTATCTGTGAAGCTCTTTATCTGACCTTCAATTCTGAATGATAGCTTTGCTGGATAAAGCAATCTTGGTTGTAGGTTCTTGGTACTCATCACTTTGAATATTTCTTGCCACTCCCTTCTGGCCTGCAAAGTTTCTGTTGAGAAATCAGCTGACAGTCGTATGGGTATTCCCTTGTAGGTAACTGAGTTTCTTTCTCTTGCTGCTTTTAAGATTCTCTCTTTGTCTTTTGCTCTTGGCATTTTAATTATGATGTGTCTTGGTGTGGTCCTCTTTGGATTCCTTTTGTTTGGGGTTCTCTGTGCTTCCTGGACTTGTAAGTCTATTTCTTTCACCAGGTGGGGGAAGTTTTCTGTCATTATTTCTTCAAATAGGTTTTCAATATCTTGGTCTCTCTCATCTTCTGGCACCCCTATAATTCTGATGTTGGTATGCTTGAAGCTGTCCCAGAGGCTCCTTACACTATCTTCGTATTTTCGGATTCTTTTTTCATTTTGCTTTTCTGGTTGGGTGTTTTTTCTTCTTCGCATTTCAAATCTTTAACTTGATTCTTGTGCTCCTCTGGTCTGCTGTTGGGAGTCTGTATAATATTCTTTATTTCAGTCAGTGTATGCTTAATTTCTAGTTGGTTCTTTATCACAACATCGACGGTCTCATTAGATTTCTTGAGGATCTCACTATATTTATCGGCGGTCTCACCAGTCTTTTCGAGGGCCTTACTAAGTTTATCGGCGGCTTCTAGACAGTTCTTGAGAGACCTTAAAAGTGTGGTTTTGAACTCTATATCCTCCATTTCTGTCATTTGTGTACTGTTTCTTTGTCTCCGCATTTTTTATGCTTTCTTGGTGCACCCCCTTGTGGTCTTTGTGCGCAGTCTTGTTGTAGTTAAGCCTTGATTGTTGTAGGTAATACTGGGGGGGATTTGACCTCCAGGCCAACTGGCTGTGAGAATCAGCTGTGTCTTCAGTGAGAGAACTTCTGTCCTCTAGGGAGGTGCTAATCTAGCCTTTGCCTGAGGCTATCCCACAAATGCCTCTGTGCAAGGCTTGGGCAGGGCAGGTCCCAGGGGATCAACCGGGCGGGTGGAGCGAGCAGTTATGGCTGCTCTCCGTCCCATCCCCAGAGGCTCTGCCTCTCAGTGTCCCAGCAACCGCTGCAAACCTCAGAGAGAAAGCTGCCCTCGAGTTCCGACCTATGCCAGACAGTCCCGCTTCTCCCGTTTGAGTCTGGGTCCCCAGAGACTCGCCTGGAACTGGAGCTCAGAGCCTGAGACTCCCTCCCGATTGAAAACAACAACCGCGTCCTCAGCTGCCAGCCCCCTCCGCACGCACTTCCGCACCTTTGTATTTTACTTCCGCACTGCGCCTCTTCTGAGTCTCGGTATGCTTTTCTTTTTCCTTCTAGTTGTAGAAGTTCCCCTCAGCCAGCCTTCCTGTGGTTCTGGGTGATGTCCATTCCGTCTTTTAGTTGTATTTCTGAAGTGGTTGTGCGAGGCAGCAATCTCCGGTGTTTACCTATGCCCCCATCTTCCAAATTTCTTAATAGTACATATCACTCCCTTGGGAATGTCGTGTCATAAATTAAAATTGAAAGTGGGTGCAGTCATCATGCTATTGAGAAATCTCAATAGTAAATGGGGTCTTTGTAATGGTACCAGATTTATCATCAAAAGGTTACGACCTAACATTATCGAAGCTGAGGTATTAACAGGATCTGCAGAGAGAGAGATTGTTCTGATTTCAAGAATTAATTTGTCCTCATCTGACACTGGCCTCCTATTTAAATTGATTCAATGATGGTTTCCCTCGATGCCAGCATTTGTGATGACTACTGTATTGATAAATCACAAGGACAAACTCTAGACAAAGTAGGCATATTCCTACCTGGTCAGTTATATGTTGCTTTCTCTCGAGTTTGAAGAACATGTGATGTTACAGTTAAAGTTCTAAGTACTTCATCACAAGGGAAATTAGTCAAGCACTCTGAAAGGGTTTTCACTCTTAGTGTGGTGTACAGGGAGATATTAGAATAAGTTTAGTCACTTTGTCAGGCATTGTTTGCATCACTTTTTTTTTTTATATCATGTTTTTGTTGTTTTCATATCATGTTTTTTGTCGTTTTTATATCATGCTTCTGTTGTTGTTATATCCTTTTGTTACTGTTTATTAATAAATTTATATATTATTTCATATACATTTTACTAATGTCTTTTCATCTCTCACGCTTCTATTATAGAGAAAGGGCAAATAGCAATATTAAAATATCTCCACTAATTAATTCCCTTTTTTATTTTTTTAAAAATATATTTTATTGATTTTCCACAGAGAGGAAGGGAGAGGGACAGAGTCAGAAACATCGATGAGAAAGAAACATCGATCAGATGCCTCCTGCGCACCCACAACTGGGGATGTGCCTGCCACCAAGGTACATGCTATTGACTGGAGTCAAACCCAGGACCCTTCAGTCCGCGGGCCGATGTTCCATCCACTGAGCCAAACCACGCAGGGCTAATTCCCTTTTTAAAAAATATATATTTTATTGATTTTTTTACAGAGAGGAAGGGAGAGGGATAGAAAGTTAGAAACATCGGTGAGAGAGAAACATCGATCAGCTGCCTCCTGCACACTCCCCACTGGTGATGTGCCTGCAACCAAGGTACATGCTATTGACCAGAATCAAACCTGGGACCCTTGAGTCCACAGGCCGATGCTCTATCCACTGAGCCAAACCGGTTAGGGCAATTAATCCCCTTTTGATGTGCATGAATTTTGTGCACCGGGCTACTAGTACTGATAATAATTCCCATATTCTTATGCCAAGTGTTGGTTCATTATGTATCCAAGGTTACAAACTGTCTACAAAAATAATTCATACAGAGCTCTTTGTAAAATCTGCAGAAAAAGGGCTCAGAAAGGTATAAATAGAAAGTACTTCCTCTATTACTTGGATCAGAGATTTGAGAAACACCTCCCTCTGGGCCTGAGCGAATAAAGACTCCTAATTAATTGGCTCATTAAGGCATCTCATATCTATCTTGCTGATTTATGATATAAAAACACCACCAACAATGCCTGCTGTACCCACGGTCAGGCCAGGGAAACATTGGACCTTGTGCATCAGGGTGGCCAGCTGGTCCCCTGGAGCTGCCCCCGCCATACACACCCCCAGCAGGAACCTTTTATCCTCTGAGCCCTCACTCCTGCTCTGAGCTGACCTGGTAGCTTTGGGTCTCAGACCTGGGCTTGAGTCCTCGCTGTGAGGGCCTGGGGCACGTGACCCCTCTTGGAGCCCTGGCGCTGTAGGACATGTGCCAGCATGGCCAGCTTCTGATGGAAGCGGTGCCTGAACCTCCCCAGGAACAGAGAAGGGAGGGGGAGGGACGAGGATGGGAGACCAAGGCCCTGTGGGCGTGGGCCGGCATCAGGGTGGAGACCCTCCAGGCACCCGCCTCAGCTAGACAGGGGGAGGGGGGGCAACTAGAAAAGGCCTCAGCCCAATTTTTTTAAATGGCCCAATGGGAGGACCTAGAGGACGTGTCAGGAAACAGCTGAGCCCATAGCACGCAGCCAATGAGGAACCGGAGGACGGCCAATTAAGTGGACTGTGATCCCGCCCCAGGTGAGCCTGTGCAATGGGCAGACACCCGCTCTCCAGAGCGCATTCAAGGCCTCGCTTTCACCGCACTTCTGTCTCCGAGTCCCTTTATGAGTTCGACAGGTGAGCATGTCTCACAGTAACTGTCTACAACGGGGGTGTCCACAGTGCCCACTGCCCGGGCCATGTGAGGTCAGGATGGGGGTGCCCTCGGTGCAGGTGGTGCCCTGTCCCAGACCTTGCTGAGGTAGCCATGGCCCTGCATCTGACCTCTGCCTCCCGCTCCCCTCCGGACTCTGCCAGAGCCAGCGGGCAGCAGCCCTGGCCCTGCCAGTGGGCACCCAAGTCCCAGCCCTGTACCCTCTACTCTGAGCCCAGCGGGACGCGTTACTGTCTCTGCCTGAGATCCAGCTGGAGGTGAATCCATTTCTCTCCGAGGCCATTCCCTTTAAACAGAGCCCGCTCCCTGCACCATGAGGTTGTGGCCGAGGCTGAGCCCATTGGTAGTTAGGCAATTGCCCACAGCCTGAGCTCATCCCTGGCACTGATGCCTCTCTGACCCTCTTTCCTCCTCTGAAATGAGGGGGGCACCCCACTTCCTGAGCCAAACACATGCAGAGACTATACGGGCAGCTGAGGTCATGAGGGCAAAGAGGGTTGCCAGAGAGAGAAGCGGCTTTATTCAGGAAGAGCTGGGGAGGGAGGTGGGCTCCCTGGGTTCCACCTGTGGCCTCTGGGGCCGGGACATTAGAAGCCAATGTCTGCGTGCATATAAGGCCCCTCAGAGTCACCAGTGGGGGGCTCAGGGGACAGTCTCAGAGTTGTCAGAGTAGGGCACGAGGTTTGCCCCGTCTTCGGTCACGGTGGGCAGTGCCTGGTAGGTCTGGGTCCAGTACTGCAGGTAGCTGCTCCTCAGGTGCTGCTTCATGGACTGGCCATCCATCTTGTTGTTAATCTCCAGGTAGTTGCCGTTTTCCTGGGTGTAGGGCTCCCATTGGGTGGGCACAGCCGAGTGGCCCTGGTTGGGGTCCCTGCAGATGAGAGAAAAGGCCGTGTGGGGTCTGAGGGCTCACAGGAGGCTGGCATCTCCATGTTGACCTGAACCACCAGGGCACCTCACTGTCTCCTGGGCACCGGCTGGGCATATGCATGAACTGAGGCACAGCCAGTACTCGCCCCCACCCCCTTTAGTTTAACCTGCAACTAAAGATATTATTCCATTTATTTCAATGGAGAGTGAAAAGGAGGGTGAGACAGAGAGAGGGCAACATTGATGTTAGAGAGACATCCCCAACACGCCCAGCCAGAGCTGGAGTTGGGGCCTACAAATGAGGTATGTGTCCTTGACGGGAATCAAATTGAGACCGTTCAGTACACTGGCCCAGGCTCTATCCACTAAGCCAAACCGGCCAGGGCCCTTCCAGTACCTCCTATCCTCCCACACAGGGGGTACTGAGGCTCAGCGAGGTTAAGTGTACGTGAGGAGACAGGCATGTGGGCCCAGGTGGCAGGAGGCCTGGCCCAGCCTCACCCTGCCTTACCCAGTTCTGGCAAAGTTGGTCCAGTAGGCGATCATGGCCTGGGAGACAGTCCTGTCTTGGGCCCGGTAGATCAGGGGGTTGTCGAAGGGCTTCCCAAACACGTACTGGAGGTCATCACCGTGGTCGGCGCCCACCCAGCTGGGGTAGAATGGATTGCAAGAGGGCTCGGAGAACAGGTAGGTGTAGGTCCGGGCACTCCTGAGGAGGGAGGGACACGGCTCAGGTTGGCAGGGAGCTCAGCTGGGCTGCCCAGCCCAGAGCTGGGCCCTGGAAGGAAGCCATGGGGAAAGCAGGAGGAACCGGGAAATCCCCAGACTCAGGAGGGACCTGGGTCCCTGCACCGGGGAAGGGAAGGCCGTGGGGTTGTGGTTCTATAATTTCAAGTGTATCCACACTTCCCTCCACAAAGCCTATGGAGGCGTCTTCTTTTTCTCCACAGATGAATGTTTGTTTTTCATTGGATGGTATCTCTCTCCCTTCCTGTCAACATCCCTAACTTACTTTTTGTTTTCCAAGAGGCCCCCAGGCACCACTCTGGGTCCTGGAGGTTTACCAGATGGCCGCAGGCCAAAGTTGTTTTGCATGTTGGCCAACTCCAAACCCACAACAGAGACCATCATCCCTGTTCTGTCCCACTCCAAGTTGGGGAGGGGAGTAGATAGCGGATGCTGCCAGGGGAGGCCTGTGGGCTGAGGAGGGCTCTATAAAGGCCCCTGAGCTGGGAGGTGAGGAGAGGAATTTCTCAAGTCTCATCAGGCCTGGGCAAGGCAGATGGTGCAGGCACCGCTGGGACCCCATCACGCTTTCCCGGGCCTCCCTGACCCCCTGAGCCGCCCAGTGGGGAGGCTTTGCTGGGCAGGTGTGTGACCCAGGTGGGCCTCCCTGCCCCGGCCCTCACTTGGCGTTGGCTCTGTGCTGGGCCACGGCCATCTTCGTGGGTATCAGGAAGAAGATGTCAGTCTCAAAGTCTACCACTGTCTTCTTCTTGGCCTCCTGGGAGGAGTCCTGGGCCCAGGGCGCCGTGTAAAAGTCAAAGGTGGCATTGGCACCTCTGGGCCCCTTGGCGATGGTGACCTGGCTGATCAGCTTGAAGAAGTCCTCCCTGTAGGGACAAGCCTGCACTGGACCCTCAACCCGGGCTGTGGGAAGGAACCCATGTGCACCCCCCCCCCAACCATCACCCCCACCCTCACCCCCTCCCCAGGGACCTGCACATGGTCCTCTACACCTGTCGGCCTCCTCCCTCAGCTGATGCCTCTCCAAGAGGCCCCTAGGCACCGCCTTGGTCCTGCACCCTACTCACCCTGTGACGGTCTGCTTGTTATTGTTGATGGCCGGCATTTCATTGCTGGCAAAGAGGTGGCCGTCCATGTTGTTGGTGCCAGCGATGTAGTCGATGTCGGCTGCATTGGCGAAAAGATTGATGGGGTCGTCGGGGATGAAGTCTCCATCCACGACAGGCAGGAGGCCCAACCTGGAGGCTGCGTGGAGAGCGGGGTCCTCGCACCTTCCAGAACCCCCTGCCAGACCCCAGGCCCAGGAGCAGCCCCTGCCTCTTCTGATCCAGACCAGGGTCCTCAGCCTGTCCCCTGACATGGGGCTGGATAATTTTATGTCCTGGGCTGCCCTGCGGGTGTGGAGCAGCTTCCCTGGTCCCACCTACTGATGTCAGCACCCCCCAGTGTGGCAACCCAGACTGTGTGCAGACTGCCACAGGCTCCCTGGGGCCAAACCATCCCGCTGACAGCCACTGGGCCTGAGGCGCGCCTGTCCAGTCTTGGAGTGGGCAACCCTGTCCTCTCTCTCTCTTCTTGCTCGGCCAGAATCGGGAGGAAGAAGCCCAAGAGCAATTGAGGAGCCTCTGGAGTGAGGGCGGGCCTGTTCTGGCCTGTAAGCCAGCCCTGTGCCAGGTCCGCATTGCCCCCCCGGAACCCTGAATGGCCCCTGAAGAGACTGCATGGCTGGCTCGGGGGCGCTGGACATGCTGGCCTTCACAGGCCCTGCGGTTCTCCATGGGTTGAGGCGACGGTGGGTGTGCATTTGGGGCCGTGGCGGTTGTGTGGGTCCGTCCTGCCGGACACTTCATGCACAGTGGGTGGGACACACATGGGGCCCCTGTACTTGGCCTTGGAAGAGAGTTGCAGCCTATGGGGCCGATGATGCCGACACTTGAGGCTGTTTTTGCCCAGAGGCCCGTGTCCGGGAGCAGAGGGCAGAGCTGAGCGGGCATTGGCCACAGCAGGTGTTCAGAGGCAGATAGTGAGTGCATGGAGGAGACTCCCTAAAATTTGGTGCTAATGACTGTACGCGGCATGGTTGGAGGTGCGCCCAAATGTGCACCCACTTCCCAAAGGGGTCAGGACCCAGGGAGGATAAGATGGCGGGATGGCGCCCTCAGCACACCGGGTCGGGCCACACAGGCATCAGGGACATGGTGGCATGTCGCTGCCTACAGGCGCCAGTGAGCGGGTGATGGGCCAGGCCGCAGACCCGGCACTTCCTCACTTCTTGGGGAGCATGGCCGGCCCCCCAAGTGGAGCCCCCACTCACATTCAATGCCTGGTGGGAGTGTCAGAACCCGGGGGTCGGTGGCCTTCAGACACTTGGCCATCCTGGCGGCATCATCCAGGGGGCAGCCCACCTCTATGGCGATCTGGGGGTTGGGGGGAGATAGGTAGGTGAGGCCAAGACGGGGCAGAGCGGGATGGGGTCCGGGACAGGGCATGGACAGGAGGTAACCCTCCCCCGTCCCCCACCGCAGCTCTGCTTTACCTGCATGGCCCAGGAGAGAGGGTTCTTCTGGATGGCCCAGGGGGTCAGCGCCACGCCGCTCTGGCTGATGCCTCGCCGGATGAGGCCCTTGTTGTAGGGAGAGAGGGTCTGCGACACACAGAGGTCCTGTCACCACGGCCTTGCCTCTCCTGCCCACACGGGCTCCACGAAGGTTAGCTAGACTGTCAACTTTAAGCTGTTCCCCACAACCCCCCATCAGCTCTCCAGCCCCCATCATCTCCCTCAACCCCCGGCAGCTTCCTCAGCCCCCATCATTCCCACCAACCCCCATCAGCTCCCTCAGCCCCCCTTAGCTCTCCTCAGCCGCCATCAGCTCCCCCAACACCCTGGGAGGTAGGTTTGCCCTCCCAGGTCCCCAGACCTGCAGAGAGACGCTGGCACCTCCGGCTGATTGCCCAAAGATGGTGATGTTGTCGGGGTCCCCCCCGAAGGCTGCAATGTTCCTCTTCACCCACGCGATGGCCATGTGCTGGTCCCGAAGGCCGTAGTTACCTGGGACAGGTGGGGGAGGGGCGGGGTTGGAGCCCATCAGGGGCTGGGGTGGAGGGACAGCATCCTCCATCTGGAGTCTGGTAAGCCCCAGGATGGTGCATGGTGGGTCCCCAGGAACCTGGTTGAATGAATGCTGGGGGCTCAGTAGAGGACCAGGAGCAAGAGGGCCAGGCTGCTCATCTCTCTCCCTGACACCGTCCCTCTTGTCTGACCTTTGGCCCTGTTTCCCCCGAGTCATCACCTCAATGTCTCATCTTCTGTCTTCCCCTGAGTCTCTGTCTCTGCTCCCTGGTCTCTTGTCCCTGCTCCCTGGTTTCCTGGGTCCCTGGCTGACTGGCTGGCAGCCTCTTCTCTCGCTACAGCTGCCGATGGGCTCCTGTGTCTCACTGTCCATCCCCAGCTCCCTGCTCTGCCAGTAGAATTCTGGGGCTTTCTGGGAGGCTTTCAGGAGTGGTAGGGAGAAAGCGGTGCCGAAGAGCCCCACAACTGCTCCCTCACCCCGGCCCAAGGCTCCGGACACACCTGGCAGGTTGGCATCCCCAGTGCTGAGGAAGCCCAGCGCCCCGAGGCGGTAGCTGAAGGTGACCACAATGACGGTGCCCCGCGTGGCGATCTCCTCCCCGTCGTACTGATAGTCACTGAAGAAGTTGAACCCTTGGCCGGACCCAAAGAGGAAGGCTCCTCCGAAGATCCAGATCATGACAGGCAGGTTCTGGGAAACTGAGGCAGGAGAGCAGCCCCGGTGACCCCAGCTGCCCCTCCCCATCCCCTCTGGGTGCTTATTTCAGGGAATTTCAGCTCTGGAGCCCACACACAGCCAAGGGGCTGGGCAGGGCTGGGCCTCTGGCTGCCTGGGCCATTCATGAAGGTTTGGGGACCTGGAGGGCATGGGGTGGGGGTGGATGCACCTTCCTTCTGGCCCTGGGGGACCCAGATGTTGAGGTAGAGGCAGTCCTCAGAGCCCTCTGTGTCATCCTGGGCGTGAGTGACTTGCAGGCATTGCTGCTTGAAGTCCTTGGCCTTCAGGGTCCCTTTGGGTGAACAAAGGGGCTGGCTTGAGGATGGTGGCCCCACCTGCCACACCAGGCACAGAGCCAGGCCAGCACCCACCCACCTACTCCCACCTTGCCAGCCGGGGTGCGGCTGGGGGTTCTCCAGGGCCTTGGGCGGGGCGGCGAAGGGGATGCCCTTGAAGATGTCCACAGAGCGGCCGCCGATGCCGAAGAGGCCGAGCTTCTTGTTGACGCCCTCCACAAAGCCCCCTTCCGTGTGCACCACGCCCAGCTGGGGAGAGGGCCAGGCTCAGGGGGCGCTGGCTGGGCGGCCAGTGGGGTGGGGCCACCCCAGCAGGTTCTAGGGTCCAGGACAGCTTCTAGGTAGGCACCCTAGTCACGCCCGCCTGTAGCTGTGGGTTCCTGTGGAAGCCCCGCTCCTCACCCCATAGCAGGGCCCTGAGGAAGGAGACCCTGGAGATGCCCCGAGGCTCCGGGCTCCCCCTGGAGGGACCCGCCCACAGGCAAGCAGGTGGGTGTCGCCCCTTTCAGAGGCTGGGGGCCAGGGGCCGGGCTCCGGGTTGAACTAGACTGAGGTCCAGACTCCTGTCCCGGCGCTGGGGGCTGTGATGGGCAACCTGCTGGCCTGCTCAGGGCCCAGCTCCCTTCTGTGCGGGGCCATGGCCATCCCCGGACAGAGGAACACCCTGAGGGCCCTGGTGGCCAAGGCGGACTCCGCAAATCAGCACTGAGGACGCCAGTGACCATGGGGTTTTGTTTGTGTTTGGCGTCAGTGCACCCTGTGTGCCCTGGAGAGCGCCTGTACCAGAACTTATTCGTGGTTTCTGACGTTCAAGTTCGTGGGTGTCCTGTATTTGAGCTGTGCCTGGGCCACAGCGTGAGCGTGGATTCAGGAGCAGAGGAAGGGCCAGGAAAGTGCCTGCTGGGTGTGGGCTCTTGGGGGCTCCTCCTGCCAGCGCCTCACCTGCCTGCCCCCCTCCCCTCTGCGGTGCCATCCCAGTTCATAGGCCGGGTTTGGGGAGCAGACAGGGGCCCCTCCTCACCCACAGGTCTCTCGCTTACCGTTGCTGCGCTCACTACTGCCAAGCAGCAGGCGAGGCCTAAGACAGCCAGCTCCAGGTGCCCCATGGTGCGTGTGCCTGCCTCAGGGGCCCTGCCTCTACGCAGGGGTATTTATGGGGCGGGACATCCGGGAGACATCCGGGAGCCGCCGGGGCTGGCAGCTGCCTGTGGATGGTTCCCTTCCCTTCCTCCTCCCTTCATCCCTTCCTCCAGGCAGGATAGCTGCAATTTCAGCCAAGCTCAGGGCCAAGGTCATGCAGGTATGGACACACACACACACACACACACGTGTGCATGGGTGCAGGGATGGTCCTCCTTGCTTATGATCTGCTGTTTGTGGGTGCCTGGTGCCCTCAGTGCACCTGGGCTGGTAACTGTAAATACTCAGGTGACCCAGGCCAGGGGCTGAGGGTTGGGGTTTAGCTGGGTGCAATTGTGGCTCATTGACAAGGGCCTGGGCTCAGCCTCAGAGAAGGGGGCCTGCTTCCCTCCAGGCCCAACCAGGGCCCCACCTCAAGCTCCGGAGCCCAGCAAAGGGAGTTCACAGAGGACTGGGCATGTCGCCTCTGGACAGAGAGGGCTGTGTGCTCCTGGGCAGCCACGTGGCTGAGCCTGGGTCCGAGGGCCACTGGTGTGCAGTCCGAGCTGGGTGTGGGGCCCAGAGCAACACAGAGCGATCCTGCCGTCAGGGAGGGCACCCTCACACTCAGCACCAGCAGCCCAGGATGGGAGGACTGGAGGCTCAGGCGGGCACAGGTGTGGAGGGAAGGGGGCTCCCGCCCAGCCTGGTGGCTTCCCTGAGGAAGAGGAAGGGCCTGGCTTCAGAAATGCACCAGAGACAGAGGGGGTGACAGACAGAGAGACAGAGGGAGGGAGAGACAGAGACCGAAAAACAAAGAGACAGAGATCATGGAGACACACAGACAGAGAGAGACAGATACGGGGAGAGCCAGAGATAATGGGGACACAGAGGCAGAGGGAGAGAGGTCTGAGCAGAGTGTGTGAGAGCAGAAAGGCAGCGTGTGGCTCCGGGAGGGTGTCTCACTCGGGAACCAGAGGAATCTCCATGGACAAACCCCGGGCTCCTGTCTCTGTGGAGCTGGCAGCACTGCCTTCCCCAGGGATGGGGGCGCTCAGGGCCCGGGGACAGCAGAGCCCTCCCAGGCCAGCGGCCCCTCACCCAGGCCCTCAGCCCTTTGCTACCAGGAGCCGTGCTTGTCGTTCTAAAACTACATTCAAGGAGACAGGGGCCCCTGCCTCGCCCGCTGTGGTGGTCGCCTTTCCTTCCTCCTCTCTCTGCCCCTTCGTCCAGGCAGGATAGCCGGGGACAGCACCATGGAGGGGGGCAGGCAGGTGAGGCGCTGGCAGGAAGAGCCCCCGAGAGTCCCCACCAGCACGCACCTTCCTGGCCCTTCCTCTGCCCCTGCATCGTACTCATACGATGTCGCAGGCGCAGCTCACATACAGGACGCCCACAAACTCGAATGTCCGGGGACGGCCATGTCCCTGGCACAGAAGGGAGCTGGGCCCTGAGCTGGGCCTATTGACCCAGAGCCCAGGTCTCCTGGGATGCAGGTGGGGAGGGGGCCGCACAGTGGGAAGCAGGAGCTGGGCAGGCTGGGCCTGTGGGTGAGGACCGGGGAGCAAAGGGTTTGACGGGTGCATTTGTTAACAGCCCAAGTGCCCATCGGTAGATGAGTGGATAAAAAGCTGTGGTACATTCACACCATGGAATACTATGCGGCTGTAAAAAGGAAGGAACTCTGACCCTCTGAGACAGCCTGGCGGGACCTGGAGACTATTGTGCTGAGTGAAGTGAGCCAGTGGGAGAAAGACAAGTGTCACATAATCTCATTCATGTGGAATCTAA
Organism: Myotis daubentonii; assembly: GCF_963259705.1. Taxonomy (NCBI): domain Eukaryota; kingdom Metazoa; phylum Chordata; class Mammalia; order Chiroptera; family Vespertilionidae; genus Myotis; species Myotis daubentonii. The sequence goes on along the minus strand of NC_081850.1, from coordinate 79,861,275 downwards.
TGAACCAAATAAACTGACAAATAAAACAGAACCATCGACATGGAAGCATCGAACAGAAGGACAGATCTTGGAGTGAAAGTGGAGGGAGGGCGGGAAGAGATGAATCCAGAACTTTTGTTTGGGTCAGTGGTTTGGGTCAGTGGTTCGATCTGTGGACTGAAGGGTCCCAGGTTCAATTCCAGTCAGGGGCAGGTGCCAGGGTGGTGGGCCTGATTCCCAGTAGAGTGTGTGTAGAAGGCAGCCAATCAATGGTTCTCTCTCATCATTGATGTTTCTGGCTCTCTCTTTGCTCCCTTCCTCTCCGAAATAAAAAATACATACATTTTAAAAAGTAAAATAAACAAAATAGCCTGGCGGGTGTGGTTCAGTTGGCTGAGCATCTTCCCATGCACCAACAGGTCACCCTTCCCATTCCCAGTCAATGCACATGCAGGCCTCAATCCCCAGTAGGGGGCACGCAGGAGGGAGCCGATCCATCCTATATAATAAAGGCTAATATGGAAATTGTTCCCACGGGACTTTGACCAACCAGGAGTTCGACCGCTGGCTATGATGTGCACTGACCACCAGGGAGCAGCGTGGAATGAAGGAAGGCCCGAGTCGGCAGCCAGCAGGGCATGCAGGCGGGGGCACGGGGGAAGGAAGGCCCTAATCGGCCCTGGTCGCTGGCCAGGTCTAGGGACCCATCAGTGCATGCATTTTGTGCATCGGGCCTCTAGTGTATCTATCAGATTTATGTTTCTCTCTCTCCTTCTCTCTCTAAAAAGAAAATCAATTTAAAAAGAGACTGAAATATTTAGAATAGGCAAATAGATTGAGACAGGAGGTAGAATATATTAATAGGACTCAGAGGAGGGGAGTTACTGTGAAATGGTACAAAGTTTTTGTTTTAGTGATGCAAAGTTTTGAAACTACATAATGGTTATCATTGCACATTAGTGTGATTGCAGTTAATATCACTGAATTGAAGTCTTATAAATTGTTCAACTAGAGTATTTTCTGTTATGTATATTTTACCCCGATGGTTGTTGTTTTTTAATATGTTTTTATTGATTTCAGAGAAGAAGGGAGAGGGGGTGAGAATTAGAAACATCAATGATGAGAGAGAATCACTGATCAGCTGCCTCCTGCAGGCCCACACTGGGGATCCAGCCCACAACCCAGGCAGGTGCCCTTGACCAGAATCAACCCGGGACCCTTCAGTCCTCAGGCCAATGCTCTGTCCTCTGAGCCAAACCGGCTAGGGCTTTCCCTGATATTTAAAAAGTAACAGTTGCAAGGACCACCTCCTGAGCCAGGACGGGCTGCCTTCCTTTGGCGGAAGAGGGAGGAGTTTGGCTGGGCTTGTGGTTTCTGCTGCCCACCAGGAGGAATTCGTAGATTTCAAGTTCAGAACGGAACCCACCTGTACTAAGTGGGGGAGTGTGGACAGATCACAGCTGCCACTGGGGAGGCGAGGCTGGGAGGACTGTCGGGGACTTCGCATTGTGTTCTCAGGGGCCCGGGCTTTTCCTTACCGGATTGGAACCCGTCCTGGGAAGGCCTCTCTGTCGGCGGTGTGTCTGGGAAAGTGTGGAGAGCGATTACAGTGTTTGGACAGGATCAAACCTTGAACTCATGAGAGGGCAGGTTCTCTCGTGGCAAAGCCACGTGCAAGTCCCGGCTTGGAGGACAAAGCCCTCCCAGCACAGTTATAACCAAAGGCTATAGTTATACACTTGACCTTATGGTCCGAACCTGCGGTCTCAGGTGGCACAGTGATAGAGGCTGCGGGAGGTGCAGCATTGATAGAGTTCAGGTGCATGTAATTGAGTAGACTCCAAACCTGTGAGACACTGTAAACATCTTGAGCCCTTACTTTGCCTCGTGGAAACTGGCTGTTAAACAAAGACTCAGCTTGCAGGCTGTGGCCCTGTCTCTCCATCTGAGAGCAGTACCCCACCCAGCCCCAGCTTTATTCTCTTCTTTGTCGTCTTCTTCTATTTTTTTAAAAAAATATATTTTATTGATTTTTGTACAGACAGGCTGGGAGAGGGATAGAGAGTTAGAAACATTGATCAGCTGCCTTCTGCACTCCCCCCACTGGGGATGTGCCCGCAACCAAGGTACATGCCCTTGACCCCAATCGAACATGGGAACCTTCAGTCTATAGGCCGATGCTCTAACCACTGAGCGAAACTGATTAGGGCTTGTCTGTCCTTCTTTAATCCTTCACCACCCCCGCCCCCTCAGGTTCACCCCTGGCCGTGCTGAGCGAGAAACAGGAAGCATTTGTGATGCAGCTCATTTAAGGCGACAGCTGGGCCCCGGGAACCAGGAGCTGCCGCTCTTCACAGGCTCCATTTCACCCAGGACCAGGCGCTGGGCCAGCCCCCTCGCCTGCCCGCACGTGGTCTGAGGAGTCCCAGGTGAGTGCGGGTTGGCAGGATAGACTTGCTGATTCCTGAGCCCTCTCACCCCCTGGCCCAGAGGAACCCAGGGCTGTGAGGTCTGAGGTCCTCCACTCAGGCTGTGACCAGTTTAGACTCACTGGTCCTGAAGGGTAGACGGGCTGGAGCCCTGAGAGCCTGCAGCCCCTGGCTGGCTGCCCTCGCTGTCCAGGGCTGTGCTGTGGTTCTGCCATGGGGAGGTGGGCGCTTAGATCACCTCGTGGGGGAGATGGAAGGATGGGGCAGGGAGGGCGAGAGGAACACCACACACACTGCCTGCTGTTCCCACCGCCTGGCCAGGGAAACACTGGACCATGTGCATCGGGTGGCCGGCTGGTGACCTGAGCTGCCCCTGCCATGCATACCCCCAGCAGGAACCTTCTCTCCTCTGAGCCCTCACGCCTGCTCTGAGCTGACCTGGTGAGCTTTGGTGTCTCAGACCTGGGCTTGAGTCCTCGCTGTGAGGGCCTGGGGCACGTGACCCCTCTTGGAGCCCTGGCGCTGTAGGACATGTGCCAGCATGGCCAGCTTCTGATGGAAGCGGTGCCTGAACCTCCCCAGGCACAGAGAAGGGAGGGGGAGGGACGAGGATGGGAGACCAAGGCCCTGTGGGCGTGGGCCGGCATCATGGTGGAGACCCTCCAGGCACCCGCCTCAGCTAGACAGGGGGAGGGGGAGGCAACTAGAAAAGGCCTCAGCCCAATTTTTTTAAATGGCCCAATAGGAGGACCTAGTGGATGTGTCAGGAAACAGCTGAGCCCATAGCACGCAGCCAATGAGGAACAGGAGGACGGCCAATTAAGTGGACTGTGCTCCCGGCCCAGGTGAGCCTGGGCAATGGGCGGACACCCGCTCTCCAGAGCGCAGTCAAGGTCTGGATTTCACCGCACTTCTGTCTCCGAGTCCCTATTTGAGTTCGGACAGGTGAGCCTGTCTCACAGTAACTGTCTGCAACGGGGGTGTCCACAGTTTCCACCTGAGTCTCAGACCTGGGTTTGAGTTCCTGATGTGAGGACCTGGGGCACATGACCCCTCTCAAGGCCTAGTATCTTTCCAAAAAGGGGGTGTCCACAGTGCCCACCGCCTGGGCCATGTGAGGTCAGGATGGGGGAGCCCCCGGTGCAGGCGGTGCCCCGTCCCAGACCTTGCTGAGGTGGCCATGGCCCTGCATCTGACCTCTGCCTCCCGCTCCCCTCCGGACTCTGCCAGAGCCAGCGGGCAGCACCCCTGGCCCTGCTGGTGGGCACCCAAGGCCCAGCCCTGTACCCTCTGCTCTGAGCCCTGCGGGATGCATTACTGTCTCTGCCTGGGACCCAGCTGGTGGCGAATCCGTTTCTCTCCCAGGCCATTCCTGTTAAACAGAGCCGCTCCTCGCACCCTGAGGGCATGCCAAGGCTGGGTCCAGTGTTTCAGAGGCAGCTGCCCACATGTCCCACCCTCACCCCCATCAGGGCCTGCAGCCTGAGCTCAGCCCTCGCGCTGATGCTTCTCCGACCCTCTTTCCTCCTCTGAAATGAGGGGGGCACCCCACTTCCTGAGCTGGACACAGGCAGAGCCTGGGCGGGCAGCTGACGTCATGAGGGCAAAGAGGGTTGCCAGAGAGAGAAGGGCTTTATTCAGGAGGAGTTGGGGAGGGAGGTGGGCTCCTTGGGTCCCACCTGTGGCTCTGGGGCAGGGACATTAGAAGCCAATGGCTGCGGGCATCTGAGCCCCCTCAGAGTCACCAGTGGGGGGCTCAGGGGGAGCCCTCAGAGTCGTCCGAGGAGGGCACGAGGGTGGCCCCGTCTCCATTCACAGTGGGCAGTGCCTGGTAGGTCTGGGTCCAGTACTGCAGGTAGCTGCTCCTCAGGTGCCTCTTCATGGACTGGCCATCCATCTTGTTGTTAATCTCCAGGTAGTTGTCGTTTTCCTGGGTGTAGGGCTCCCATTGGGTGGGCACAGCCGAGTGGCCCTGGTTGGGGTCCCTGCAGATGAGGAAAAGGCCGTGTGGGGTCTGAGTGCTCACAGGAGGCTGGAGACCTCCATGCTGACCTGATCCACCAGGGCCTCACTGTCTCCTGGGCATGGGCTGGGCATGTACATGTTCTGCGCCCAACCAGGAACTCTATCCTCACACATAGGGGGTACTGGGGCTCAGCGAGGTTAAGTGTACATGAGGGGACAGGCATGTGGGCCCAGGTGGCAGGAGGCCTGGCGCAGCCTCACCCGCCTTACCCAGTTCTGGCAAAGTTGGTCCAGTAGGCGATCATGGTCCGGGAGACAGTCCTGTCTTGGGCCCGGTAGATCAGAGGGTTGTCGAAGGGCTTCCCATACACGTAGGGGAGTTCAGTGATGTGGTCGGCGCCCATCCAGCTTGGGTACAACGGAATGCGAGAAGGATGGGAGAACAGGTAGGTGTAGGTCCGGGCACTCCTGAGGAGGGAGGGACACCGCCCAAGTTGGCAGTGAGCTCACCTGGGCCCCCCAGGCAAGAGCTGGGCACTGGAGGGAGGCCCTGGGGAGAGCAGGGAGGAACCGGGAAATCCCCAGACTCAGGAGGGACCTGGGTCCCTGCACCGGGGAAGGGAAGACGGTGGGGTTTGTGGTTCTGGGATTTCGAGTGTATCCACACTTCCCTCCCCAAAGCCTATGGAGGCGTCTTCCTTCCTTTTCTCTGCAGATGAGTTTGTGTTCTTCGTCGGGTACATACCTGACCCACCCAATGAACAACACAAGTTCATGTAGTTGCTACAAGCTTTCATCCTACACTTCCTAGGTATTTTCTCTCCCTTCCGTGTCGGCATCCCTAATGCACTTTTTATTTTCACTGGAGGTTTACCAGGTGGCCGCAGGCCAAAGTTGTTATGAATGTTGGCAAACTCCAAACCCACAACAGAGACCATCATCCCGTGTTCTGTCCCCCTGGGCCTGGGGGGTGCGGGGAGGCTGCAGACACTGCAGGGAGGCCTGTGGGCTGAGGGAATGGGGCACTGATAACCTGATAGATAGAGCACCTGAATTAATCTGAACGGTAACCCTATTATTTTCAATCTTAGAACACACATACTTATGTGAATAGGGGGTTAAGTTTTCCTGAAATTTCCTTTGAAGGCCTGTGCAAAAAATGAAGGAGGTGACTCAGCTTTGAATCCAGCAAGCAGAACCAATAAGCATGGTCAGACAGACCCACCAGGAGTCAAAACATCATCTCATCCCCATCATCTCATCCCCATCATCTCATCCCCATCATCTCAGCCACATCATCTCATCCACATCATCTCATGGTTCATTGACTACAATAGCTGATGTGTGCGGACACCCAGGGCTGTACCTAGCACCCCAGCCCCTTCGCCTTTATAGTCCTGTCCCCTACACCTGCTGGAAAACAGGATTTGATTAGTTGTAAGCACCCTGTCTTCTGATTGGCTGGCCTTCTCAATAAACACCTCATATGGTTCAACCAGGCCTTCGTTATTGGACACAGGGACAGGCAACCCCAGCCCACCCGGGGGTTTCCCAGTAACATGAGGAGGGTTTTGTAAAGGCCCCTGAGCTGGGAGGTGAGGAGAGGACTTCTCAAGTCTCGTCAGGCCTGGGCAAGGCAGATGGAGCAGGCACCGCTGTGACCCCATCACGGCTTTCCCGGGCCTCCCTGACCCCCTGAGCCGCCCACTGGGGAGGCCTTGCTGGGCAGGTCCATGACCCAGGCCTCTCCTGCGAGGGCCCTCACTTGGCGTTGGCTCTGTGCTGGGCCATGGCCATCTTCGTAGGCATCAGGAAGAGGACGTCGGTCTCAAAGTCCACCACCGTCTTCTTCTTGGCCTCCTGGGAGGAGTCCTCAGCCCAGGACGCCGTGTAGAAGTCAAAGGTGGCATTGGCACCTCTGGGCCCCTTGGCAATGGTGAGCCCACTGACCAGCTTGAAGAAGTCCTCCCTGCAGGGACAAGCCGACACTGGATCCTGGACCTGGGCCAGCGTAGCATCCCCCCCAAACCACCGCAAGGGGCCTGCAGATGGCCCGCTACACCGGCCAACTTCTTACTCCAGCTGAGGCCTCCCCAAGAGGCCCCCAGGCATTTCCCTAGCCCTGAACCCTACTCACCCTGTGACGGTCAGCAAGGCCACATTGATGGCTGGCAAGTCAACGCTGGCAAAGAGGTGGCCGTCCATGTCGTTGGTGCCAGCGATGTAGTCGATGTCGGCCGCGTTGGCGAAAAGGTTGATGGGGTCGTTGGGGATGAAGTCTCCATCCACGACAGGCAAGAGGCCCAAATAGTACAGGCCTGGGTCTGCTTGTAGAGCAGGGGTCCTCACACCTTTCAGAGCCCCCCTGCCAGACCCCGGGCCCAGGGGCAGCCCCTGCCTCCTCTGATCCAGACCAGGGTCCTCAGCCTGTCCCCTGACATGGGACCTGGATAGTTCTAAGGCCTGGGCTGCCCTGCGGGTGTGGAGCAGCTTCCCTGGCCCCGTCTGCTAGAGGTCAGCACCCCCCAGTGTGGCAACCCAGACTGTGTGCTGACTGCCACAGGCTCCCTGGAGCCAAACCATCCCGCTGACAGCCACGGTGTCTGAGGCCCCTAAAATTGGGTGCAAATGACTGTTTCTGTCCGTGGTTGGGGGAAAAGGTGAACCAGCTTCCCAAGGGGTCAGGACCCAGGGAGGCTCAGAGGGAGGGATGGCGCCCTCAGCACAGCCAGTCGAGGCCACGGAGGCAACAAGGGCCCCGACGGCACCGGGCTCCCAGGGATGCCAGTGAGCGGGTGAAAGGCCAGGCCGCAGCCCCTCAATCCTCACTTGTTTGGGAGCATGGCCATCCCCCCATATGGAGTCCCCACTCACACTTCCGTCCCAACAGGGGCATCTTATAGGCCAGCGTCAGGGCCCGGGGGTCGGTGGCCTTCAGACACTTGGCCATCCTGGCAGTATCATCCAGTGGGCAGCCCACCTTCTTGGCGATCTGAGGGTTGGGGGGAGACAGGTAGGTGAGGCCAGTGCAGGGGGCCTTGGGGACCGGGACAGGGCATGGACAGGAGGTAATCCTCCCCCCGCCCACCACAGCTCCGTTTTACCCCCTTGGCCCAGAAGAGAGGGTTCTTCTGGATGGCCCAGGGGGTCAGCGCCACGCCGCTCTGGCTGATGGCTCGCCGGATGAGGCCCTTGTTGTAGGGAGAGAGGATCTGCAACACACAGTTGTCCTGTCACCATGGCCTCGCTCTCCTGCCCACCCGGGCACCACCAGGGACAGCCAAACTGTCAGCTTCATGTTGTTCCCCACAGCCCCCTTCTGCTCCCCCAGTTCCCATCACATCACCCAGCCACATCAGCTCACCAAGTTCCCATCATCTCACCTAGCCCCATTGGCTCACCCAGCCTCGATCAGCTCCCCCAACACCCGTCAGTTCCCTCAGCCCCCATTAGCTCTCCTAGTTCCCATCAGCTCCCCCTGAGCTCCCCGCTAACACCCTGGGTGGAAGGCCCGCCCTCCCACTGTTCTTTAGACCTGCAGAGAGACGCTGACACTTCCAGATGATTGCCCAAAGATGGTGATGTTGTCGGGGTCCCCCCCGAAGGCCGCAATGTTCCTCTTCACCCACGCAATGGCCATGTGCTGGTCCCGAAGGCCATAGTTACCTGGGACAGGTGGGGGAGCACATCAGGAACTGGGATGGGGGGAGAGCCTCCTCCATGTGGAGACCCCTGTCAAGCCCCAGGATGGCGCAAGGCGGGTCCCAGGAGGCTGTTGAATGAGGTGCTGGGGGGGGTGTGGGGCTCAGGTAGGGGACCAGGACCAGAAGGGCCAGGCTGCTCTACTCTCTCCCTGACACGGTCCCTCTTGTTGTCTGTCTGTCCTATGATTCAGTGTCCCCTGAGTCACCACGTCAGTGTCTCATCTTCTGTTTCTCCCTGGGTCCCTGTCCCTGCTCCCTGGTCTCCCTGGGTCCCTGTCCCTGGTCTCTGGTCTCCCTGGGACCCTGTCCCTGCTCCCTGGTCTCCCTGGGTCCCTGTCCCTGGTCTTCGGTCTCCCTGGGACCCTGTCCCTGCTCCCTGGTCTCCCTGGGTCTGGGTATCTGCTCCCTGGTGTCCCTGGGTCCCTGCATGGCTGGCTGGCAGCCTCTTCTCTCACTACAGCTGCGGATGGGCTCCTGTGTCTCACTGTCCATCCCCAGCTTCCTGCTCTGCCAGTAGAATTCTGGGTCTCTCTGGGAGACTTTCAGGAGTTGTTCGGTGAAAGTGGTGCTGAAGGGCCCCTGCCAGCTCCCTCACCCCTGGACTCACGCGCCCGACACACCTGGCAGGTTGGCGTCCCCAGTGCTGAGGAAGCCCAGCGGCCCAACACGGTGGTTGAAGGTGACCAATATAACGTTGCCCCGCGTGGTGATCTCCTCCCCGTCGAACTGATAGTCACTGAAGAACTTTAACCCTTGGCCGGTCCCAAAGAAGAAGGCCCCTCCGAAGATCCAAATCATGACAGGCAGGTTCTGGGAAACTGAGGCAGGAGAGCAGACCCGGTGACCCCAGCTGCCCCTCCTCATCCCCTCTGGGTGCTTGTTTCAGGGAATTTCAGCTCTGGAGCCCACACACAGCCAAGGGGCTGGGCAGGGCTAGGCCTCTGGCTGCCTGGGCACTTTCTGCAGGTTCAGGGACCAGGAAGGCATGGGGTGGGGGGATGCACCTTCCTTCTGGCCCTGGGGGACCCAGATGTTGAGGTAGAGGCAGTCCTCGGAGCCCCTGGTATTTAACTGGGTGAGAGTGATTTGCAGGCATCGCTGCTTGAAGTTCTTGGCCTTCAGGGTCCCTGTGGGTGACCAGAGGGGCTGGCGTGAGGATGGTGGCCCCATACCCCACTGTAGGCACAGGACCAGCCCAGTACTCCCCCTCCCCCCGACCAACTCCCACCTTGCCAGCCGGGGTGCGGCTGGGCGTTCTCCAGGGCCTTGGGCGGGGCGGCGAAGGGGATGCCCTTGAAGATGTCCACAGAGCGGCCGCCGATGCCGAAGAGGCCAAGCTTCTTGTTGACGCCCTCTACGAAGCCCCCTTCCGTGTGCACCACGCCCAGCTGGGGAGAGGGCCAGGCTCAGGGGGCGCAGGCTAGGCGGCCAGTGGGGTGGGGCAACCCCAGCAGGTTCTAGGGCTCCAGGACAGCTTCTAGGTAGGGACCCTAGTCACGCCCGCCTGTAGCTGTGGGTTCCTGTGGAAGCCCCGCTCCTCACCCCATGGCAGGGCCCTGAGGTAGGAGGCCCTGTAGCTGCCCCGGGGCTCCTGAGTGACCCTGGAGGGGCCCGGGCCACCGGCAAGCAGTTGGGTGTCGCACCTTCTTGGGGGCCGGGGCCGGGGGCCAGGCTCCGAGTTGAACTAGACCGAGGTCCAGACTCCTGTTCCGACGCTGGGGGCTGTGATGGGCAACCTGCTGGCCTGCTCAGGGCCCAGCTTCCTTCTGTGCGGGGCCATGGCCATCCCCGGACAGAGGAACACCCTGAGGGCCCTGGTGGCCAAGGCGGACTCCGCAAATCAGCACTGAGGACGCCAGTGACCCTGGGGTGTTGTTTGTGTTTGGCGTCAGTGCACCCTGTGTGCCCTGGAGAGCGCCTGTACCAGAACTTATTCCTGGTTTCTGACGTTCAAGTTCGTGGGCGTCCTGTATTTGAGCTGCGCCTGCACCACAGCGTGAGCGTGGATGCAGGGGCAGAGGAAGGGCCAGGAAAGTGCCTGCTGGGTGTGGGCTCTCAGGGGCTCTTTCTGCCAGCGCCTCACCTGCCTCCCCCCCTCCCCTATACCCTCCCTACCACCCATCCGCAGTGCCGGACCCAGTTCCCAGGCCGGGTTTGGGGAGCAGACAGGGGCCCCTCCTGGCCCGCTGGGCTCTTGCTTACCGATGCTGAGTTCGCTACTGCCAAGCAGCAGGCGATGCCTAAGACAGCCAGCTCCAGGCGCCCCATGGTGCGTGTGCCTGTCTCAGGGCCCCTGCCTCTGAGCAGGGGTATTTATGGGGCGGGACATCCGGGAGACATCCGGGAGCCAGGGCTGGCAGCTGCCTGTGGATGGTTCCCTTCCCCTACCCTCCCTCTGCCCCTTCCTCCAGGCAGGATAGCTGCCATATCCAGCCAGGCTCAGGGCCAAGGTCATGCAGGTGTGGGCACACACACACTCACATACACAGTCACATGCATAGCTGCCCTTTCCAGGCGGGTTCAGGGCCAAGGTCATGCAGGTGTGGGCACACAGACACTCACATACACAGTCACATGCATAGCTGCCCTTTCCCGGCGGGTTCAGGGACAAGGTCATGCAGGTGTGGGCACAAACACACACACACACACACACACACACACACACACACGTGCACGGGTGCAGGGATGGTCCTCCTTGCTCATGATCTGCTGTTCGTGGGTGCCTGGTGCCCTCAGTGCACCTGGGCTGGTAACTGGAAATAGTCAGGTGGCCCAGGCCAGGGGCTGAGGGTTGGGACCTAGGTGGGTGCAATTGTGGCTCATTGACAAGGCCCTGGGCTCACCCTCAGAGAAGGGGGCCAGCTTCCCACCAGCCCTGGCCTGGCCCCCTCCTGGAGCTCCGGGGCCCAGCAAAGGGAGTTCACAGGGGACTGGGCATGTCGCCTCCGGACAGAGAGGGCTGTGTGCTCCTGGGCAGCCACGTGGCTGAGCCTGGGTCCGAGGGCCCATGGGTGTGCAGTCCGAGCTGGATGTGGGGACCCAGAGCAACACAGGGCGATCCTGCCCTCAGGGAGGGCACCCCTCACAGTCAGCACCGGCAGAGAGACGTTAGGGGTGGGGGTGAGGGTGGGGGGAACAGACAGGAAGACAGAGGGAGAGGCAGATAATGGAGACACAGAGGCAGAGGGAGAGTGGTCTGAGCAGAGTGTGTGAGAGCAGAAAGGCAGCGTGTGGCTCGGGGAGGGTGTCTCACTCGGGAACCAGAGGAATCTCCATGGACAAACCCCGGGCTCCTGTCTCTGTGGAGCTGGCAGCACTGCCTTCTCCAGGGATGGGGGGCGCTCAGGGCCCGGGGACAGCAGAGCCCTCCCAGGCCAGCGGCCCCTTGCCCGGGCCCCTCAGCCCTTCGCTACCAGGAGCCCTGCTTGTCGTTCTAAAACTACATTCAAGGAGACAGGGGCCCCTGCCTCGCCCGCTGTGGTGGTCGCCTTTCCTTCCTCCTCTCTCTGCCCCTTTGTCGAGGCAGGATAGCCGGGGACAGCACCATGGAGGGGGGCAGGCAGGTGAGGCGCTGGCAGGAAGAGCCCCCGAGAGCCCACACCCAGCAGGCACCTTCCTGGCCCTTCCTCTGCCCCTGCATCGTACTCATACGATGTCGCAGGCGCAGCTCACATACAGGACGCCCACAAACTCGAATGTCCGGGGACGGCCATGTCCCTGGCACAGAAGGGAGCTGGGCCCAGAGCTGGGCCTATTGACCCAGAGCCCAGGTCTCCTGGGATGCAGGTGGGGAGGGGGCCGCACAGTGGGAAGCAGGAGCTGGGCAGGCTGGGCCTGTGGGTGAGGACCGGGGAGCAAAGGGTTTGACGGGTGCATTTGTTAACAGCCCAAGTGCCCATCGGTAGATGAGTGGATAAAAAGCTGTGGTACATTCACACCATGGAATACTATGCGGCTGTAAAAAGGAAGGAACTCTGACCCGCTGAGACAGCCTGGCGGGACCTGGAGACTATTATGCTGAGTGAAGTGAGCCAGTGGGAGAAAGACAAGTGTCACATAATCTCATTCATGTGGAATCTAATGAACCAAATAAACTGACAAATAAAACAGAACCATCGACACGGAAGCATGGAACAGAAGGACAGATCTCGGAGTGAAAGTGGAGGGAGGGCGGGAAGAGATGAATCCAGAACTTCTGTTTGGGTCAGTGGTTTGGCTCAGTGGTTCGATCTGTGGACTGAAGGGTCTCAGGTTTGATTCCAGTCAGGGGCAGGTGCCAGGGTGGTGGGCCTGATTCCCAGTAGAGTGTGTGTAGAAGGCAGCCAATCAATGGTTCTCTCTCATCATTGATGTTTCTGGCTCTCTCTTTGCTCACTTCCTCTCTGAAATAAAAAATACATACATTTTAAAAAGTAAAATAAACAAAATAGCCTGGCCGGTGTGGTTCAGTTGGTTGAGCGTCTTCCCATGCACGAACAGGTCACCCTTCCCATTCCCAGTCAATGCACATGCAGGCCTCAATCCCCAGTAGGGGGCACGCAGGAGGGAGCCGATCCATCCTATATAATAAAGGCTAATATGGAAATTGTTCCCACGGGACTTTGACCAACCAGGAGTTCGGCCGCTGGCTATGATGTGCACTGACCACCAGGGAGCAGCGTGGAATGAAGGAAGGCCCGAGTCGGCAACCAGCAGGGCATGCAGGCGGGGGCACGGGGGAAGGAAGGCCCCAATCGGCCCTGGTCCCTGGCCAGGTCTAGGGACCCATCAGTGCATTTCCTGCACCGGGCCTCTAGTGTATCTATCAGATTTATGTTTCTCTCTCTCCTTCTCTCTCTAAAAAAAAAATAAATTTTAAAAAAGTGACAGAAATGTTTAGAATAGGCAAATAGATTGAGACAGGAGGTAGAATATATTAATAGGACTCAGAGGAGGGGAGTTACTGTGAAATGGGTATAAAGTTTTTGTTTTAGTGATGCAAAGTTTTGAAACTACATAATGGTTATCATTGCACATTAGTGTGATTGCAATTAACATCACTGAATTGAAGTCTTATAAATTGTTCAACTAGAGTATTTTCTGTTATGTATATTTTACCCCGATGGTTTTTTTAAAAATATATTTTTATTGATTTCAGAGAAGAAGGGAGAGTGAGAAATAGAAACATCAATGATGAGAGAGAATCATTGATCAGCTGCCTCCTGCAAGCCCACACTGGGGATCCAGCCCACAACCCAGGCATGTGCCCTTGAGCAGAATCAAACCCGGGACCCTTCAGTCCTCAGGCCAATGCTCTGTCCTCTGAGCCAAACCGGCTAGGGCTTTCCCTGATATTTAAAAAGTAACAGTTGCAAGGACCACCTCCTGACCCAGGACGGGCTGCCTTCCTTTGGCGGAAGAGGGAGGAGTTTGGCTGGGCCTGTGGTTTCTGCTGCCCACCAGGAGGAACTCGTAGATTTCAAGTTCAGTAGGAACCCACCTGCACTAAGTCGGGGAGTGTGGACAGATCAAAGCCTGTCACTGGGGAGGCGAGGCGGAGAGTACTGGCCAGTGGCCTCTGTCAGGGACTTCGCATTCTGTTCTCCAGGGCCCGGGCCTTCCTTAACTGAATCGGAACCCGTCCTGGGAAGGCCTCTCTGGCGGCAGTGTGACTGGGGAAGTGTGGAGAGCGGTTACAGCGTTTGGACAGATTCAAACCTCAGATAATGAGAGGGCAGGTTCTCTCGTGGCAAAGCCACGTGCAAGTCCCGGCTTAGAGGACAAAGCCCTCCCAGCACAGTTATAACCAAAGGCTATAGTTATACACTTGACCTTATGGTCCGAACCTGCGGTCCCAGGTGGCACAGTGATAGAGGCTGCGGGAGGTGCAGCATTGATAGGGTTCAGGTGCATGTAATTGAGTAGATTCCAAACCTGTGAGACACTGTAAACATCTTGAGCCCTTACTTTGCCTCGTGGAAACTGGCTGTTAAACAAAGACTCAGCTTGCAGGCTGTGGCCCTGTCTCTCCATCCGAGAGCAGTACCCCACCCAGCCCCAGCTTTATTCTCCTGTCTGTCGTCCTCTTCTATTTTTCTAAAAAAATATATTTTATTAATTTTTGTACAGAGAGGCTGGGAGAGGGATAGAGAGTTAAAACATTTACCAGCTGCCTCCTGCACACCCCCCACTGGGGATGTGCCCGCAACCAAGGTACATGCCCTTGACCCCAATCGAACATGGGAACCTTCAGTCTGTAGGCCGATGCTCTAACCACTGAGCCAAACTGATTAGGGCTTGTCTGTCCTTTAATCCTTCACCACCCCTGCCCCCTCAGGTTCACCCCTGGCCGTGCTGAGCGAGAAACAGGAAGCATTTGTGATGCAGCTCATTTAAGGCGACAGCTGGGCCCCGGGAACCAGGAGCTGCCGCTCTTCACAGGCTCCATTTCACCCAGGACCAGGCGCTGGGCCGCCCCCCTCGCCTGCCCGCACGTGGTCTGAGGAGTCCCAGGTGAGTGCGGGTTTGCAGGATAGACTTGCTGATTCCTGAGCACTCACAGCCCCTGGCCCAGAGGAACCCAGGGCTGTGAGGTCTGAGGCCCTCGTCTCGGGCTGTGACCAGTTTAGACTCCCTGATCCTGAAGGGTAGATGTGCTGGAGCCCTGAGAGCCCCCAGGCCCTGGCTAGCTCCCCTCTCTGTCCAGGGCTGTGCTGTGGTTCTGCCATGGGAAGGTGGGCGCTTGGATCCCCTCGTGGGGGAGGTGGAAGGATGGGGCAGGGAGGGCGAGAGGAACACCACACACACTGCCCGCTGTTCCCACCGCCTGGCCAGGGAAACACTGGACCGTGTGCATCACGGTGGCCGGCTGGTGCCCTGAGCTGCCCCTGCCATGCACACCCCAGCAGGAACCTTCTCTCCTCTGAGCCCTCACGCCAGATCTGAGCTGACCTGGTGAGCTATGGAGTCTGAGACCTGGGCTTGAGTCCTCGCTGTGAGGGCCTGGGGCACGTGAGCCCTCTTGGAGCCCTGGCGCAGTAGGACATGTGCCAGCATGGCCAGCTTCTGATGGAAGCGGTGCCTGAACCTCCCCAGGCACAGAGAAGGGAGGGGGAGGGACGAAAATGGGAGACCAAGGCCCTGTGGGCGTGGGCCGGCATCATGTGGGAGACCCTCCAGGCACCGGCCTCAGCTAGACAGGGAGACGGGGAGCAAGTAGAAAAGGCCTCAGCCCAATTATATTAAATGGCCCAATGGGAGGACCTAGAGGACGTGTCAGGAAACAGCTGAGCCCATAGCACGGAGCCAATGAGGAACCGGAGGATGGCCAATTAAGTGGACTGTGCTCCCGGCCCAGGTGAGCCTGTGCAATGGGCGGACACCCGCTCTCCAGAGCGCAGTCAAGGTCTTGCTTTCACCGCACTTCTGTCTCTGAGTCTGTCATTTGAGTTCGAACAGGTGAGCATGCCTCACAGTAACTGTCTACAACGGGGGTGTCCACAGTTTCCACCTGAGTCTCAGACCTGGGTTTGAGTTCTTGATGTGAGGGCCTGGGGCACATGACCCCTCTCAAGGCCTAGTATCTGTCCAAAACAGGGGGTGTCCACAGTGCCCGCCGCCCGGGCCATGTGAGGTCAGGATGGGGGAGCCCTGGTGCAGGCGGTGCCCCGTCCCAGACCTTGCTGAGGTGGCCATGGCCCTGCGTCTCCTCTCTGCCTCCCGCTCCCCTCCGGACTCTGCCAGAGCCAGCGGGCACCCAAGGCCCAGCCCTGTACCCTCCGCTCTGAGCCCAGCGGGATGCATTACTGCCTCTGCCTGGGACCCAGCTGGAGGCGAATCCGTTTCTCTCCCAGGCCATTCCCGTTAAACAGAGCCGCTCCTCGCACCCTGAGGGCATGCGAAGGCTGGGTCCAGTGTTCCAGAGGCAACTGCCCACATGTCCCACCCTCACCCCCATCAGGGCCTGCAGCCTGAGCTCAGCCCTGGCGCTGATGCTTCTCTGACCCTCTTTTCTCCTCTGAAATTAGGGGGGCACCCCACTTCCTGAGCTGGACACAGGCAGAGCCTGGGCGGGCAGCTGAGGTCATGGGGGCAAAGAGGGTTGCCAGAGAGAGAAGGGCTTTATTCAGGAAGAGTTGGGGAGGGAGGTGGGCTCCTTGGGTCCCACCTGTGGCCCTGGGGCAGGGACATTAGAAGCCAATGGCTGCGGGCATCTGAGCCCCCTCAGAGTCACCAGTGGGGGGCTCAGGGGGAGCCCTCAGAGTCGTCCGAGGAGGGCACGAGGGTGGCCCCGTCTCCATTCACAGTGGGCAGTGCCTGGTAGGTCTGGGTCCAGTACTGCAGGTAGCTGCTCCTCAGGTGCTGCTTCATGGACTGGCCATCCATCTTCTTGTTAATCTCCAGGTAGTTGCCGTTTTCCTGGGTGTAGGGCTCCCATTGGGTGGGCACAGCCATGTGGCCCTGGTTGGGGTCCCTGCAGATGAGGAAAAGGCCGTGTGGGGTCTGAGTGCTCACAGGAGGCTGGAGACCACCATGCTGACCCGAACCCCCAGGGCCTCACTGTCTCCTGGGCACGGGCTGGGCATGTACATGTTCTGTGACCAACCAGTAGCTCTATCCTCACACACAGGGGGTACTGGGGCTCAGGGAGGTTAAGTGTACATGAGGGGACAGGCATGTGGGCCCAGGTGGCAGGAGGCCTGGCGCAGCCTCACCCGCCTTACCCAGTTCTGGCAAAGTTGGTCCAGTAGGCGATCATGGTCTGGGAGACAGTCCTGTCTTGGGACCGGTAGATCAGGGGGGTGGCGAAGGGCTTCCCAAACACGTACTGGAGGTCCTCACCGTGTTCGGCGCCCACCCAGCTGGGGTACAACGGAATGCGAGAAGGATGGGAGAACAGGTAGGTGTAGGTCCGGGCACTCCTGAGGAGGGAGGGACACGGCCCAAGTTGGCAGGGAGCTCACCTGGGCCCCCCAGCCAAGAGCTGGGCCCTGGAGGGAAGCCCTGGGGAGAACAGGGAGGAACCGGGAAATCCCCAGACTCAGGAGGGACCTGGGTCCCTGCACCGGGGAAGGGAAGGCCGTGGGGTTTGTGGTTCTGGGATTTCAAGTGTATCCACACTTCCCTCCCCAAAGCCTACAGAGGCGTCTTCCTTCCTTTTCTCTGCAGATGAGTTTGTGTTCTTCGTCGGGTACATACCTGACCCATCCAATGAACAACACAAGTTCATGTAGTTGCTACAAGCTTTCATCCTACACTTTCTAGGCATCGCTTTCTGTCCCTTCCGTGTCGGCATCCCTAATGTACTTTTTATTTTCACTGGAGGTTTACCAGGTGGCCGCAGGCCAAAGTTGTTATGAGTGTTGGCAAACTCCAAACCCACAACAGAGACCATCATCCCGTGTTCTGTCCCCCTCGGCCTGGGGGGTGCGGGGAGGCTGCAGACACTGCAGGGAGGCCTGTGGGCTGAGGGAATGGGGCACTGATAACCTGATAGATAGAGCACCTGAATTAATCTGAACGGTAACCCTATTATTTTCAATCTTAGAACACACATACTTATGAGAATAGGGGGTTAAGTTTTCCTGAAATTTCCTTTGAAGGCCTGTGCAAAAAATGAAGGATGTGACTCAGCTTTGAATCCAGCAAGCAGAACCGATAAGCATGGTCAGACAGACCCACCAGGAGTCAAAACGTCATCTCATCCCCATTATCTCATCCCCTTCATGTCATCCACATCATCTCATCCCCATCATCTCGTCCCCATCATCTCATCCCCATCATCTCATCCCCATCATCTCATCCACATCATCTCATCCCCATCATCTCATCCCCATCATCTCGTCCCCATCATCTCATCCCCATCATCTCATCCACATCATCTCAGCCACATCATCTCATCCACATCATCTCAGCCACATCATCTCATCCACATCATCTCATGGTTCAGGGACTACAATAGCTGATGTGTGCGGACACCCAGGGCTGTACCTAGCACCCCAGCCCCTTCGCCTTTATAGTCCTGTCCCGTACACCTGCTGGAAAACAGGATTTGAATGGTTGTAAGCACGCTGTCTTCTTGGTTGGCTGGCCTTCTCAATAAACAGCTCATATGGTTCAACCCGGCCTTCGTTATTGGACACAGGGACAGGCAACCCCAGCCCACCCGGGGGTTTCCCAGTAACATGAGGAGGGTTTTGTAAAGGCCCCTGAGCTGGGAGGTGAGGAGAGGACTTCTCAAGTCTCGTCAGGCCTGGGCAAGGCAGATGGAGCAGGCACCGCTGTGACCCCATCACGGCTTTCCCGGGCCTCCCTGACCCCCTGAGCCGCCCACTGGGAGGCCTTGCTGGGCAGGCCCATGACCCAGGCCTCTCCTGCCCCGGCCCTCACTTGGCGTTGGCTCTGTGCTGGGCCACGGCCATCTTCGTGGGCATCAGGAAAAGGACGTCGGTCTCAAAGTCCACCACCGTCTTCTTCTTGGCCTCCTGGGAGGAGTCCTCGGCCCAGGACGCCGTGTAGAAGTCAAAGGTGGCATTGGCACCTCTGGGCCCCTTGGCAATGGTGGCCCAGCTGACCAGCTTGAAGAAGTCCTCCCTGCAGGGACAAGCCGACACTGGATCCTGGACCTGGGCCAGCGTAGCATCCCCCCCAAACCACCGCAAGGGGCCTGCGGATGGCCCGCTACACCGGCCAACTTCCTTCTCCAGCTGAGGCCTCCCCAAGAGGCCCCCAGGCATTTCCCTAGCCCTGAACCCTACTCACCCTGTGACGGTCAGCAAGGCCACATTGATGGCTGGCAAGTCAATGCTGGCAAAGAGGTGGCCGTCCATGTCGTTGGTGCCAGCGATGTAGTCGATGTCGGCCGCGTTGGCAAAAAGGTTGATGGGGTCGTCGGGGATGAAGTCTCCATCCACGACGGGGAGGAGGCCCAAATAGTACAGGCCTGGGTCTGCTTGTAGAGCAGGGGTCCTCACACCTTTCAGAGCCCCCCTGCCAGACCCCGGGCCCAGGGGCAGCCCCTGCCTCCTCTGATCCAGACCAGGGTCCTCAGCCTGTCCCCTGACATGGGGCCTGGATAGTTCTAAGGCCTGGGCTGCCCTGCGGGTGTGGAGCAGCTTCCCTGGCCCTGTCCGCTAGAAGTCAGCACCCCCCAGTGTGGCGATCCAGACTGTGTGCTGACTGCCACAGGCTCCCTGGGGCCAAACCATCCCGCTGACAGCCACGGTGTCTGAGGCCCCTAAAATTGGGTGCAAATGACTGTTTCTGTCCGTGGTTGGGGGAAAAGGTGAACCAGCTTCCCAAGGGGTCAGGACCCAGGGAGGCTCAGAGGGAGGGATGGCGCCCTCAGCACAGCCAGTCGAGGCCACGGAGGCAACAAGGGCCCCGACGGCACCGGGCTCCCAGGGATGCCAGTGAGCGGGTGAAAGGCCAGGCCGCAGCCCCTCAATCCTCACTTGTTTGGGAGCATGGCCATCCCCCCATATGGAGTCCCCACTCACACTTCCGTCCCAACAGGGGCATCTTATAGGCCAGCGTCAGGGCCCGGGGGTCGGTGGCCTTCAGACACTTGGCCATCCTGGCAGTATCATCCAGGGGACAGCCCACCTTCTTGGCGATCTGGGGGTTGTGGGAGACAGGTAGGTGGGGCCAGTGTGGGGCAGACGGCCATGGGTACCGGGACAGGGCGTGGACTGGAGTTAGCCCTCCCCCCGACCACTGCAGCTCCCCTTTACCCCCTTGGCCCAGGAGAGAGGGTTCTTCTGGATGGCCCAGGGGGTCAGCGCCACGCCGCTCTGGCTGATGGCTCGCCGGATGAGGCCCTTGTTGTAGGGAGAGAGGATCTGCGACACACAGAGGTCCTGTCACCATGGCCTCGCCTCTCCTGCCCACCCGGGCGCCACCAGGGACACCCAGACTGTCAGCTTCATGCTGTTCTCCACAACCCCCATCTGCTACCCCAGTTCCCATCACATCACCCAGCCACATCAGCTCACCCAGTTCCCATCACCTCACACAGCCCCATCAGCTCCCCTAGTTCCCATCAGCTTACCCAGCCACATCAGCTCACCCAGTTCCCATCATCTCACCCAGCCCCATCAGCTCACCCAGCCTCCATCAGCTACCCCAACAACCGTCAGTTCCCTCAGCCCCCATTAGCTCTCCTAGCTCCCATCAGCTCCCCCTGAGCTCCCCACTAACACCCTGGGAGGAAGTCCCACCCTCCCACTGTTCTTTAGACCTGCAAAGAGACGCTGACACTTCCGGATGATTGCCCAAAGATGGTGATGTTGTCGGGGTCCCCCCCAAAGGCCTCAATGTTCCTCTTCACCCACGCAATGGCCATGTGCTGGTCCCGAAGGCCATAGTTACCTGGGGCAGATGGGGGAGCCCATCAGAACTGGGATGGGGAGAGAGGGACCTCCATGTGGAGACCCCTGTCAAGCCCCAGGATGGCGCAGGGCGGGTCCCAGGAGCCTGTTGAATGAGGTGCTGGAGGGGGTGTGGGGCTCAGGTAGGGGACCAGGGCCAGGAAGGCCAGGCTGCTCTACTCTCTCCCTGACACGGTCCCTCTTGTTGTCTGTCTGTCCTACAACTGTGTCCCCTGAGTCACCACGTCAGTGTCTCATCTTCTGTTTCTCCCTGGGTCCCTGTCCTTGGTCTCTGATCTCCCTGGTACCTTGTCCCTGCTCCCTGGTCCTCCTGGGTCTGGGTATCTGCTCCCTGGTGTTCCTGGGTCCCTGCATGGCTGGCTGGCAGCCTCTTCTCTCGCTACAGCTGCCGATGGGCTCCTGTGTCTCACTGTCCATCCCCAGCTTCCTGCTCTGCCAGTAGAATTCTGGGTCTCTCTGGGAGACTGTCAGGAGTTGTTCGGTGAAAGTGGTGCTGAAGGGCCCCTGCCAGCTCCCTCACCCCTGGACTCACGCGTCTGACACACCTGGCAGGTTGGCGTCCCCGGTGCTGAGGAAGCCCAGCGGCCCAATACGGTGGTTGAAGGTGACCACAATGACGTTGCCCCGCGTGGCGATCTCCTCCCCGTCGAACTGATAGTCACTGAAGAAGTTGAACCCTTGGCCAGACCCAAAGAGGAAGGCTCCTCCGAAGATCCAGATCATGACAGGCAGGTTCTGGGAAACTGAGGCAGGAGAGCAGACCCGGTGACCCCAGCTGCCCCTCCCCATCCCCTCTGGGTGCTTGTTTCAGGGAATTTCAGCTCTGGAGCCCACACACAGCCAAGGGGCTGGGCAGGGCTGGGCCTCTGGCTGCCTGGGCACTTTCTGCAGGTTCAGGGACCAGGAAGGCATGGGGTGGGGGGATGCACCTTCCTTCTGGCCCTGGGGGACCCAGATGTTGAGGTAGAGGCAGTCCTCGGAGCCCCTGGTATTTAACTGGGTGAGAGTGATTTGCAGGCATTGCTGCTTGAAGTCCTTGGCCTTCAGGGTCCCTGTGGGTGACCAGAGGGGCTGGCGTGAGGATGGTGGCCCCATACCCCACCGCAGGTACAGGGCCAGCCCGGCAGCCCCCTCCCCCCCACCGACTCCCACCTTGCCAGCCAGGGTGCAGCTGGGGGTTCTCCAGGGCCTTGGGCGAGGTGGCGAAGGGGATGCCCTTGAAGATGTCCACAGAGCGGCCACCGATGCCGAAGAGGCCAAGCTTCTTGTTGATGCCCTCCACGAAGCCCCCTTCCGTGTGCACCACACCCAGCTGGGGAGAGGGCCAGGCTCAGGGGGCGCAGGCTAGGCGGCCAGTGGGGTGGGGCAACCCCAGCAGGTTCTAGGGCTCCAGGACAGCTTCCAGGTGGGGCCCCTAGTCTCACCCGCCTGTAGCTGTGGGTTCCTGTGGAAGCCCCGCTCCCACCCAGTAGCAGGGCCCTGAGGAAGGAGACCCTGGAGAGGCCCCGAGGCTCCCGGCTCCCCCTGGAGGGGCCCCGCCCACGGACAAGCAGGTGGGTGTTGCCCCTTTCAGGGGCTGGGGCCAGGGCCCGAGCTCCGAGTTGAACTCGACCGAGGTCCAGACTCCTGTTCCGACGCTGGGGGCTGTGATGGGCAACCTGCTGGCCTGCTCAGGGCCCAGCTCCCTTCTGTGCGGGGCCATGGCCATCCCCGGACAGAGGAACACCCTGAGGGCCCTGGTGGCCAAGGCGGACTCCGCAAATCAGCACTGAGGACGCCAGTGACCCTGGGGTTTTGTTTGTGTTTGGCGTCAGTGCACCCTGTGTGCCCTGGAGAGCGCCTGTACCAGAACTTATTCGTGGTTTCTGACGTTCAAGTTCGTGGGCGGCCTGTATTTGAGCTGCGCCTGCGCCATCATATGCGTGTGGATGCAGGAGCAGAGGAAGGGCCAGGAAAGTGCCTGCTGGGTGTGGGCTCTCAGGGGCTCCTCCTGCCAGAGCCTCACCTGCCTGCCCCCTCCCCTCTACCCTCCCTACCTCCCATCCGCGGTGCCGGACCCAGTTCCCAGGCCGGGTTTGGGGAGCAGACAGGGGCCCCTCCTCGCCCGCTGGGCTCTCGCTTACCGTTGCTGCGCTCACTACTGCCAAGCAGCAGGCGAGGCCTAAGACAGCCAGCTCCAGGCGCCCCATGGTGCGTGTGCCTGTCTCAGGGCCCCTGCCTCTGAGCAGGGGTATTTATGGGGCGGGACATCCGGGAGACATCCGGGAGCTGGGGCTGGCAGCTGCCTGTGGATCGTTCCCTTCTCCTCCCCTCCCTCTGCCTCTTCCTCCGGGCAGGACACCTGGGGCCATGATAGCTGCCGTTTCCAGCCAGGCTCAGGGCCAAGGTCATGCAGGTGTGGGCACACAGACACTCACATACACAGTCACATGCATAGCTGCCCTTTCCAGGTGGGTTCAGGGCCAAGGTCATGCAGGTGTAGGCACACACACACACACACACATGCACGGGTGCAGGGATGGTCCTCCTTGCTCATGATCTGCTGTTCGTGGGTGCCTGGTGCCCTCAGTGCACCTGGGCTGGTAACTGGAAATAGTCAGGTGGCCCAGGCCAGGGGCTGAGGGTTGGGGCCTTGGTGGGTGCAATTGTGGCTCATTGACAAGGCCCTGGGCTCACCCTCAGAGAAGGGGGCCAGCTTCCCACCAGCCCCGGCCTGGCCCCCTCCTGGAGCTCCGGGGCCCAGCAAAGGGAGTTCACAGGGGACTTGGCATGTCGCCTCTGGACAGAGAGGGCTGTGTGCTCCTGGGCAGCCACGTGGCTGAGCCAGGGTCCAAGGGCCACTGGTGTGCAGTCCGAGCTGGGTGTGGGGCCCAGAGCAACACAGGGCGATCCTGCCCTCAGGGAGGGCACCCCTCACAGTCAGCACCGGCAGAGAGACGTTAGGGGTGGGGGTGAGGGTGGGGAGAACAGAGAGGAAGACAGAGGGAGAGGCAGGTAATGGAGACACAGAGAGACAGAGGGAGAGAGGTCTGAGCAGAGTGTGTGAGAGCAGAAAGGCAGCGTGTGGCTCGGGGAGGGTGTCTCACTCGGGAACCAGAGGAAACTCCATGGACAAACCCAGGGCTCCTGTCTTTGTGGAGCTGGCAGCACTGTCTTCTCCAGGGATGGGGGTCGCTCAGGGCCCAGGGACAGCAGAGCCCTCCCAGGCCAGGAGCCCCTTGCCCGGGCCCCTCAGCCCTTCGCTACCAGGAGCCCTGCTTGTACACAGGCCACAGCCCGGCTTATGTAACGCCTGGGGCTGTGCCCAGCACCACATGGATCCACAGACACTGGCCACACTGGCTGTCTGCTGATCCCGAGCCCAGGTCTCCTGTGATGCAGGTGGGGAGGGACCCACAGTGGGAAGCAGGAGCCGGGCAGGCTGGGCCTGTGGGTGAGGACCGGGGAGCAAAGGGTTTGAGGGTGCGTTTGTTAAGTGCCCATCGGTAGGTGAGTGGATAAAATGCTGTGGTACATTCACACCATGGAATACTATGCGGCTGTAAAAAGGAAGGAACTCTTACCTGTTGAGACAGCCAAGAGTAGTGATGGCGAACCTATGACACACGTGTCAGAGGTGACATGCGAACTCATTTTTTTGGTTGATTTTTCTTTGTTAAATGGCATTTAAATATATAAAATAAATATCAAAAATATAAGTATTTGTTTTACTATGGTTGCACATATCAAAAATTTTCTGTATGTGACACGGCACCAGAGTTAAGTTAGGGTTTTTCAAAATGCTGACACGCCGAGCTCAAAAGGTTTGCCACCACTGGCCTAGAGGGACCTGGAGGCTATTATGCTGAGTGAAGTAAGCCAGTGGGAGAAAGACAAGTGTCACATGATCTCACGCATGTGGAATCTAATGAACCAAATAAACTGACAAATAAAACAGAACCATAGACATGGAAGCATGGAACAGAAGGACAGAACTCGGAGTGAAGGTGGAGGGAGAACTGGAAGAAATTCATCAAGAACTCCTGTGCATAGACGCAGGGCCCCTGGACACAGACAGTAGACAGGGGAGGGACTGGGGCGGGTGGGGTGGGAGCTGGGTGCAGAGGGGAAAAGGGGGGAAATGGCAGACATCAACAATAAAATCAAATTTAAAAATAAATAAAAGAGGCCGCAGCCAGCTTGGCTCAGTGGTTCGATCTTGGACTGAAGGGTCTCAGGTTTGATTCCAGTCAGGGGCAGGTGCCAGGGTGGTGGGCCTGATTCCCAGTAGAGTGTGTGTAGAAGGCAGCCAATCAAAGGTTCTCTCTCATCATTGATGTTTCTGGCTCTCTCTTTTGCTCCCTTCCTCTCTGAAATAAAAAATACATACATTTTAAAAAGTAAAATAAACAAAATAGCCTGGCCGGTGTGGTTCAGTTGGCTGAGCGTCTTCCCATGCACCAACAGGTCACCCTTCCCATTCCCAGTCAATGCACATGCAGGCCTCAATCCCCAGTAGGGGGCACGCAGGAGGGAGCCGATCCATCCTATATAATAAAGGCTAATATGGAAATTGTTCCCACGGGACTTTGACCAACCAGGAGTTCGGCCGCTGGCTATGATGTGCACTGACCACCAGGGAGCAGCGTGGAATGAAGGAAGGCCTGAGTCGGCAGCCAGCAGGGCATGCAGGCGGAGGCACGGGGGAAGGAAGGCCCCAATCGGCCCTGGTCCCTGGCCAGGTCTAGGGACCCATCAGTGCATTTCCTGCACCGGGCCTCTAGTGTATCTATCAGATCTATGCTTCTCTCTCTCCTTCTATCTCTAAAAAGAAAATAAATTTTAAAAAAGTGACAGAAATGTTTAGAATAGGCAAATAGATTGAGACAGGAGGTAGAATATATTAATAGGACTCAGAGGAGGGGAGTTACTGTGAAATGGGTATAAAGTTTTTGTTTTAGTGATGCAAAGTTTTGAAACTACATAATGGTTATCATTGCACATTAGTGTGATTGCAATTAATATCACTGAATTGAAGTCTTATAAATTGTTCAACTAGAGTATTTTCTGTTATGTATATTTTACCCCGATGGTTTTTTAAAAATATATTTTTATTGATTTCAGAAAAGAAGGGAGAGGGAGTGAGAAATAGAAACATCAATGATGAGAGAGAATCATTGATCAGCTGCCTCCTGCAAGCCCACACTGGGGATCCAGCCCACAACCCAGGCATGTGCCCTTGAGCAGAATCAAACCTGGGACCCTTCAGTCCTCAGGCCAATGCTCTGTCCTCTGAGCCAAACCGGCTAGGGCTTTCCCTGATATTTAAAAAGTAACAGTTGCAAGGACCACCTCCTGAGCCAGGACGGGCTGCCTTCCTTTGGCGGAAGAGGGAGGAGTTTGGCTGGGCCTGTGCTTTCTGCTGCCCACCAGGAGGAACTCGTAGATTTCAAGTTCAGTAGGAACCCACCTGCACTAAGTCGGGGAGTGTGGACAGATCAAAGCCTGTCACTGGGGAGGCGAGGCGGAGAGTACTGGCCAGTGGCCTCTGTCGGGGACTTCGCATTCTGTTCTCCAGAGGCCGGCCCTTCCTTTACCGGATTGGATCCCTCGGGGAACCCGTCCTGGGAAGGCCTCTCTGGCAGCGTTGTGACTGGGGAAGTGTGGAGAGCAATTACAGCGTTTGGACAGATTCAAACCTCAGATAATGAGAGGGCAGGTTCTCTCGTGGCAAAGCCACGTGCAAGTCCCGGCTTAGAGGACAAAGCCCTCCCAGCACAGTTATAACCAAAGGCTATAGTTATACACTTGACCTTATGGTCCGAACCTGCGGTCCCAGGTGGCACAGTGATAGAGGCTGCAGGAGGTGCAGCATTGATAGCGTTCAGGTGCATGTAATTGAGTAGATTCCAAACCTGTGAGACACTGTAAACATCTTGACCACATCCTTACTTTGTCTCATGGGATCTGGCTATAAACTAAACCAGGGGTGGGCAATCTTTTTGACTCGAGGGCCACAGTGGGTTCTTAAACTGGACCGGAGGGCCGGAGCAAAAGCATGGATGGAGTGTTTGTGTGAACTAATATAAATTCAAAGTAAACATCATTACATAAAAAGGTACGGTCTTTTTTTTTTTTTTAGTTTTATTGATTTCTAACGGGCCGGATCCGGCCCGCTGGCCATAGTTTGCCCACGGCTGAACTAAAGACTCAGCGTGTAGGCTGTGGCGCTGTCTCTTCATCCGAGAGCAGTGTCCCACCCAGCCCCAGCTTTATTCTCTTGTCTGTCTTCTTCCTCCTTCCTCTCTTCCCCTCAGGTTCACCCCTGGCCGTGCTGAGCGAGAAACAGGAAGCATTTGTGATGCAGCTCATTTAAGGCGACAGCTGGGCCCCGGGAACCAGGAGCTGCCGCTCTTCACAGGCTCCATTTCACCCAGGACCAGGCGCTGGGCCGCCCCCCTCGCCTGCCCGCACGTGGTCTGAGGAGTCCCAGGTGAGTGCGGGTTGGCAGGATAGACGTGCTGATTCCTGCCCACTCCCCGCTGGCCCAGAGGAACCCAGGGCTGTGAGGTCTGAGGCCCTCCTCTCGGGCTGTGACCAGTTTAGACTCCCTGGTCCTGAAGGGTAGACGGGATGGAGCCCTGAGAGCCCGCAGCCCCTGGCTGGCTGCCCTCGCTGTCCAGGGCTGTGCTGTGGTTCTGCCATGGGGAGGTGGGCACTTGGATCCTCTCGTGGGGGAGGTGGAAGGATGGAGCAGGGAGGGCGGGAGGAACACCACCCACACTGCCCGCTGTTCCCACTGCCAGGCCAGGAAATACTGCATCATGTCCATCTGGGTGGCCGGCTGTCAGGTACCTTCTCTCCTCTGAGCCCTCACCCCTGTCCCAGGGGGACTAAAGAATGGGAAAGGGGCGGAAAGATTCCCCCCACCTGCAGGTTAACATTGTGAGTTAAGCTCACAATGTTAAGCTTTGGAGTCTCAGACCTGGGTTTGAGTTCTTGATGTGAGGGCCTGGGGCACATGACCCCTCTCAAGGCCTAGTATCTGTCCAAAACGGGGGGTGTCCGCAGTGCCCACCACCCGGCCCATGTGAGGTCAGGATGGGGGAGCCCCCGTGCATGCGGTGCCCCGTCCCAGACCTTGCTGAGGTGGCCATGGCCCTTCGTCTGACCTCTGCCTCCCGCTCCCCTCCGGGCTCTGCCAGAGGCACTGGCCCTGCCAGCGGGCACCCAAGGCCCAGCCCTGTACCCTCTGCTCTGAGCCCAGCGGGATGCATTACTGTCTCTGCCTGGGATCCAGCTGGAGGCGATTCCGTTTCTCTCCCAGGCCATTCCCGTTAAACAGAGCCGCTCCTCCCACCCTGAGGGCGTGGCCGAGGCTGGGCCCACTGGTCCAGAGGCAGCTGCCCACATGTCCCACCCACTCCCCCATCACGGCCCGCAGCCTGAGCTCAGCCCTGGCACTGATGCTTCTCTGACCCTCTTGTCTCCTCTGAAATGAGGAGGGCACCCCACTTCCTTAGCTGGACACCTGCAGATACCGGGCGGGCAGCTGAGGTCATGAGGGCAAAGAGGGTTGCCAGAGAGAGAAGGGCTTTATTCAGGAAGAGCTGGGGAGGGAGGTGGGCTCCCTGGGTCCCACCTGTGGCCCTGGGACCATGGACATTAGAAGCCAATGGCTGCAGGCATCTGAGCCCCCTCAGAGTCACCAGTGGGGGGCTCAGGGGCGGACTCAGAGTCACCAGTTGGGGGCTCAGGGGCGGCCTCAGAGTCACCAGTGGGGGGCTCAGGGGCGGCCTCAGAGTCACCAGTGGGGGGCTCAGGGGCGGCCTCAGAGTCACCAGTGGGGGGCTCAGGGGCGGCCTCAGAGTCATCCGAGGGTGGCACGGGGGCAACCCCATCTTCGTTCACAGTGGGCAGTGCCTGGTAGGTCTGGGTCCAGTACTGCAGGTAGCTGCTCCTCAGGTGCTGCTTCATGGACTGGCCATCCATCTTCTTGTTAATCTCCAGGTAGTTGCCATTTTCCTGGGTGTAGGGCTCCCATTGGGTGGGCACAGCCGAGTGGCCCTGGTTGGGGTCCCTGCAGATGAGAGAAATGGCCATGTGGGATCTGAGGGCTTACAGGAGGCTGGAGACCCCCATGCTGACCCAAACCTCCAGGGCACCTCACTGTCTCCTGGGCACCGGCTGGGCATGTGCGTGAACTGAGGCCCAGCCAGACTCGCCTCCTTAGTTTTACCCGCAGCTAAAGATATTATTCTGTTTATTTCAATGGAGAGTGGAAAGGAGGGAGAGGCAGAGAGAGTGCAATATTGATGTGAGAGCGACATCCCCAACACGCCCACCAGGGCCGGGGTTTGAGCCCGCAACTGAGGTACCTGCCCTTGACGGGAATCAAACCCGGAACCCTTCAGGACACTGGCCCAAGCTCTATCCACTGAGCAAAACCAGCCAGTGCCCTTCCAGCACCTCCTATCCTCCCACACAGGGGGTACTGGGGCTCAGGGAGGTTAAGTGTACGTGAGGGGACAGGCATGTGGGCCCAGGTGGCAGGAGACCTGGCCCAGCCTCACCCGCCTTACCCAGTTCTGGCAAAGTTGGTCCAGTAGGCGATCATGGCCTGGGAGACAGTCCTGTCTTGGGCCCGGTAGCCCAGGGGGGTGGCGAAGGGCTTCCCAAACACGTATTGGAGGTCATCGGCGTGGTCGGCGCCCACCCATTTGGGGTAGACCGGCATGCGAGAGGGGTGGGAGAACAGGTAGGTGTAGGTCCGAGCACTCCTGAGGAGGGAGGGACACGGCCCAGGTTGGCAGGGAGCTCACCTGGGCTGCCCAGTCCAGTGCTGGGCCCTGGAGGGAGGCCCTGGGGAGAGCAGGAGGAGCTGGGAAATCCCCAGACTCAGGAGGGACCTGGGTCCCTGCACCGGGGAAGGGAAGGCCGTGGGGTTGTGGGTTCTGTGTATTAAGGCGTCCTCCTTCATTTTTTCTGCAAATGAATTTGTGATCTTCAGCAGATGGTATCGTTTTCTCTCCCTTCCGTGTCAGCATCCGTAACTTATTTCTTGTTTTCACTGGAGGAATACTTGGTGGCCACAGGCCAAAGGTGGTTTGCATGTTGGCAAACTCCAAACCCACAACAGAGACCAGCATCCCCCATTCTGTCCTACTCAGCATGGGGGAGGGGAGTAGATAGCGGATGCTGCCAGGGGAGGCCTGTGGGCTGAGGAGGGCCCTGTAAAGGCTCCTGAGCTGGGAGGTGAGCAGGGGCCTTCTCAAGTCTCGTCAGACCTGGGCAAGGCAGATGGTGCAGGCACCGCTGGAACCCCATCATGCTTTCCCGGGCCTCCCTGACCCCCTGAGCCGCCCAGTGGGGAGGCCTCGCTGAGCAGGTGCATGACCCAGGTGGGCCTCCCCTCCCCCGGCCCTCACTTGGCGTTGGCTCTGTGCTGGGCCACGGCCATCTTCGTGGGCATCAGGAAGAGGATGTCGGTCTCAAAGTCCACCACCGTCTTCTTCTTGGCCTCCTGGGAGGAGTCCTGGGCCCAGGACGCCGTGTAGAGCTCAAAGGTGGTATTGGCACCTCTGGGCCCCTTGGCGAAGGTGAGCCCGCTGACCAGCTTGAAGAAGTCCTCCCTGCAGGGATCAAGTCGGCACTGGACCCTGGACCCGAGGCCTGCAGTAGAGGACCCATCCCCACCCCCACCCCAGGGACCTGCACATGGTCCTCTACACCTGTCGGCCTCCTCCCTCAGCTGATGCCTCCCCAAGTGGCCCTCGGGCACCGCCCTGGCCCTGCACCCTACTTACTCCGTGACGGTCTGCTTGTCCTTGTTGATGGCCGGCATGTCGATGCTGGCAAAGATGTGGCCGTCCATGTTGTTGGTGCCAGCGATGTAGTCGATGTCGGCCGCGTTGGCGAAAAGGTTGATGGGGTCATCAGGGATGAAGTCTCCATCCACGACAGGGAGGAAGCCCAGGTAGTGCAGCATGGGGTCTGCTTGGACAGCAGCAGGGGGGCAGGGGCAGTGAGCGAGTGAGTGAGTGCAGGGGAGTGATCAGTCCTCTAGTGCAAAGGTGCTTAGTCTGGTGCTTAAAATTGGGTGCAAATGACTATGTGGCATTGCTGGCGGTCGCCCAAATGTGCATCAGTTTCCCAAAGGCGTCGGGACCCAGGGAGGATAAGGAGGAGGATGGCACCCTCTGCACAGGGCCAGCCCTCCGACCCGGCACTTCCTGGCTCCTTGAAAGCATGGCCGTCCCCCTATGTGGAGCCCCTACTCACACTCCATGCCCGCCAGGGGCATCTTATAGGCCAGCGTCAGGGCCCGGGGGTCGGTGACCTTCAGACACTTGGCCATCCTGGCGGCATCGTCCAGGGGGCAGCCCACCTTCTTGGCGATCTGGGAGGTCGGGGGGGACAGGTAGGTGAGGCTAGTGCAGGGCAGAGGGGGATGGGGTCCAGGACAGGGCATGGACAGGAGGTAACCCTCCCGCCTCCCCCACCGCAGCTCCCCTTTACCTGCTTAGCCCAGAAGAGAGGGTTCTTCTGGATGGCCCAGGA
This sequence comes from Myotis daubentonii, assembly GCF_963259705.1. Classification (NCBI taxonomy): domain Eukaryota; kingdom Metazoa; phylum Chordata; class Mammalia; order Chiroptera; family Vespertilionidae; genus Myotis; species Myotis daubentonii. The sequence goes on along the minus strand of NC_081850.1, from coordinate 79,830,291 downwards.
GGTCAGCGCCACGCCGCTCTGGCTGATGGCTCGCCGGATGAGGCCCTTGTTGTAGGGAGTGAGGGTCTGCGACACACAGAGGTCCTGTCACCACGACCTCGCCTCTCCTGCCCACCCGGGCGCCACCAGGGACAGCCAGACTGTCAGCTTCATGCTGTCCCCCACAGCCCCCATCTGCTCCCCCAGTTCCCATCCACTCCCCCAGGACCATCAGCTCCCCAAGCTCCCATCAGCTCCCCCAGCCCCCATCAGCTCCCCGCAGTTCCTATCAGCTCCCCCAGTTCCCATCAGCCCCCCAGTTCCCATCAGCTCCCCAGTTCCCATCAGCTCCCCCTCACTCTTATCAGTTCCTCCAGCCCTCGTCAGCTCCCCCAGCCCCCGACAGCTCCCCCCATTCCCCATCAGCTCCTCTAGCCTCTGCCAGGTTTCCCCCCAGTTCCCCCCCAATATCCAGGGAGGAAGGCCCGCCCTCCCGTGGTCCCCAGACCTGCAGAGAGACGCTGGCACCTCCGGCTGATTCCCCAAAGATGGTGATGTTGTCGGGGTCCCCCCCAAAGGCTGCAATGTTCCTCTTCACCCACGCGATGGCCATGTGCTGGTCCCGAAGGCCATAGTTACCTGGGGCAGATGGGGGAGCCCATCAGAACTGGGGTGGGGAGAGAGGGACCTCCATGTGGAGACCCCTATCAAGCCCCAGGATGGCGCAGGGCGGGTCCCAGGAGCCTGTTGAATGAGGTGCTGGAGGGGGTGTGGGGCTCAGGTAGGGGACCAGGTGCAGGAGGGCCAGGCTGCTCAACTCTCTCCCTGAAACAGTCTCTCTTGTTGTCTGCCTGTCCTACGACTCTGTGTCCCCTGAGTCACCACCTCAGCGTCTCATCTTCTGTCTCTCCCTGGGTCCCTGTCCCTGCTCCCTGGTGTCCCTGCTCCCTGGTGTCCCTGCTCCCTGTCCCTGCTCCCTGGTGTCCCTGTTCCCTGTCCCTGCTCCCTGGTCTCCCTGTTCCCTGTCCCTGTCCCTGGTCTCCCTGTTCCCTGTCCCTGGTCTCCCTGTTCCCTGTCCCTGTCCCTGGTCTCCATGTTCCCTGTCCCTGTCCCTGGTGTCCCTGTTCCCTGTCCCTGCTCCCTGGTCTCCCTGTTCCCTGTACCTTCTCCCTGGTGTCCCTGTTCCCTGTCCCTGTCCCTGGTCTCCCTGTTCCCTGTCCCTGCTCCCTGGTCTCCCTGTTCCCTGTCCCTGTCCCTGGTCTCCCTGTTCCCTGTCCCTGTCCCTGGTCTCCCTGTTCCCTGTCCCTGTCCCTGGTGTCCCTGCTCCCTGTCCCTGCTCCCTGGTGTCCCTGTTCCCTGTCCCTGCTCCCTGGTCTCCCTGTTCCCTGTCCCTGGTCCCTGGTCTCCCTGTTCCCTGTCCCTGTCCCTGGTCTCCCTGTTCCCTGTCCCTGTCCTTGGTCTCCCTGTTCCCTGTCCCTGTCCCTGGTCTCCCTGGTCCCTGGTCTCCCTGTTCCCTGTCCCTGTCCCTGGTCTCCCTGTTCCCTGTCCCTGTCCTTGGTCTCCCTGTTCCCTGTCCCTGCTCCCTGGTCTCCCTGCTCCCTGTCCCTGTTCCCTGTCCCTGCTCCCTGGTCTCCCTGCTCCCTGGTCTCCCTGTTCCCTGTCCCTGCTCCCTGGTCTCCCTGTTCCCTGTCCCTGCTCCCTGGTCTCCCTGCTCCCTGTCCCTGCTCCCTGGTCTCCCTGCTCCCTGTCCCTGCTCCCTGGTCTCCCTGTTCCCTGTCCCTGCTCCCTGGTGTCCCTGCTCCCTGTCCCTGCTCCCTGGTCTCCCTGCTCCCTGTCCCTGCTCCCCCTGTTCCCTGTCCCTGCTCCCTGGTCTCCCTGCTCCCTGCTCCCTGTCCCTGCTCCCTGGTCTCCCTGTTCCCTGTCCCTGCTCCCTGGTCTCCCTGTTCCCTGTCCCTGGTCCCTGGTCTCCCTGTTCCCTGTCTCTGGTCCCTGGTCTCCCTGTTCCCTGTCCCTGGTCTCCCTGCTCCCTGTCCCTGCTCCCTGGTCTCCCTGTTCCCTGTCCCTGCTCCCTGGTCTAGCTGCTCCCTGTCCCTGCTCCCTGGTGTCCCTGTTCCCTGTCCCTGCTCCCTGGTGTCCCTGTTCCCTGTCCCTGCTCCCTGGTCTCCCTGCTCCCTGTCCCTGCTCCCTGGTCTCCCTGTTCCCTGTCCCTGCTCCCTGGTCTCCCTGTTCCCTGTCCCTGCTCCCTGGTCTCCCTGCTCCCTGTCCCTGCTCCCTGGTCTCCCTGTTCCCTGTCCCTGCTCCCTGGTCTCCCTCTTCCCTGTCCCTGCTCCCTGGTCTCCCTGTTCCCTGTCTCTGGTCCCTGGTCTCCCTGTTCCCTGTCCCTGCTCCCTGGTCTCCCTGTTCCCTGCTTGGATGACTGGCAGCCTCTTCTCTCGCTACAGCTGCCGATGGACTTCTGTGTCTCACTGTCCATCCCCAGCTTCCTGGTTCTGGGAATAGAATACTGGGACTTTCCAGGGGCTGTCAGGAGTTGATTGGGATTGAGGGGTGCTGAAGGGCCCCTGCCAGGCTCCCCCATTTCCAGCCCAAGGCGCCCAGCACACCTGGCAGGTTGGCATCCCCAGTGCTGAGGAAGCCTAGGGGCCCGACACGGTAGTTGAAGGTGACGACGATGACGTTGCCCCGCGTGGCGATCTCCTCCCCGTCGTACAGGTAGTTTTTAAGGACATTAGCCCCTTGGCCAGAACCCATGAGGAAGGCTCCTCCGTAGATCCAGATCATGACAGGCAGGTTCCGGGAAACTGAGGCAGGAAATGAGCCCAGTGACCCCAGCTGCCCCCTCCCCATCCCCTCTGGGTGCTTGTTTCAGGGAATTTCAGCTCTGGAGCCCACACACAGCCAAGGGGCTGGGCAGGGCTGGGCAGGGCTGGGCCTCTGGCTGCCTGGGCACTTTCTGCAGGTTTGGGGAGCTGGAGGGCACAGGGGGGCACACCTTCCTTCTTGCCCTGGGGGACCCAGATGTTGAGGTAGAGGCAGTCCTCGGAGCCATAGGTGTTGTCCTGGGTGATAGTGGCTTGCAGGCATCGCTTCTTGAAGTCCTTGGCCTTCAGGGTCCCTGTGGGTGACCAGGGGGCCTGGCATGAGGATGGTGGCCTGTGGGGACCCTATTCAGAGTACGCCAGATAGTCCAGGCCACTCTGCGTGTGGGAGTCTTAATCAGGGTATCCAAGGACTATACACAAGTGCAAGGTCACAGTAATCTGTGTGTGTGTGCGCAAGCATGCCCTTCTATAACCCAAAAGACTGGCAAAAAACCTCTTTTGTTTGAGTAGGATAAGGTTGTTACTGGCCAGCACGCGCGGCTGCTCAGTGAGGCTGTAGCGCTAAGGATGGCTTCTGGATAACTAGCTCCTATGCAGGAGGCTATGCTTGGAGGGGAAGATGGATTGTTGCCCAGCTGGTGTGCAGCCACCTGCTGTGTGGGACTTTGCTTTGAAGCACTGTTTTGTCTATGGCTCCTTGTTAGCAATGGACATTAGCTTGACAGTAAAGATTCTCTCATACACCCACAGCTTCTCATGGCTTCTCCGTCTACCACCCGAGGTCGAATTAGGTCCAGCCCCTGACAGTTGGAGTGGAGCAGAGGATAAAAGAGGAACGGAGTTCCCAACAGTGAGTACAGCGAGCCAGGTTCAAGGAGGACCTGGCTCTGACACCTGGCGCCGTGAGGAGGATTCAGAGGTATGAGCGGCTACAGAGCAGGTGCTCCCACACCTGGAATAGTCGCCAGGATGGAGCAGTGAGTCCTCTCTGACATGCCCCCCCCCCGCCACCCCAGGCACAGGGCCAGCCCAGCGCCCACCCCCCCCCCACTCCCACCTTGCCAGCCGGGGTGCCGCTGGGGATTCTCCAGGGCCTTGGGCGGGGCGGCGAAGGGGATGCCCTTGAAGACGTCCACAGAGTTGCCGCCGAAGAGGCCGAGCTTCTTGTTGACGCCCTCTACGAAGCCTCCTTCCGTGTACACTGCGCCCAGCTGGGGAGAGGGCCAGGCTGAGGGCAGGCTGGGCAGGCCAGTGGGGTGGGGCCACCCCAGCAGGTTCTAGGGCCCAGACACAGCTCCAAGGAGGGGCTGACCTGCACCTGAGACCAGGACCCCCGCCTGCCCACGTTACTGAGGAGCCGCTTGCTGCCTGTCGCTGCCCCTGCCCCCGGGATGCCCTGCCCCTGAACCTCAGAGGAGGCTGCTTTAACAGGTGGGCATGTTTCAGCTCAGGGAAGCCTTCCCGCAAGGCTGCAAGAGGCGGGGGGAGGTTTGGATTCTGGCCTCGCTGTGGCCATGAGCCTCAGTTTCCCTGTGTGTTAGATGGGTGACCGCAGTGTGTCCTGCTTGGCCTGTGACCTTGTCCAGCTGTCGGCAGTGTTAGCCGTTCGTGGGCACTGAATGCTTCATGCCCAGCTGTGAGCTCCCTGAGGGGGGCCTTTCTTCTCCTCCCCTTGCCCCCACCCTGTCCTGTGAGCCTGTGCTCCCTCCCAGGCCATCGGAGCCTCCGCTGTGTGCCCACGGGGGCCACCGTCCCCATCTGCCCAGTGCCTGGGCCCGGCGCTCCTCCACCTGCCCCTGGAGGGAACAGCTTTCCTGCTTGAAGTCGCCCTGCTGGGGTGGCTGTGTGACCAGAGCCAGGCTCTTCCCCTCACGCCGCCCGGGTGGCGGTGGCAGGTGGCAGCTTCCCAGCTCTCCCCTGTGCTAGGTGCCAGGTGCGCAAGGGCGGGGCAGCCCGTACCCCAGGCCCAGATGGGGTGGGAGGGGGCGGCTGGAATTGAAGAGGAGGGGCCAGGTGCTTTGAGCCCCGAGGCAGGTGTAGGCCTGGGCCCATTCTCTCTCTCTCTCTCTCTCTCTCTCTCTCTCTCTCTCTCTCTCTCTCTCTCTCTCTTTCTCTCTTCTTCATCCCAGGATGAGCCTCCAGTGCCCAGGCCTCCAGGCATTTTTCCTGACCAGCCTCCCTGGCTGCTGGGAAGGGACAGACGACCAGGTCTGCCTGGGGGACTGGGTCACCTCACATATGTGTCTCTGTGTGATGGAGGTCAGCCTGAGAGACCCAGAAGGGAGGGCCAAGGGCATAGGGGCCCTGGCCCTGCAGGCAGTATGTGTGTGGTGGGGGGGGGGGGGGGGGGCGGTGAAGGGTGTGGAGGGGTAAGGTGGTGCTGACTGCTGGAGCCGCGTGGAAATAACCCAGCTCCTTCAGCCTCCAGAAAAGACTCCCCCAAAGAAAGAGAGGGACCTCTCCATGGCAGAGGGCCCAGGGCCAGTCTCTGAACTTCCGGGGGCCAAAGGTAGGTCCCAGGGGCCGCAAGGTGAGGGAGCAGAGTGAGGGAGCAGGGTGAGGGGTGGAGGGACAGCAGCATGGTGGAGCGTGGGGTCCCCTAGTCACGCAGGGCCCTGAGGAAAGAGATCCTGGAGATGCCCTGAGGCTCCTGAGTGACCCTGGAGGGGCCCTGGCCACCGGCAAGCAGGTGGGTGTCGCCCTCTCAGGGGCCGGGCTCCAGGTTGAACTAGACTGAGGTCCAGACTCCTGTTCCAATGCTGGGGGCTGTGATGGGCAACCTGCTGGCCTGCTCAGGGCCCAGCTCCCTTCTGTGCAGGGCCATGGCCATCCCCGGACAGAGGAACATCCTGAGGGCCCTGGTGGCCAAGGCGGACTCCGCAAATCAGCACTGAGGACGCCAGTGACCCTGGGGTTTCGGGTACACGATGCCTTGTTTGTGTTTGGCGTCAGTGCACCCTGTGTGCCCTGGAGAGCACGTCTGTACCAGAACTTATTCGTGGTTTCTGACGTTCAAGTTCGCAGGCGGCCTGTATTTGAGCTGCGCCTGGGCCACAGCGTGAGCGCGGATGCAGGAGCAGAGGAAGGGCCAGGAAAGTGCCTGCTGGGTGTGGGCTCTCGGGGGCTCCTCCTGCCAGCGCCTCACCTGCCTGCCCCCCTCCCCTCCGCGGTGCCCGACCCAGTTCCCAGCCCGGGTTAGGGGAGCAGACAGGGGCCCCTCCTTGCCCACTGGGCTCTCGCTTACCTTTGCGGCGCTCACTACTGCCAAGCAGCAGGTGAGGCCTAAGACAGCCAGCTCCAGGCGCCCCATGGTGCGTGTGTCTTCCTGGGGGGCCCCTGCCTCTGCGCGTGGGTATTTATGGGGCGGGAGCCAGCCTGTGGAGGGTCCCCTTTCCCTCCTCCGACCTCTGCCCCTTCCTGCAGGCTGGCCATACTCCAGGTGGTATACGTGGGACCAGCACAGCTGTCATTTCCAGCCTGGCGAGGGCTGGACCAAGGTCAGGCAGGTGTGCGTGCACACACACACACGTGTGCATGGGTGCAGGGATGGTCCACCTTTCCGAGGAGCCGCTGTTACCAGGAGCTGGTGCCCTCAGGGCACCTGTGAAGGTTACTGGGAATAGAGGCAGGTGGCATAGGGCAGGCCCTGTCCCCAACACCACATGGACACAAGCCAGAGTGTCTGCCTGCTGATCCAGTCCCCAGGTCTCCTGAGATGCAGGTGGAGAGGGGGCCGCACAGTGGGAAGCAGGAGCTGGGCAGGCTGGGCCTGTGGGTGAGGACCGGGGAGCAAAGGGTTTGACGAGTGCATTTGTTAACAGCCCAAGTGCCCATCGGTAGATGAGTGGATAAAAAGCTGTGGTACATTCACACCATGGATTACTATGCGGCTGTAAAAAGGAAGGACCTCTGACCCGCTGAGACAGCCTGGAGTGACCTGGAGACTATTATGCTGAGTGAAGTGAGCCAGTGGGAGAAAGACAAGTGTCACATGATCTCACTCATGTGGAATCTAATGAACCAAATAAACTGATGAATAAAACAGAACCATCGACATGGAAGCATGGAACAGAAGGACAGATCTCAGAGTGAAGGTGGAGGGAGGGTGGGAAGAGATTATTCAAGAACTTATAGGCATATATTCATAGACAATAGACAGGGGAGAGGCTGGGCTGGGGTGGGAGCTGGGTGGAGAGGGGCCGAGAGGGGAAATGGCAGGCATCTGCAATACTCTCAACAATAAATTTAAAAAGAAAATATGCCCAGCCGGCATGGCTCAGAGGTTGAGCGTCCACCTATGACCCAGGAGGTCAGGGTTCGATTCCGGGTCCAGGGCACATGCCCAAGTAGTGGGCTCGGGTCCCCAGTAGGGGGTGTACAGGAGGCAGCTGATCCATGATTCTCTCTCATCATTGATGTTTCTATCCCTCTCTCCCTCTCCCTTCCTCTCTGAAATCAATAGAAATATATGTTAAAAAATAATAAAATCGTTCAGCTGGGGTGGCTCAGTCGTTGGGCGTGGTCGTCCCATGCACCGATAGGTTGCTGGTTGATTCCCCGTCAGGGCGTGTGAGATCTTCATTTTTAAGAGATTAAAAAATTCACTAAAGGTCATTCTGAATGGGGGGCGGGGACTCGTGTGCTGAAGCATGTTCTGGACAGTGTTGTTTGTCGTCGTTAAGGCGGAAGGGAAGCGGGCTGCGCCCTACGTTTTAGTGATGGAGGTGGTGGCTCACGTCGCATGTGTACGTGCGCCTGCACAGGGTCGGTGACAGATGTGAGCGAGCTGGCCCGGAAGCGTCCAGAGGAGGCGAACGGCCCCGCAGTGAGACGCCCCTCTGGCTCCGCAGCAAGTGGAGTGCTTCCTGCTCAGCTCGCTTTAGGGGGCCGACTTTAGGGGCATGCGTTCCACCCAGAGAAGATCTGGCCAATGTTTGAAGTCCGGCAAAGATGCTCTCCCTGCCCGCACTCCACGGGCCCCCGGAGGCTATTCCGGCCGGGCGTCCCGGTGCCGCCTGCAGCTGAGTCCCACCTCCCAGTCGGATCACCCTCCGCACCCTCAGCTCCTCGGCCGCCACCGACCCTGGGGCTGTGGTCCCTGCCGTGTCTTCACCCGGAACCTGTTGGCCGGAGGCCTTACCCTCAGCCCGACGAGGAATTTCCCACCCACGGCCGCCCCGCTCCTGGGCCGTAGCGCCCACTTGCCCACATCTACACGGAGGTCTCTTCCCCCGCTGCATTAGTCCTGAATAAAATCTGGTTTTGCCGCCGTAACTACTGTCCGGCTCTGGTTTTTCTTGGACAGTGATGGTGCCGTGACTCAGGTAAGATCGGATTCATGGCTGGACTCCCGGACCTCTCACACCACGGCCCACGTGTACACCCCTGAAGATTCGGCGCTCGCTCCCGTCTGACTGGGGATCCATTGGTGAGCCAACTCCTGAGCCATGGCTCCGGGTGACAGTCCACTGAAGCATGGTAAGGACAGATCTCAATTCTTAACACATTGGTGACCAGTAGGTTTTATATTTTTATTGATTTCAGAGAGAAAGGAAGAGGGAGGGAAACATCAATGATGAGAATCATTGATTAGCTGCCCCCTGCATGCCCCCGCACTGGGGATCGAGCCCACAACCTGGGCACGTGCCCTTGACTGGAATCGAACCCGGGACCCTTCAGTCGGCAGGCTGATGCTCTATCCACTGAGCCAAACCGCTAGGGCAACGGACCAGTAGTTTTATTGCTAGCTTTATGAGTACAAAAAACATTTTATATAGTTAAAGGCACACTTTAAAGTTAAATACCCATTGTATTTTGAAGTTATTTATTACATGTTATTACAAGCTACTATCTTTTTAAAGTATGATAGTTTGTAAAGCACCGTGTAATATGAAAACACGAGAGTTGGCGTGATCCGCCCGCGATGTTGTTAAGATTCTGCTGTTGGAGTCCGAGGTCAGCAGAGGTTTCTCTTATTTATTTTTGTTTAGTTAATCCTCACCCGAGGATATTTTTCCATTGACGCTTAGAGTAGAAGGAAGTGGGAGAGACAGAGAAACATCGATGTGAGAGAGGCAGATCCATTGGTTGCCTCCCCTACGCAACCCAACTGGGGCTGGTGATCGAGCCTGCAACCAAGGTACGTGCCTTTGACTGGAATCAAACCCGGGACCCTTCTGTCTGAGGGCCAACACTCCATCCACTGGGCCAAACTGGCGAGGGCCCAGGTTTCTTTAAGAAACTTAGCTGAACTCCCAAGTCAACAGAGACTGGCTTAGGGCCCAGGTCAACAGAGGCTGGCTTAGGGCCCAGGTCAACCGAGGCTGGCTTAGGGCCCCAAGTTTCCCTGGAAGAAGCTGGGTTGGAGTCTTAAGCTTCTCTCTGTAAGAGGCTAGTCCCCATGTCAGAGCCCTGGTGTTCTCTACTTTTTAGTGTAAAGGTGCTATTGGTTAACATGGGAGCGTCTCATTGACAGGAAACCCTTCTCGAACCCCTGCTGACTGCGCGTATGGGTGGGTTTGCATGCTTTTGTGCGAAGACTGCATGGCTATTGTTGGGTGCTTGGAGGGGCTATGGGTTCCCAGAAGTCTGTGTGCTAACCTGGATAATTAGGCTGGAGGTATCTGGTTCTGAACTGATAGGCTGACCTAGTAAGAAACTCACCCGCCTGATTTAATGGCACACAGAACTTAGGCAAATCCTTAGAATACTTTCTCCCCGATGGCGCACATTCTGTGCGGGCAGACCCGCCTGTGCTGACCTCACAGCAGGCAGACACTGCCACTCAGCCAGACACAGGTCCACCCTGGCGCTGCCGACAGCGTGTGGCCAGAGAGGGGTCTTCACCTCACAGGTGTGTGTGTGACCTCCCCTCCGGTCGCCCGTGTCCTTTGACACACCCTCGGGTCCTCCCTGCCTTCCTGCTTCCCGCCACCACCTTCCTTGGTGTGGGCACCAGGGGGTAGGTGCTTGCTGCACCCCTCGTCCCCACTGGCCATTGCTGGGGTCCCAGGTCATTATTCTGAAGGCCCTGCGGTGGGGCAGGGCACCCGTGGGGCGCCTGAGAAGCAACCCTTCACGAAGCGCAGCTGACACAGGGAGCCTGACATCCACACGATCACGTGGCTGTTAAACATGTGACAAAAGGCCCAGGGGCAGGGGCGGAGGAGGGAGATCGCAGCTGAGCCTGCTGGTCAAGGCTCACTCACCGGAGGGACTGCACTGGGGGTGCCTCCTGGCAGGACGCGGTGCTGCCCAGGAAACGGTCTTGAACATGAACTACCACTAAACTGTCAGTATTTCTGTGGATATTTGAAATTTTCCTCCATAAAAAAGCTTTTCCAAAAATGGGGTATGAGAATCAGGTTTCTGAGTGAGGCGTCACCAGATACTTGTAAGTGTGGCAGGACCTGGGAGCCCCTCAGTGCGGCCCGTGCCAGCGACTCTGGGTGAGGCCCCTGCCCCGCTGCCTTCCTCAGGCTGGCACAGGGGCCAGCCGCTCCCGGGAGGTGGGGACCTGAGCCTGGACCCTCCCTGAGGACCAGGGGGTTCGTAGCCCCGCTCAGAGTGGGAGCCCCAGTGGAGACCCACAGTGGAGAGCAGAGGCCCCAAGAGAGGCCCATGGGGTGGGTGGGGTGGGATGGGGGGGCGTGGGCCTGGGCCCAGCCCGCCTCTGGGGAGAGCTGCTCCTGCAAGTGTTGGCTGCGCCCTGCCCAGCAGCAGGGAGCGGGGCCATCGGGCAACCAGCCTGCCCAGCTTCTCTACAGGCAGGTTCCAGGATGGAGCCCTGGGCCCCGTCTGTCCTGGAGGCTCCCCAGGACCCTGCCCGTTCACTCCGGCAGCCGTGGGACCAGGGCCTGTCTCCTGGAGGCCTCTGGGGCAGTGAGGGATGAACGCACGCTAGGCTGTGGGACCCTCCGGGGCGGCCCCTCACCCACCCACCCACCCACCTGGCGAGGGCATCAGGCCTGTGCTCAGCTGTCCCAGCACCGCCCCCCGAGGCCACAGAGGAACAGCCATGGTCCAGCAGCCCACGTTCCTCCCCTCCCCCCGCCCAGCAGGGGGTCTGAGCCACTCTCATATCACGTCTCCTGGGGAAAGGTATTTAATGCGGACAATGCCAGCTGGGCCTGCCTCTGCCAGGCTAACCCCAAACAGAAGGATCCAAACCCAAGGACAGGCTCCTGCCAGCCGTGACCATGCACCAGGCTCCTGGTGCCATCCCTGCCATCAGTCATGAGCCCCAAGCCAAGCTGACCCCCACCCGGCGGCATCATCTCCGCCTGCGGCTCTCGCTGGTGCCTGGCTGCGGGAGCCAGGGCATGGCTTCAGGAATGTCCCACGCAGCCCTGGCAGCAGTCACGGGCAGGACCAGGGCCAGCTGCACCCAGTGCTGGGAGCCCAGCTCCTCAGAGGGTCCTCCAAGGCCGTGCTGGCGACCGTGGCGGCACTGCGGAGCCCTGGCTTGTCCTCCGGGGTCACATGTGACCCTGTGTCACACGTAGTCCAGGATCTCGGTCTCCATCTCATTCTCACTCCCATCCGACGGCTTGAAGTCCTCCTCCTCCTCCTCCTCATCCTCCCCAGACTCGCCTGTCAGCTGCTCTTTCCTTCCGTCTCCATCAGTCTTGGCCGGGCTGGAGAAGAGGGCTGGGGCAGGAGACGGCGTGTCTCAAAGCAGCCCCTGCCCCAGGCTGAGCCCCTGGCCCCCAGAACCCCAGAACCGGTTCCTGGGCTCCAAGGACTGTGCCTGGGCTCCAGTGGGAGCTGCTGTGGAGTGTGGGTGCCGGGAGCTGGCACGCAGGCATGTCGGGAACCGTGGAGCTGCGTGCTGTGCACACCTCTTCCCCAGAGGTGCCCGTGACTCCCAGGATCGCCCATGCTGAGTGGTTTATGGGGAGGGCCCACAGCCCGGGTGAGGTGGTCGAGGGGCTGTGTCCCAAACAAGGCTAAGCAGCTCTGCTCCGTCAGCTCCATGGGGCAGGGCAGGCTCTGGGACACCCCCGCCCCCACCCCCGCCCCCAGCCTGGGAGAAGCCCTCTGGGAGGGGCCTCTTGCTTACTCTGACCCCCCACCCCCAGCCTCAGCCCAGCAGGTGCTCACTCCCCCACTCAGAGGCCCAGCTGCCAGGGCTCCCCCTGCCTCCGCCCCCTCACCCCCCGGGCAAGCCCTGCAGGGTGACAGGACCTGACCCACTGCCCGTCTCCCAGGAGGACAGCCGCGCGCACACACACACACACACACACACACACACACACAGAGCGGGAAGGCGCGAGGTGGAGGCAGGTATGAAGCGGTACCCATGACGGCAGCGGGCAGCCCGGGGCTGGCACACAGGCCTCCTCCCCCGGCGCTCACCAGGCCTCCGGGAGCGGATGATCTGCCGGATCATGAGGGACATGGCGTTGCGCAGGTCGTCGCTGGTCTTGGGGAGGCACCACCCGTCCCGCTCGGTGCAGGTCTCCTCGGCCCCGTCGTTGCGGTGAATGATCTTCTGCAACCTGGGGGGGCCAGGGGGGTTGGGGGGCGCACGGAGTTCCAGGCGGCTCCCGGCTAACAGGCCGGTGCGCAGCGTGGCCGAGAGGCTGGGCTTGGAAAAGCAGCGCTGAGCGCCGAGGGGCGAAGTGGAATGAGAACATGCAGGACCGCTGGGCCCTGGGCTGTGCTCCCCAACCCTCAGAGGCACCGAGCGGGGGTGCCCACCCCATGGGCCTGGTGAGTGAGTGTCCACCCGCCCGCAGCTGCCCCCCGGCGCCCCTCCCCGATACCTAAGCATTACTATGAACAACCAGGTTGGAGGTTTCTGGGGTTCTAGTCGGTTCTGAAGGACTGAGCCACGTCACGAGCCCACACGTGGGCAGTGGAGGCCCACACCCTGCCTGGGAAACAGGTGTGGCCCACGTGACCCGGACAGGGGCTCTCCAGGCAGCACCCGAGTCGCTGAGAGGGGGGCTGATGGGAATGAATCTGTGCGGGGAGCTCTGTGTCCCGGCAGGTTCGCAGCCCGGCCCCTTCCCACGGCGCCCCCAGGCTTCGCGGCCCTCAAGGACGTACTCCTCCACGTTCAGGTCGCATAGCTGGTAGAACATCTGTCGGTACGGCGGCAAGGCGCCCTCCCGGAAGATGTAAACCGAGTCCTGGGGAAGAGGGGAGACACGGGGCACGTCAGCGGGAGCCTTCCCCTGGGGCGGGCAGTGCTGGAGACCCCACCCTAGGCCACAGGAGTCAGCTGGTCCCTGCACCCAGGTGGGGCAGACAGGCCGAAGCCAGAGCAGGTGTGCAGAAAAGCCGCTCCGATGCCCCGGAGGTTCTGGGAGGGAGGCCCTGGAGCCGAGAGCCTCCTGCCCGGCTGGGGCTGGGCTCTGCCGTGCTTGCTGCAGCCGCCCTCCCCGGGCTCCAGGCACCCACCTTGAGCTTGTACTTGTTGGAGGCCGATTTCCGCGTGCCAGCTGCCCCGGATGGGCCCAGGCCCTGCTTCAGATCTTGCATGGTGACAAGCTGGTTGGCTGCTAGGGACAACAGCAGTGCTTGGGAATTCAGGGGTGCTACCCAGCCCCCTCCCCGGGGATTGCTGGAAGCACCCCCCACCCCCCTCAATCCAGAGGCCACCGTCCTCAGCATCGGTGGAGGCCCATCGCCCCAATTCGCAGAGCGAGCCGAGGCACTTACACGCCTTTTTGACGGTGATGGGGAGGCTGTAGTTGTAGGTGCTGCGCTTGGCCTTCACGGGCATCTCGTTGGAGGTGTACCCTGAGGCGAGGGGTGTGTCAGGTGCGGGTGGGCAGAGCCCCTCTGGCACTGGGCGCTGGCCTGGCGCGACCGCCCACCCGGGCTCCCTGAGGACAGCTCCCGAGACGACCCGGGTGGAGCCACCGCGTTCCCATGCGGGCCAGAGCTGGGGCCCTGGGCCCGGTCCTCACTGCGGACACCGCTGGACACCCGGCCTGCCCCCCGGGACCCACAGAAACGGGACTAACGAGTGAACGAGTTTGCCGTGGCTCAGTAACGAGGGTCGGCGTGGAGCCAGGCCCAAGCGCGCACCCTCACGTCCCCCTCGCTTCAGCCCTCGCCGGGTGACCTGCACCCCGCCACGTGGCCGCGGGCCGATTACCAGAGCGCGCGGGACAGGAAGACGGGAGGGAGAGAGGTGTTGGTCACTTTTACCCGATTTCATCCCACAGCGGATTCGGAAATCAAGGACTTGGTAGATCTTGGCTTCCGGGTGCCTTCGGGGGTCGTACCCGAATCGAATCCACAGGCTTCTCCAGGGACCTGTTATCTGGAGGAGAGAAGGTGGGAGTGGGGAGGGGCCCAGGCCGGGCCCCGGCTCCGCAGATGCACAGGCCAGGTGCCTGCCTGGGGTGGAGGCAGCGAGGGGGGTCACTCTCAAGAGTTGCAGACGTGGCTCTGCAGCCCCCCAGCTCTGCCACGTGGGGCTGGCCCCTCGGACAGGTCACGTGATCTCCCAAGCCTCAGCCTTCCTGTCAGGTGGGGGGGCTTATGTCATCTCACAACATGTTGTGAGATGTTGTGAGGATAAAGGAGACGAGGCCTGGAGCCTGGGCCACGTGCTGGCCAGTCAGTACTCGGCAAATGCGTCCCTGTCCTGAGGGAAAGCCCACGCGCAAGACAGACGGCGACTCTGTAAGTCTGGGCCCGGGCCCAGGTGCCCACCGTCACCACCCTGCATGGGGCCCTCGGCACGCACGGTCCCTTCCCCCAGCACCTCTGGAGCCCAGTAATGACACCCTATCTCCATGCACCTGGACTGAGTCCAAGGGGGATCTCCCCACTGAGCCCCACTCAACCCAGAGACGAGCTGGGGCCGGAGGCACTGTGGTCAGGGGCCGGGCTCTGCAGGCAGACGGGCAGGGCCAGTGGCGCTGCCACTCGCTGGCTGTGAACCGGCCCCTCCGTCAGCGCTCCGCGCCCGGCTCCTCCTCGCGGAGAGCAGGGGGCCGGCTGCCACCCGGGGAAGCTGAGGTGCCCACCAGCACTCGGCCAGTCACTTCATGGTGTAGAATCCTTTGCGTAAAGTTATGAAATTTCTCTTTAATCCTGAAATCACCCCAGGTGGCTGAGCGTGCTCTTGCAGAGCTATGATGGCCTTTTGTGGGGGAGGGGGTGGGACAGGGCCACTGCTCTGGCTCTGAGAGGTCACCTTGGGGACCAGCACGGCCCTGGTGGGAACCAAGGTGGCGCTGGGCAGACACTCACCATGTAATAGGCCATGAAGGGCAGCAGGACCTTGAGCTTGTCAGGGTGGACGCTCATCTTGGCTCTGACGGCGTTGCGTGACCAGATGGGACGGATGTCAAACAGCTGGCGAGGGGGGGGGGGGGGGCAAGGCAGAGGCTGAGATGAGCACAGCAGCCCGCCCGCCGGTGACTCCACAGCGAAGTCTGGCCCTGGAGGACCCTTCCCCAAAGGAGTCGGTGGAGGGCGGGGGCTGAGCCAGCAGGGACCAGCCTCCAGGGCCGGGCACACATCGCTCATCCCTCCGCTCAGAAGCAGGCTGCACACCCAGCTCGTGCCACGTGTGGCTGCAGGGCCAGGGTCCCGAAAGGACGAGGACACAGCCTCTGTCCTTATGCAGCTCACAGGGCAGATGACCGAAGGAGCTGGAGCTCCGAACCCCGAGTTGGCACATCATGAAGGCCGAAGAGATGGCCTGGCCCAGGACTAAAGGCCAGTGGGCTCAGCGTGGCAGCCTGGCAGGAAGGGCCCTGAACCAGGTAGGATTGGGCCGTGTCCAGAGGACAATGAGGAGCCTCGGACAGTGCCCTCCGCGCCCCCCCCGCCCCGTGATTGCCAAACACAGCATGGTGCCCAGTCTCTTTAAGAAGCACTCCGTCCCCCACGGACAGTGAACTGCAACGAGGGGCGCGCCTCCGCCGGCAGGGAGGTGACTTCACCGAGGACCTGCTGTCCACACCTGCAGGACACCAGGAGCAGAGCCCAGCCGCATCCTCTCAGAACCGCAGCCAGAGGGCGGGGCGAAGGTGTCCGCCCAGGGCAGGCCCGGCCTCCGACTGGCACGCGGCAGGCTGTGCGCACCTGGCATGCGGCAAACCCACTAATGGAGGAGAGTTTCCAGGAACCGGAGCTCCACACGAAGTGCCATCTGAACAAAGCACCGACTGTTTGCCTCCCAAAGGGACCCATCAGAGAATTCTAAGTGTTTCAACCTTGCCAGTCGGGCGTACACTGGCATGGCTTTCAGACGTGACATCTAGAAGTGAGAACATGCCGTGTGCTAACGAACCAGTTAAAGAAATGGGCACAGCCGACCGCAGAGTGAGGAGAGCCCCGCTGGGTCTCCAGGCGGCCGGAGCGGCGCTCACCTTCCTCAGCTCCTCCTCCACCTTGCGGTCCATGGGGTTGGTGCAGAGCCTGGTCCACGTCTGCACTGCAGCCTCCAGCGGCTGCTCGGGCACCTCGTCCCCCTCGAAGTTGACAAAGATGGCGTTGTGGAGGCGCCGGGCCCTGCTCAGGCCGATCAGATTCTCGCCTGAGATGGGGGGGTTGTTGTAGCCTTCCCTGGGGCAGAGAGGGCCATGAGAACCAGGCACAGGCCCGGCCAGACCAGGCAGGGAGCGCGCCAGGCCCGAGACGCCGGTGGCCTGTGTCTGTGCGCCTTTCCCTGGAATCTGGGTCAGGGAGAGGGTCTTAGCGCCCGAGACCCGTCTGTCCTCAGGCTGAGCACCGAGGAGAGGGCAGCGACCAGAGGCAGCTCGGAGAGGCTGGGCCTGCAGCTCTGAGCTGGGCCAGGCTGAAAGGTCCCAGCGGCTGAGTGTGGGGGAGGCTCCTGTCCCTGGGTGGTGGCCTCAGACTCATGCAAGCACCCACCCGCCAGTCAAAACTAAGAACCCAAAGGCCCTCAGGCCGGGATGGGGATGGAGCTGCCGCGCAGCCACACCGGCCCGCTGGGCCCGCTGTCTGACCTCAGCTCCGCTCACTGACCCCGGTTCACTCGCTCGGCCCTCCAACCGCCTGCGAGGAGGCAGCACCCTCCTGTGCAGTCAGAGCCCAGGGTGAGGGGCCTGCCCAGAGGCCGCACGGTGCCGAGCGCCCAGCGGAGGTGGCCGACAGCATCCAGGTGGAGAAACAATGTGTCACCGAGTGCCACGCCGCAGAGGCAAAAGCAAGGGTCCTGCCACCAGCCACAGAGCACAGAACACACTCAGGCCAGTGGTCCCAGGTGCCCAGTGCCGCCTCTGTGAGGCAGGAGCCAGAGCGTCCGACCTGCACTAAAGCAGGGGACAGTGTGAGGAGCCCCCACGAGCCCACCCCCAGCTCCAACAGCTAGTCACACGGTGGTTTCCTCTCCTCAGCACCGCCCCAAACTCACTGAATTACTCCGAGCGTCCTTCCACCTACGCCCTGCACGTCCCACTTTATTCAGGTGATTACTACCTTTTCCAGTGGTTTCCTTTAACTTTCAGTGAGTACCTGCCACCTGCTTATTTATGCAGAACAATGGCCTTCGCACTGGGAAACGAAACTGTAACCTCAGGATCACATCTGTGCCTTTTTCAAAAACCGGGACTCCAGTAAAACCACCTGCCAGAGCAGCAGTGTCCTGGGTCAGACACCCCGCTGGGCTCACTGCAGGGACAGGGCTCCCGCACCCACCCAGCCTCCGGGAGGAGGGACCCACCAGGCCAGCCCCCCTCCTCGTGTTCCCGGCCCGGCAAGGCCAGCAGAGCAGAACAATCGATGGCAGCGCTGGGAGAAAAGGCAGGTGCTTTCCATGTGCGGGGAAATCCATGAACAGTGGTGAGGGCAGAGGGCAGAGGGTCCGAGGGCAGCTGGCCCTCCTCCCTGGGACGCTGTGGGGACGCCGGGGCTCAGAGGACCTGACCGGGCGGGCTGTGGCCAACAATTAATCTGTAAATGCTCTCATAACCGTATCTTTGAACTCTTAGGTGAGAGGCACTGGGATAAACACCTACAGGTGGGAGCGCTTGGCAAACAGGAAGAGAACATTTAAAATCATAATAGATTTTACCAAACTGCTCACCAAAAAAGCTGACCTCATTTTGGGGTGAACCCTTAGTAGGAAGGTGTGCATTTTTGCACCTCAGGGTGCACACTTCTGGGGTTGGGTCTTCAAGTCCAAAGTGACATCCCAATTCCCTCTCCCTGGTGTGGGGGCAGCTCTGAGCACCGCCTCCGGGGGTTGGGGGGGGGGGGGAGCGGCAGGGCCAGGGCTGGCTCTTCGCAGGGAGCCCAGCACCAGCTGCTCTCCCTGGAGGCACTAATCCGTGGGCTTGAGCACAGCTGGCAGAGGGAGGTGACCCTCGGCTACCAAGTCAGCAGGCACTAAAGTCCTCCAACTTTTGGACGCTTAACATGCTAGGAACAATCCTTTGAGTATCACCACCTTTGGGCCATGTTTCAAACTATCTTTTTCCATTTGTTTCTCTGTTTTTCCTAATCTTGCTCCCCCAAAGCTTCATCCACTGGGTTGATAAATACTTGCAGAGGCCTCTCTTGGGCCAGGCTGTCCTAGACACCAAGGTTACGACGGAGGGCAGGAGAGGCCAAATCGCTACCTCCACTGCTGGAAGCCACCCATTGTCTACACTATCGGGAAAGTGCAAACAAGGAACCTAGAAGGCTGTTGGACCTTGAGCTCTGGCAAGGGCCAAAGCTATGCACCGATAGTTGAGTCGAGACAATGCTGGCTCAAGCAATTTCCTGACCTAATGGTCTCAAAGTAAATCTTTACTAATATTTACTGACCTTTAAGATAGTCTGTCTGCTACCGGAATTGTGCAAGGGCAATATGTGTATCTAAAATTAAATAAAAGGTTGGCAGGGCCTGGGCACCAGTGAAGCCCTTCCACTTGAGGTGGGCTCTCCGCCTGGCCCCCCGTTTCCAAATTCATATTTCTTGTCTAGTCTCATCATTTGCATGCGGTCCTCCTCCAGGTCCTGAACCCAAGCCATACAGGACATGGATATCACAACTTCCACACTCCACAGAGCTTACACTGAAATTGAGACACTTGAGAAATGTTTGTCCTTCTGTGTGTAATTAGAAAAAGTAACGCATGCAAACACACAGACAGTGTGCAATGCGCAACGCCTGGGGGTCAGATGTCGGGGGCCCCGGGGCTGCCATGTGCCCTGGACCAGCCCCCGTTTGCAGAAACAAGCACAGCGCTTCTCTGAGAGATGCTACATCACTGGCCGTGAGGTGGCCACATTATTCTCCAATTGGTGTTTTCAAACTCATGGTTTTTTATTTTTTTAATACCATTCTGTCTTGGCTGCTACACGAAGGAAACCCCACTCCTTCCTGTCACTGTATGGCTGGCTGGTCTCCAATATAAAACCATGGCCCACCCAGACCTGCCTTGCCCAGAGCCCCTGGGGTCTCCCCTACCTGCCGGTTGTCAAATGAAAGCATTCATTTCGTTTATACGGACGCAGCACTCTCACGGGGCCTTTTGGGGCGTGCACGGCGGTGGGGCGGGGCAGGGGGACGTCTGTGCTACGGACCATGATGCACATCACCTGGCGTTTCTAACACTCAGCGCCAGGGAAACCACCTGAGTGAAGAGGTACCGTCCCTGTGCTCAGGAGCCGTGTTCTCGCGAGCAGACACAGTGACCATGCACACGGTAAGCAAGAGCACAGCCACCAGGAGAGCCAGCGATGGCTCCGGGAGATGCACACAGCTGGGGTGGACTGGGCTGGTTTCAGAGGTGCGTGTGGCACAGGGGGACGGGCACAGCAAGGATGAAAGATAAAGACGGCCAGGAGCTCACGGGCAGGGATGGGGACAGGGAGGCCAGCAGGGGATGGAAGGTGCTGGCTCAGAGGGGACACCCATAGGTGGAACCTGACTACATGTTGTCATTATTGGTGACAGCAAGGTCCGGGGGGTGGCAATGACCCGGGACTAAACCCAACGGCCACTTCTCAGCTGGAATCAAGCCCCAGAGCCAGGGTCTCTGTCCTGTCAGGGCCCTCCAGCTCACAAGCACCCGGCCACCGCTCACCCAGGGCCTTCTCTGTACCTGGCCCTGTGCGGGAACTTCCTGCGCATCCGGCTCTGACCCTGACGCTGCGGGGCGGGCTCACCGGTGCTGTGTCTCTGGGCGGTAGAAGTAGTCCGCCGGGGTGTCCAGCCGGGAGAAGATGGGCGGGGGGATGCAGAGCGGCAGCTCCTGGTGGAAGAAGTCCTCCCGCTCGGGCCTGACCATGAGCACCTTGTCGTACATGGACTTGTGCACGCCTCCCACCTCCGTGTGCACAGCCAAGTACTGGAAGTCAGACATTCCTGCAAAGAGAGGAGATAGGTGGCGGGCACCGCAGCCAGGGACCACTCTCCTGGCTGACCTGCCCAGGAAGGGGCAGTGCCACGCACCAACGCCCAGGTCTTCTTGGGGAGGTGCCGAGCCGGCCGAGTGGCGGAGGCTGCCAGGCCTGGGTGGCAGGAGCTGAAACCACACGCTTCCGAAATGCTCCCACGCACTGGGCTCCGTGCACCCCCGTCACGTGGATAAACGGCATTTGGGCTGGGGGTGGTTACGTGCTGTGAGAATGAAGTCTGGGTCAGCGCTTCTCACGAAGCACGGTGCCCGTGACTCCCGGGGTCTTGCTACATGCAGAATCTGGGATGGTGCATTTCTAACAAGCTCCCAGGTGAGGCAGGGGCGCACCTGACTGGCGAGGTGCTGGCTCCCTTAGAGATGGGAACGGAAATCACGGGCAAGCTTGTCCGCGCAAGGACAGCACAAGGCACCAGAACGGCTGACAGTCAAAATGCCCAACCCTGGGTCCCAGGTCCAGGTCCTGCTTCGGTTTCTTTTCTCTTTTCTTTCCACCCCCTCCAACCTCCTCAATCATTACTCTCTTCAGAGTCTGAGAGCCGCAGCTGCAACTAGAGGTTTCTCAGTGCCCCCATGTGGTGGGCCAGCCCCTTAACAGGCACCCTCTCCCTGAATCTTCATAAAGGGCTTCAGGAGCTCAGGGCCCCAGTGTCTGGACACGGAGACTGAGGCGGAGGGAAGCCCAGTGGCCCGCACGAAGAACCTTGCGGAGCTCAGGAAGGCACAATGCCGACGTCCGCAGCCGTCTCACTCCCCCTCCCCGCCTTCCTCCCTCCTCACTGGGGCTCCGAGGGTAGCAGGCTTGATTGAGGACTCCCCGGGAGACACCCAGTTGGCTAAGAGTACCAGAAACATGAGGCCCCAAGGGGCTGAGGTGATCTGGGAAGGCTTCTGAGGGGAGGCGGCGGCAGCAGTGAAGGCGGAGCAGGTTCCCCCACGGGAGGGGGCGGGGGTGCTGAGAACTGCAGGCCTGTGGCCAGTCTTACGTAGCCCACACAGTAACTCCGAAGGCTAGGGCACCGCTCATGGACCTCCGGGTTCTCTCGGGAGCCTCCCAAGGTCTGCAGGGAGCCGCTGCTGGAGGGAAGGGGCCCTCACCTCCCGCCCCGCAGGCCTGTGCATTCCTGGCTCCCTTCACTTGTGTGGCTGACCCGCCAGGCTCCTGCAGGCAGTGGGGACACTGCCCTGAGAGACCCGAGTTCGGTGAGAGTGCACCTGCAGTTACCTTGAAATCTGTAAATGGTGGGGATGATGCCAAGGATATCCACGTCAAAGGTGACCTGGGGGCGGGCCTCGGGCCCCGGCAGCCCCTCCTGCGGCTTCGTCTTCCTCCTGACCCGGAGCAGCAGGCTGCTGGTACTGAAGCGGTTGGCGCACACGGGGTGGCAGTAGGGGTCCTTGGGCCGGAAGTAGAGCTCCAGCCTCTTGGTGGGGTCTCCATAGATCTGTGCCGAGGCCAAGGGAGACGGATGAAGCCGTGGCCGGCTAAGTGGCCGGCAGGGGGCTGTACCTCTCTCAGCAGGAGCCTGCCTGGTATGACCCAGGTGACAGAGAAAGGGCCAGGAGCTCATGTTTCGTTCAGAGCTCTTAGTTCCCCAAAGGCTCCCTTGCAAACCCGAGCATCGCAGTTGTTATGTGGCAGAGGAAATGGGGGGCGGGGGTGCCTCTTCCTTCTCCTCGGCTGCCAGCTGAGCTGGGGTTCAGCGAGGGCCTCGACAGCGACATTTCAAGGCCTGGCGCGTGTAAAGCACTCACACAGAGCCTGGCACAAGGGGAGAGCTCCTCCCAATCCCCCTAGTTCCTGGGCGGCCTTGAACTACCTCGCTTTCCTTGCAAAGCGCGGGCAATGACGGTTCCCGCCCCGCAGGGTGCCAATGAGGACAGAAAGCCTGGTACAGAAGAGTGACTGTTACTACTTCAACCCTGACCACAGAGCGCTTCGTCCCGCACCCCCGCAGGGAGGTCAGCGGATCAGGCTCTTAATCCTCGGGAGCCTCCGTGTTCCACTCCTGCGGGGCTGCGGGCGCCGAGGCTGCGGCTCATCTGAATGTGGGGTGCAAAGGACACCCCGTTCCCCTCTGACCTCCCCGACAGTCCTTTCCCTCCACTTCCAGGGAACAACGGTCTGTTCCCCGCGGCCTCCCTAGCACTGCCGGCCCACGGTCCGCACCAGCGCCTGCTCCGTTGCCAAGGAAACCACGCTATTCCCCCAGGTGACCCCGCCCCTCCAGCCGCGGTCCCATGGCTCCGTCCCTCCCCCGCGGTCCCGGGGACTCCCCCTTCCGCACCCGAGAAACGCCTTCCTCGCCGCCCAGGGTGGACAGCATCTTGGACACGTCGCGCACCACGCCCGGGTACTCCACGCACACCATGCGCTGCTCGCGCCGCAGCTCCACGGGGATGGCGACCCCCGGCCCCTCGTCGGCTGCCATCCCTGCGGGTCTGGCCCAGCCCCCGCGGTCCGTGCTTCCACGTGCGCCCAGAGGCTTCGCTTCGATGGTTCCGCGAAGGATTCGTTCCGGCCTCCCTCACCGCTCGCGTCTCTCTAAATCCCTGGGCTCCCAGGCCTCGGGAAGCAAAGGTCCGAGGGAAGGCCCCGCGGTTTCGCGGTAAACTACCACTCGGTGCTCGCCATTGTGTTTTTAAAAAGTAAGGGGTTTGCCCGAGGGGCGGGGCAAGGGCCTTTCTCTCGCACGTACCCACGGCGGACCCAGAAGCTGATAGGTCACCGCCCAGCTCGCTCTCGACCTTAGCCAATGAGAATCCAAAGACCGAGCCGAGCTCTTAGCCAATGAGCAGTCCGGCGGAAGCCTGGTTCCACCCCTTCTGCCCGCTGCCTAGTTTTAGCCACTAAGGAATCAGGACTAGGCCGAGTCCCCGCCCCTTCCTCGGTTCCACCCTATGACAGCTCGGGGCCGGCCGAGACGTCCTTCCGGCGGAGCGGTTTCCTGGGGGCCGGACCCCCACTCCTGCCCCCGCGGTTCCAAGACTGGTTTCTAGCTGCGCGAGGAGCCGGGAAGTGGGTGGGAGGTGGGGTCGGTCCGGAAACGGCGGGCGCGGGGGAATTGGGCTCTGTTTTGTTTGTTTTCTTTACTTTTTTTTGGTCTCGTTTACCCACCCACCCCCGTTTTTTGTTTTTTTTGTTTTTATTTAGAGGGAATTGCGCTTTGCTTGTTTGGCCTCCCAAACAGTTATTAAGCGCCGATTGTGTGCGGGGTTCTACGCAGAACCTAACAGAAGCATCATGCAATCAGCTGGGGGGGTGGGGGGAGGGGAGGACCCTAGGACCATTCCAGGAAGTTGTGGGTGAGAAAGGGGTTCAACGGAAAGTAACCTCAGGGGGTGATCTGATCATAAATGTCTAAATGGGCAGGTCACGGTGGTATTCACGCCCCAGGCATATAGCTTCTTTAGTAAAAGGTTTATCTTTGCCTTAAGTCCTTCCCATGGTTTTTGTGCACCTGGGTTAATAACACCTTTGGAAAATAGGTGCGAGCACCTTCAGAGAGCACATTATCTTGTTAATTGTCCTGTAACCCGACCCCGCTTACTTCCTCCCACCTTCACCCCTTAATTCCAAATGCATAGAAGGAACTGCATGTTGGTGATGGGGAGAAAAAACAACGACCTGCAAAGCTGTTACCCTCCAGAACATTTGAGATCTTGCTTCCTGGCAATTGTCAGTTTGGCTCAAATTTTATAAAAACTCTTAGAACCCGGCTGGCGTAGCTCAGTGGTTGTCAATGATTCTCTCATCATTGATGTTTCTATCTCACCCTTCCTCTCTGAAATATATATATATATATATATATATATATATATATATATATATATATATATATATCTTACAATGAGCAAGTGTCAGAAAACAAAACTATAGGGAGCAAAGCTGGGGCAGGTGGATCACCGCAGGTGGCCGGACCTGTGTATCTACAGCCCAGATCACGCAGCAGAACATGCGTTGCCGGTACCTCGGAAGCCTGCTCCCTTTACTACCGGGGTTCCTTTTATAGTGTCCGAAGAAATCTAGCTCAAGTTCCTGAAAATACCTTCTCCTGGGAGCTTTATCGCTTTAGCTCGTCCTGTTTGTTCATTGTTATGGTGGGATCGGTTTTACAGAGTTTCCTCCGTGCTAACTGAAAGGGTCCCTCATGCCTGTACCACCGGAAACTGGCCCCTTCTCATTTCCCCTCCCCATCCCCCTCAGGTGAAAATGTTTCCAACAGCCGCTGTGATTCCCTTTTCAATGGTTTTGACGTATTTAGAAATCTATTGGTTCATGTCCAAAAATTGGGGGATTTTACAATTGTCTTCCTGTTGTTGACTCTGGCTTAATTCCCCCCACAGTCAGAGAACGGATTCCGAACGATGCCAACCCTTCCCTCGAAGCTTCTTAGGACTGGCCGGGTGGCCCCGTGTGTGTGTGCGGTCTTGTTAAGTGTTCCAGGTACATCAGGAAACGGTGTGTCTTTCGCAGGGGTCAGGTGCACGTCCTTTCTCCTTTCCGGGGTGTGCGCACGTGTGTGCCTGCTCACTCTGTGGGAAATGTGTTAAGATTTCCCGTGAGGATTGCCTGTTTCTCTTCTCAGCGGTGTCAGTTTCGCTTGGTTTGTAATTGAGGTCCGTGTTATGTGCGTAGAAATTTAGAGATGCTGCCTGTTCCTGGCAAATGGCCCTTTAATCCTCACAGAATGTTCCTCTTTATTGCTAGGAAAGTCTAAACTTATGTGATTTTTTCATGTTGCTACAAGCGATGTGTTTTGGTTAATGGTTTCACAACGTATGTCTTTTTCCATCGTTTCACTTTCAGCCTTTCTGTGTCCGTGTATTTTAGGCCTGTCTCTTGTGAGCAGGATGTGGTTGTGTGTTTTCTAACCTCCTGACCAAGACCCTCGGTCTTTGAACTGGAGTATGTAATTGTTTTATATTTAATGTCAGGCCGATATACAGGGTGGGGCAAAAGTAGGTTTACAGTCGTTCAAATGGAAAATAATGCAATAACAATACAAGAATGAAACTGTTTCCTGGCCTCACAGCTGTGCGCCCACACTTGCCCACCCTGTATTGAAGTTTAAACCTTTCATATTACTCACTGTTCACCTTCTACTCCTCCCATCTCTTGTATTTCCCTTTTCTCCCCTTGCTCTTCCTCTTTTATACCAATTACATTTTATTGTCCTCTTACCGGTTACCCTACAGATTATAATATGAATCCACCCGTGGTAGCTTAGAGACACCCCCCTCCGTACCTTCCTTTTTCCCTTGACCGTATATCATGGTAATTACTCCGCGTCAAGTCGTGCCGGCTTCCTCGTTCTTTGGGACAGACGCACACTGTTCCACTGCTGGCCGGACCAGGGCTCACTGATCAGCCTCTGCGAGGGGCGCTCAGGTTGTTTCCAGCCTTCTGCAAACAGGGCGGCAGTGAGTCACTGTCGGGTGTCATTTCACAGCCGGCTCGGGTTCTGGAAGGTTCTGCCGGGTCGTGTGATTTTGTTAGACCGGCACTAAAGGTTCCCCCCTCGGGGCCGCACCCGTGTATAATCTGTCCCCGGAGGCGGGCTGCGTCCTGCGTCCTGCCGCACCAGCCCTAGACCCGGGAACGGTTTCTTCCCGACCCGCAGGGCAGCCCCCACCCCTCCCGGGTATGGGGCTTCTCCGTGGGTGCATGAAGGTCTCCACCTGCGCGGGGCTCCGTGGCGCCTCCCCTCCCCAGACGCCAGGGGGCGCTTCTCTCCCCCAAATGCAAAGCGGATCCCTCCTTCCATATCCTCAGACTCGCGTGGCTCCCCATTGCAGGGGGACCCCAAACCCTTTAACAGACTCTGGGGGTCCTGTTCCCCTGCCCCCCAAATCCCTAACCTTGGGGTTCCGCGCCCCCTTCCCCCCAGGCCTCGATGCCTTTGTCCCCATCCTCTTCATCTCGGGGTAACCTCTGAGAAAGGGTGTCGCACCCTCTCCCCCTTTGAAGAGGCCCCTCTCCGGGACCCCCTCCTGATTGCTGATGGTGGCGAGGTCTCTTGGCCCGTTTTAGGCACCTTTCACCAACAGACAGACACCCAGTGGGCGATGACTAATGAATGAACCAAGAACCGCACCGAGCCACAGCGCTTCCGCCCTCCGCAGCCTCCTGCGGCCGTGGCCACCAGGGGGCGCTGTCCCCCTCCCGGCCAGGCGGCCCTGAGCCCCTGGACAGACGGGGCCGGGGTCTCTGTGTCACAGGGAGGCTTGGGGCCCCGAGACACGGGATGAATGACCAGGAAGAAGGAAGGAGAAGTGAAGAAGGAGGGGAGGGGGGGCACTGGGGAAGGTAAAGAGCGAGGGGAGGTGAATAGGGAGAGATGGGGGCTGCCATCCTGGACACTGGGACCCGCGCCTCTGGCCCGTCCTTCCGCCCGACCGACCGGACCCCTCGCTGGCTCGCAGGCTGCTCAGCATGACCCTGATTCCGCGGGCGGGGTTTACCTGCGGATTAACCAGCCTTGGGGGCGGGTTCTTCTAAGCTCAGTCCAACCCTGGACAAGGCCGGTCTGGCTGTAAATGGGAAGGGAGGTGCCGGCGGAGGCGGTGCGTTGGCCGGGCCTCCCCGCGGCCCAGGGGAGCGGCGAGCTGGGCCGCAGATGGAGCCGGGTGCTGCCCCGCAGGTGCAGCTCCAAGTGGGGTCCCTGGGGATGCGGTTCTCAAACGGGTCCTCTGCCCACACGGCTGCGCTTCCCAACTGCGTGCACAGTCCTGGCCAGAGGGTTAGGAAGGCCCAGCCCCCCCCCCTCCCCGGCCCTCCCCAGGCACCTGTCCCTGGGGGTGGGCAGTGGGCAGGCCCATCCGTTTGTCTGCTGTCCATCTGCCCATCCATCCATCACTCCGTCCCCCCACCCATTGTGGAGTGTGTATTTGCTGGGTGCTGGGGAAGGCGTTCTGACAGTGCTCGCAGCTGCGTAAAGACAATGTGGCCAGTGCCACAGGGGCCACTGCGGCTGCGGGAGTCTGCAGCAAGGGGAGGCCTCCTGGCAGGGGGCATGTGGGCTGAAAGCAGGAGGAGAAATGAGGGACCCCCTTCCGCGGGGGAGACAGGCAGGCAGGGCCGTCTGGAAGGAAAGGAGACGGCGGGGATGCCTGTGGGCGCTCAGTCCTGGGTGCCCCACGCAGCCCTGGGGCTCCCTCCTGCTCCAGCCCCGAGTGGGCTCCGCATGTGGGCCTCGGTGGAGGGGCATTTCCCGCCCTCTCTCCCCGGGGCGGGAGCTGTCTGGGCAGGGCTCTGGCTCTCAGGCCTTTGTTCAGGGAACGTCCAGGTCACATGGAGCCACCAGCTGTTTTGTTCCTGGTGCTAAAATATAAAAATGCCTACTTTAACCATTTGTTGTTGTTAATCCTCACCAGAGGGTATTTTTCCAGTTTTATTTTATTTTAATTTTTAAGAGAGTGTGAAAGGGAGGGAGGGAGGGAGAGAAAAACATCCATGTGAGAGAGACACATTGATTGGTTGCCTCCCGAATGCGCCCCGACTGGGGCAGGGGATGGAACTGCAATCCAGATGCATCGACCAGGATCGAACCTGCAAGCCGTTGGTCTGCAGGCTGACCCTCTAACCACTGAGCCAACCAGCCAGGGCTACTTTAACCATTTTTAAGTGTACGATTCGGTGGCATTAAAAGTACACGCACACTGTTGTGCAGCCACCACCCCATCCAATCACAGAGCTCTCCATCTTGCCGAACTGAAACTCTACCTGTTAAACAGTAACTTTCCACTCCCCTCCCGCAGCCCCGGCAACCACCCTTCTGCTTTCTGTCTCTATAAACGTGCCTGTTCCGGGACCTCACAGGAGAGGACTCACACCGGATCAGCCCCGTGTCACTGCGCATCCCGTTCATCCGGATTGGCAGGCGCTCCTCCTTCCCGAGGGGGAGTGGGGCTCCGTCGGGGGGTGGCCCCGCTGTTTGCCCTCTGTCGTGGGGGGACCCTGGAGTTGCTTCCCCGTCCGGCTGCGGCGCGGGATGCCGCTGGCTTTCCTTGTCTCTGGCTCAGCACCGCGAGCACAGCCAGCAAGCAGGTGGTGCTTTGCGAAGTTGCAGGGCCGAGGACTGTGGACCCGTCGGAGTAGCCACCTTCCTTTTGCATCCGGAGGCCCCTGCGGAAGAAGGGGCTCCCCAGCCACGGAC
The DNA here is from genome assembly GCF_963259705.1 of Myotis daubentonii. Classification (NCBI taxonomy): domain Eukaryota; kingdom Metazoa; phylum Chordata; class Mammalia; order Chiroptera; family Vespertilionidae; genus Myotis; species Myotis daubentonii. Next base: position 79,801,986 of record NC_081850.1, on the reverse strand, counting down.
ACACTCCCCGTCGCTGCGCCCCACCCTCAGGGCCTCTGGGACCGGCCTCAGAAAGCTGCCCAGATAAAGCAGGAAAGGCTCCCGACACCTAGCCGGGGGGGGGGCAAGCACTGTGTGGACGAGACCCCAAGCCGCCCCATTCCAACCTGAGCCGGAGACCAGAGACTGGGCCGCTCCAGGCTGCCGTGTGCGCCTTCCTTCGCAGGGCAGCCCCGTGTGTGTGTTGCGGGGTGGGGGTGGGGGGGCACTCAATTTACAGACAAGGGTGGGGTAGAGTAGAGAAACAACTGTAGGAGGACAGAATTCTGCATAAGGCTAACTTCAAACCCATCATTCTGCCCTCCTGCCTCCCAGGCCTCGCTCCTGGCTCCTCCCTGCCCAGGGGCCCAAGGGTGCTCTGCAGGCCTGGCCGGACCGTAGCCTGGAGGCCAGGATCCCCCCCAGCACACACACACACACACACCCACACACACACACACACACACACACACCCCGGGGCCCAGGGCTGAGCGGGCTTTGGAGGCTCCTGGGCTGGGGTGCGCTCCCACTCCCTCTTCCGAGAGGATGGCGCCCTCAGCACCTCGGGCCCTGCCCGGGCTTTGCAGGCCCAGCTGCAGAGGGCGGGTGTGGGCGCTCGTGGGCACCCTCCCTGCGAGTTTCTGAGAAGCCCCCGCCCTTCTCTTTCCCCCCTGGGGCGGTGGGGGTGGGGGGGGGTGGCCACACCAGTGCCCGCCAGGGTGCTTCCTCTTTGCCTGGCTTGCTGCACGGCGGCCTGGTGGCCGGGCCACCTAACGGCCCGCCTGCTGCCCGACTTCCTGGAGGCCAGGCCTCGCACCCGCACCTGCAGAAGCCCGCCTCCAGGTTTATCTGCCAGAGGGGCTGGGAGGGAGCAGCCCCTTATCTCCCAGCCCGGGGCTGCCCTACAGTTGGCTCTGTAATCTGACATTGTGATTTTCCCCCAGAGAGGGCAGATTTGCTGAGTCACCCGGGGGAGGTGGTTGGAGGGGCTGGGGGCAAGGCAGCTGGGGGCGGAGATAAGTCTGAGGCCTGAGGGGCGCTGGGAGGAAACCCGCTGTGACGGTTTCCAGCTAAGATTGTCCTGCGGAGCTGCCGGGGCTCAGCTCAGGGCCTCCGCCTGCCCCCAGAGGAGTCAGGCTGGGCCGCAGGTGGTGTGTCCTCAGCCATCAGGGACTGGACAGCAGGGGTCCTGAGAGGCAGCAGCAAATGGAGTGAACATGGACCGAAGTAGGTCCCCCTGCCTCACACAGTGGCCTGCTGCAGCCGCCACGGCTCCCCCAGCAGGATGGAGCGGAGCAGCAGACCGGGGGGCCTTAGCTCGCCCCAGGGCCTTTGCACCTGCTGCTTCCTTGGTGTGGGGCTGCCCTCCCCACTTCTGACAGGTCCAGCTAGTTTCATCTTTCAGAGTCTGCTTCCTCCAGGAAAATTCCCTGCCCCCGGGCTGGGCTGGTGACTCCCAGCTTCCCAGTGTCCCCTGGGTGGCCTGGCCCGGTGGACACCCAGCATATGCTTGTTGAACAGGATCCCGAGGCCCTCACAACCCTGAGGGGAGGCGCCTGTATCCGGCCTGAACGCCTGGGGCCTGCAAGGTGGGAGACATCCCCGAGCAGGTGGGCGGGCCGCCCAGGGCCCCTCTCGGGGGCCCCCTCTGTGGGCCAGGCACAGAGACAGGGTCACGCTGAGTGCAGGGGGCGGGGGGCCCCCAGGAGCGGAGGTCAGGCCGCCCTAGCAGAGGCTTCTGCCCCCTGATTTCTGATTCCCCTCAGAGTGCGATGGGCAACCGCAGCCCTGGGGACGGGGGTGATCGACACCCCTGAGTCAGTGGCCACATCCCCTGCTGCTCCCAAAAGGGGCTCCGGGGCAGGAAGAGCTGCCCACGGTGGTCGCCGCGCTGCCTTCCTGCCCAGCTGAGCTCAGAGATAAGTCCTCGCCAGGCGAGAGAGGCCGGGGGCTCCAGCCTTCCCCAGAAATCATGTCAGGGTTCCTTGCGTGGAGGAAGGAGCCTGAGCACCCCGATAACCCTGTTATTTTTAAGAGATCCGGGAGGAAGTCCCAAGTCACCCTTTGCAGAAATAGCTCCGAGCCTCCGCCTGGCGTCTGTGGCTCCAGCTGTCAGCAGGCGCAGCCCCTGCGTGTGGCCCAGTTCTGTTCACCCCGTGATGGCACGGAGGACGCTGGCCCAGGGTGGCCAGCCCGGCCCTGTGCACCAAGGTCAGAGCCGTTGGCAATGAAAAGAACAACAACTACATGTATGTGTGCGTGATCTGTGGACAGAGCAGCGGGTCAGAGTCAAGAGGTGTGGACCTACCAAGTGCTTTCACTCTCTGGCCTCAGTTTTCTCATCAGGAAAATGGGAATAATCATAATGCCTCCTCCAGAGAATTCACTTCTGTAACCTGCTTGCAGTGCTGTCTGGTCCTTCGTAAGCTCTCAACAAAGATTAGGTACTAGCTCATCACCAGTAACGACCAGCTAGCAGAGATCGAAGTTGCAACGGGCGTCCTGGGCCCCGGAGCATGAAGACTAATCTAGAGAGTTCTAAAGACCACAGGTGCCATCTTACAGCCAGGGAAACTGAGGCCCAGAGGAAGTCCTGAACACCACTGGGGGCCGCAGCGATCCAGGGCGCGCTCCTTCCCCACCCTCTCTTGCTTCCCAGTGAGGCTCGCCCTGGCCACCCACGTAGACCATCCCCACGTGGACACCACTCCCTCCCCTCCCAGGTCTCCCTGGCTCTGTCCGTCTGTCCTCTGCTCCGAGAAGGAGGGCGTTTCGTCTGTTTTCCCCGGGGCCCCACCATCTCCACCACCTAGAATGGCGCCTGGCACGTGGCAGCCGCTGGGCAAAAGGAGTTGAGAATGAAGGAAAGCTTTCCAGCCCTTTAGGGAGGTCTTTGTGCCTGGAGGGTCCTGGGCCTGTCCCATGGGACTCCGGGGGTCACACTGTCCGCTCCGCAGACACCACAGGCCTGAGCTCTGCCCGCGCCCCAGGCTGGGCCGAGGGGTGCCCGCAGACTGCTCCTGGCTGAGCCCCCGGCAACCAGGGACTCTTGGGGACCCTCTCCTTCTCTCCCTCTTAAACAAATCACCTTTCTCTGCACACACCCCCAAGCACAAATCTCCACATTGTTGTTATAAAAATCAGGGAAAAGCCGGGAAAGGTCTAGAAAAAGGAATTTTTAAAATCCACCATGAGGCCCCTCGACCCCCAAGATAACTCTCGAGACCTTGGGGGTCCCCTCCCCCCCAGGTGGTGTCCACCTCCTAGGTCAGGCTGCCTGTGGCTGTGCGAGGGCCCAGGTGAGGCGCCCCTCGCAATCGAGTACTTCCTGCAGGGCCTCCGGGGCTGGGGGTGGCCGCCCGCGTCCTCTCAGGCTGCGCCTCCTCTACGCTCACTGGGACTCAGTTTCCTCGATGGCAAGGCAGGAGGATCTTGTCCCCACCCTCCCCCCAGTGGTGACCCGGGACAGTGCCAGGTGCCAGGCTGGGCACTGGGGAGGCCCCCACAGGGCAGGGAGAGGAGGGGCTGGCTGGACCAAGGTGGGGAATTGGCCTCTTTCTCGGGCTCCCTCCTGCGGAACTCTCTGGGGCGGGGAACCTTCCAGAAAAAGGGACGTTCTCTCTGGCCTTGCAGAAAAGTAGGAGCGCATGGGCCCCACTCCTTGGTCTGGAGGCTGTGACGGGGAGAAATGGGGGCTCCAGCCTGCGCCCGAGGGGCCTCGCTCCCCGCTGCGGGGGCTCCTGCGGCTGGGAGGTGGAGGGTCCCCCCAGGGAACCTCAGCGGCCTCTCCCTCCCGGCTCCTTGTTGGGGTGAAGTGGTTGGAGTGTCTCGCTCCGGCTCCCCTTCTCCCGCGCTCTGAGCGCCGGCCCCTGATAACACTGGGAAGCACTATCGGCAGAGCCTCTCCCGCCGGCCTGCTCCATGCTGACGGTTGGCAGCCGGCACCCTGTGATAAACTTATCAGGCCAAACCCGAGCCCGCCGCTCAGCACAGCCCCTGCCTCAGATTTCCCTCCTCCTGCCCTCCTGCAGCAACCCCGCCGCCCCCATGGAGCCCTGGGCCTGCCTGGCTCCCTCCTGGGGCCCAGTGGCAGCGGGACACCAGTCCTCCCACAGCCAGTGTGCACCCCACTGCCCCCAAGGCAGGCTTCCACCTTAGGGGTCCCCGCCACCTGCCAAGGAGGCGCCAGGGGCCCTGAGAGGGTAGTATGGCCACCTTAGACTCATTGGGGACCTACTAGGCGCTGGGCTCCACCTAGTACCTGCTGGGAGGGGGACAGGGGCTGGGGGTTGGGGGCAGGCCAGCCAGCACCGTGGAGGAGGAAGGAACCTGCCCACGGGACGCCCACGGGACCCTGGAGGCCAGCCGCTTGCAGGGAGGGGCGGAGAGGCCAACGGGAGGCAGGGAAATGGTGTTTGTGCAGAGGGAGCCTATTTAACGCCCCTGATAATGTTATCGTGTGCGCCCACTGCAGAAAAACACAACAAACACCCCGAAAAACCAGGAGACCAAGACGCGCAGCCCCCGTCCGCGGCCACTGGTGATACGCTGCTCTTCGTCCCGCGGCTTCCTTCCCCGCCTTTGCAGCGAACAAAATGGAATCATGTGGCGTTTAGTGATTTTTAAACCGCTTGTCGCTTACGGTATCACGGACAGCTTCCTCTATTGACACATTTGCTCTGCAACATCTATTTTCTCTTCAAAAATTTTTTTTTTTAGTAAAAAAAGATACACACACACACAAGTCCAAGTCTCTTCGGCAGACGGCATGGGGAGGGAGACCCAGTCCTCCTTCCTGGCCACGGAACAGCTGCCTCCATGGCTGGCCGCACTTCCTTCGGGCCTGCTGCTCTGTGTCGGCAGGAGTGGGTGGTGCTGCTCCCGCAGGGCCGCACACGATCGAGAAACAGTATTCTCACCCCACGCAGCGCCGGGTCGCTGGCTAGCACGCCCTGTCCTCCCCGTGGCTGCCGGCCACCGCGTGGACAGGCCCTTGATCATGCAGCCGGTCTCCTCCCGCGAGAGCTTAGGGTGTTCCGATGCTCCCCACGACCCGTGGGCTTGAGAAGACAGCCCCGTAGCTGCTCGCTGCGCCCACCCATGACCATTTCTTCAACTCAGATCCTGAGGAGCAGAGTGGAGGGCTTGGGGTGAGCCCACGTGGGAAATCCATGTACTTGAGCTGGCTTCCAGGGTTCGGGGAGGGGAGAGGTGGAGGGAACACCGTGGGCAGAGCACGAGGGCGAGAAATGGCATCGAGAATTCCCGGGAAAGACGTGGCTGCTCGTCCAGAGTCTCGGGGAAGCCAGGGTCCGGCCTTGACCTCCTGCGGCCTCCCTCCCTGGGGAGGGGCTCCCCTGGGGCAGCCTGAGCCGGGAGCTGGCTGACACCAGGGGCCGCTGTCACTCTGGCTGGGACGGGCCTCCAGCCGCCGGGCCCCACTGCGCTCCCGGGCCGCCCCGCGCACCCACGCGGATTGTCTTTCTAAAGCTCAGTCTGACATCTCCCGGCTCTGGTCCCGGTCTGCAAAGCCATCAGTGGCTGCGGTGACTTTAGGAGACTCTCTGCTGCCCCACTGCACGCGGTCCTCCCAGCCTCGTAGCTTCTGGCCAGAACAGAGTCTCCGTCAGTCATTCTCTGGCCGCCAGAGTCTGGCGGGTCTCCTCCATCCTCCCGCCCCCCATTCGCCCCACCTTTCTCTCTGGAGTAGCCTGCCCCACTCTGGGTAGGAGCCGGTCTAGGACAGTGAAGGCCAGGCCAGGCCAGGGGCTGGGACTTGGGTCTGCAGTCCATGGGGGAGCCACGTTTGGTCTCTAGGGAACGTTGGGAATAGCACCTACTCTCCTCCATAGTCCAGAACCCTCACCCTTCCACTCCCCCCCTGTCCCCGCATCCAGGCCCTGCCTCCTCCCAGGCCTGCTGTCCATCCGCTCCTTCCCGGCGCTCTCCACTCTGGGCAGTGGCAGATGGGGCCGGGCTGGGGCCAGCTCAGCCACACACCCAGGCCTGGGCCGGCCCTGGAGACACATTTCCATCCTTATCAGTGACTCCATGGCCACCTCCTCTGGGCAGCTCCCAGTTTGTTTCTCAGGGGTTCTGGTCCTGGGGCTGGGGGGCGGGGGGGCCTGGCTGCCCTGCTGGGGTGCGACTTGTTTGCGGGGGCCACGTGACCCCCAAGCAGGAGGGTGCGGAGCACATGGGCTGGGGATGTAGCCTGAAGCTGCCACCACTGACGGGACATTTTCTCCGGAAAGTAATTCAGAGGTTGCATTCTGCTCCCTAATGTGGCCAGTTTGTTTAATGGTAAAATACTGGTTTTGTCATTTGCTGGTGAGTAAATCCAAGCTCTAGCCCTACGGCTGCTTCTGTTGTGGGGGGAGAGGAGGAGAGAGGGAGAAGCAGATTCCACGGAGCGCCCCATCCCTGCCCACACTCGGGCCTCCTTTCTCTGCAGCGTGCAGACGGGGTCCAGCCCCCACTGCTCTGAGGCTGCCGTGCCAGCCCCACCCCCACCCCCGTGTGGACACTCAGTGGGGGGGCCCACTGGCTAAATCCTGATCACCCTGAACCTGGGCACACGAAGAAAGGCGCATTGTCTCGCTCTCGGCCCGCCCTGCGCAGAAGTGGCTGAAATCCTGGTATTGCTGTGGTTTTGTTTAGCAAACAAGGAACATGCAAAGCAGCTCCCGTGTGTGTGTGTGTGTGTGTGTGTGTGTGTGTGTGTGTGTCCAGCACCCACCCTCCCACTTCCCCAGATCTACAAGGTGCAGGGCAGGCCCCTTACCCGGGGTCAGGAGCCCATTGCAGGCCTGGCCCACGGGGTGGCTCATGGCAAGTCCCTACCCCTGCATGGGCCTCGCCACCTCACAGACAGGAGGGGGATGGAGGTCTCCAGCCTTGTCGGCTCCGGCCGCTGGCTGCTAGAGGCCCTTCTCCTCCGACCGCAAGAGCCGGGCCTGCAGGACGGGAACTGGGAGCCTGCGAGGAGGTTGCCCACCTCCCCATGCAAATGTCCAACCCCACCCCACACCCTCCGACAGGTTTGTCAGGGGAATTCTGGCTAAGGTAAATAGGAATGAAATAGGCCAGGGTCTTGCCCAGCCCAACCCAGAGCCGGGGAGTCCCCGGCCCCCAACGGCCTCAGAACCCGTGCGGGCCCAGCAGAGGCAAGGACCTGAGGAAACACCTCCAGGTTTCATTGGGAGGAAAGGGGAATGGAGACCCCAAGGGCTTGGAATCAGATATCCTGGCCCCAGCTCTGCACTCGCCTGCTGTGTGACCCTGGGCAAGTTGGCCGGCCTCTCTGAGCCTTAATTGCCCCTTCTGTAAGATGGGAGCGTGGCACAGGTTAGAGGCCGTGTGTGGAAGCCCTGGCCTCCGCTCAGCACCTGGAAGTGACTCAGTTAGAGGTGTCCACTGCCTGGGCCAGGCCTGGGCTGGGTGCAGAGAGCGAGAGCCCAGAGAAGTACCTTCTAGCAAAGGGAACGCTAGCTACCCACAGACAACCACCGGCCAGGCTCAGGGGGTCCTGCGCTGTGAGCAGGAGCCCCAGGAGCTCCGCGTTCAGAGGTGGGAGAACCTGGGCTGGGAGCGACCACGGGAGGGCGGCATTCGAGCCGGCCTTGTACTCGCCCTGCGCTGGGCCTGCTCACTGCCGTGCACACCTGGTCTCGGGTCCTCCCAACGCCCCCCAGGGATGGATCGCGGTGCTCACCATCCACAGCGGAGGCGCTCGCCTGAAGCCCACAGCTGGCGAGGGCGGCGCCAGGCCTCACTGCATCACGTCACAAAGCCCCTCTGGCCATAAGCGCCAACATTCCCTGCTCCAGGAACCAGGACGTGGGTGTCAGCCCACCACAGTGATCACGCGGACCTTGCCCAGAAGCTGACCCTGGGTCAGCCAGGTGGACCCCCGTGATCAGCAGGGTCTTTTCGGGAGGGAGGCAGGAAGGTGAAGGCGGAGGAGCCGGGAGGGGAGTCGGAGGTCAGCCTGATGCACTTCGAGGCGGGAGGCGGCGGCCACAAGCCCAGGACTCCGCGGCCTCTGGAAGTCAGAACAAGCCATCTGCCCTGGAGCCCCTCGCGGGGTGCACTCCGGGACACCCCGAGTCTAGCCCTGGGCGACTCAGATGGGGTTTCTGAACCGCCGGGACTGTCGGAGAATAGACTTGTGTTGTTCGAAGCCGCTGAGTTTGTGGTCTCTAGTGGCAGCCGCCACAGGAAACGGACACAGCCCTGGCTACGTGACCTGTGACCCTGTCACACCCTGTGGGGTCCAGTGCTTCTGCTCCAGCCCTTTCCATGTGGCCTGGGCCTCGGCTCCCAAGCTGTCCGAGGGCAGCTGCGTAGCTGCCTCTGCTTTTCAAAGCTCCCGCCGCCCCCCCCCCGCCCCCACAAAGGGGGTCAGCTTGCACCCAGGAGCCCCTTCATACATGCTGGTCAGATGTAAATAAATCTGTGTCTTTATTTCCATGTACAGCGGTTGAGGGGAACAGGCTTTTGACAGCAATAACTGCTGGTTTATCCAGCCCGGGGGTCTGAGGGCAGACCAGAGCCCAGCTGAGTGCCGGTCAGAAGTGGGGGGTCACCAGCAGGTCTGGCTGAAGCAGAGGGGTGCTGGGCATCCCACCGGGGCAGGACGTGGCTCTGACCATCTGGCCGCCTGAAAGAGGCCCCCTAAAGGCCCAGGGGACCGGATCCCAGCGCTGTGGGCAGAAGGCACCGGGAGGATTTCTCTGTGGGTCCCGGCTCTGCGGGTCTGGTCTGATCGTGGCATCGCGGTCCACATGGGGCTGCTCTGGCCTGGGCTCTGCCCTGGGGAAGTCACCCAAGTTATTATACCTTCAGCTCAGAAAAGACCCAACCCAGTTCCCACACTTTACAGCAGGAGAACTATGGGTCCAGAGAGGGAAAGCGATTAGCCCAAAGTCACACAGCAGTTTCCCGCGTCTCAAAACAAGCTGCAGGACTCCCATCCAGTGTTGCCCCCGGGAGACTGGGGATCTGGGCGCACGAGGCTGGCCTCCCTCCGGGCGACAGGACGGCAGGACAGGCTGGTCGGGGATGGGAGGGGCACGGCCTCACTTGAGGTTGTGCTGGCTCTCGCGGTGCCGCCGCAGGTCCACCTTGCGCTGGAAGCCCTTGGCGCAGAGCTCGCAGCTGAAGGGCTTGAAGCCTGTGTGCTTCCGGCTGTGGGTGATGAGGTTGGAGCTCTGGCTGAAGGCCTTTCCGCACACCTGGCACTTGTGTGGCTTCTCACCTGCGGGGCAGCGAGGACGGCGTCAGGGCCGGCTGTGCCCCCACGCCCTGCATCTGTTCTCTGCAATTTTATTATGTTTTATCTCAGGACCAACCCACATTCCCTCTGACACCTCCCCGCCCCGCACTGCATTGTACCCTGGTTGGGGCGGGGGCCGGATCTCTCTGCTTTATCAATCTCGTGCAGCCCCTGGCACAGAGCCGGGTGCAAAAGAGGCACTCGGGCAATAGCCGAGGAGTGAATGAATGAATGAATGAATGAATGAAAAAGGCACCTGCTAGTCTCACTTCTACCCGGAGATCAACATTGCTGACCTGTGCTGTTTCCTTCCAGCATTTTCTCTGTGCATTACCAGTAAGTGAACTTAAGCAACACAGTGCCTCCAGCCCTCCTGTTGGGGGCGGGGGGGGGGGGCGCCCCGTGTAACCTGATCCCACTGTCCTAAAGCCGGGGCCTTTGAACAGTGGAAGGTGGGGGTGCCCAGGCTCTGCCTGGGCCCTGTGGCCCCGAGTGCCGGCGGGCGGGTGGCGCTGGCGGCGGCTCACCCGTGTGGATGTAGGTGTGCTTCTTCATGTCCGACTTCTGGTGGAAGCGCTTGCCGCAGAACTGGCAGGGGTAGGGCCGCGTGTCCGAGTGGATGAGCAGGTGGGTGGACAGGGTGGACGAGCGCTTGAAGGCTTTGCCGCACATCTGGCACTCGAAGCTGCGCTCCTGCCGGGGGAAACGAGGCCCTGGGGGGTCAGGCGCCGGCGCAGGACTGGACCCGGCCGGGATCCCCTGAGGAACAGGACAGTCTGTTGGGGTGGCCTGGAGGGGCAGGCCCCAGGGCCCCCCCGTCCTGCCTCCCAGGAGGGGCTGAGGCTCCGGCCGAGCGGCCTCCTGTGGGTTTTTCCTTGTGACTTTCACGGGATCCCAAACAAAAGACATATTTGTTGATGGACTGATGGACCCACTGATCTGGGAGTGGTGTTTTTTTTGGGCGGGGGGGCGTTCACATTTCACGTCCCTTAACCCAGAGTGAGTTCCTGGGGGCGGGATGGCCGTGGGGTGCGGTTTGGTGGAGTCTGGTTTTGAGGCCTGCGTCTGGCTCCTGCATCTCACTAGCCACCTGACCACAGGCAAGTGTTTCCCCTCCCTGAGACTCGGTTTCCTCATCTGCACCTGGAACAGGAGCGGCAATGACCTCAGAGGTCGGGGGGCTTGCAGGTGGAGACTGGCCCGTGGTTCGTGCTTGCGAAGGCAACGCTCGCGAAACTTCCTTCTTCCCGACCTGACCCCGGGCCAGCGACTCAGGCCAGTGGGGCTGTTTTGCCAGAATGAATCCTGAGGAAGGGGTTCCAGCCTCTGGGAGGGCTACGTGGGACCAGACGCACGGGAAGCCTGACTCTGAGAGGCCAAGAGTCAAGGGCCTCCAAGGCGAGAACTCCTGTCCTGCCCCCGGGGGATGGTGAGGGGCGGGGCATTTCTGAGCCTCACAGACACCCTGCGGCCCCCCAACCAGCCTGGGTCAGAGCCTCTTGCAATTGTGCATGAAGCCCACTCGGTCCGTCGGGGTGAATGTGCCAGGAGTGGGCACCGGAGACGCCGACGAGGGCAGCAGGCAGCGAGGGACCCGCATCACCCTCAGGGGCAGGGTGACCGGCCAGCCGTAGCCCCCCCGGCCTCCTGGGAGGAGCGCAGAGGGAGGGGCTCCTGGCTCCGGCTGCCCACCTGCGAGTGGATGTGCGTGTGCTGCTCCAGGCTGACCACGTGGCCGAAGGTCTTGCCGCAGACGTCGCAGGCGAAGGGCCGGGTCCCGCTGTGGGAGCGACGGGCGTGCACCTCAAGCCCGTGTGGGGTGGAGAAGACCTGGGGGCGGGGACAGCGCATGAAGCCACGGGGGGGGGGGGGGGGCGGGGGCGGGGCCCCTTTCCCTCTGTGGTTGGGTTTCCTGTCTGTAAAGTGGGGCTGGGGGGTCTGGAAGGCCCCTCGTCGCCCTTTCTAGAGCTGAACAGGCAGCCTAGTGGTTAAAGACCACAGTTGGCCGGAGGCAGGTTTGCGCCTGGTTCTGATATCTCCTCGCTGGGGGCTCTTGGGCAAGTGATTCACCCTTTCTGAACCTGCGTCCGCCTCCCCCGGCTCATGCATGTCACGTGCGCAGCACAGGGCTGGGCACACGGTCAGGGCTCAAGGACTGGTGACGAGGACAAGGTTGTGAGGCCCCGATCCCACCAGGGGACCCGCGGCGCCCGCCCGGGGTCGCCCCGCTGCGCGTGCCCGCTCTGCCAGCTGGGGCCTGGACGGGCGCTCACCTTGCTGCACTTGACGCAGTGGTACGCGTCCAGGCCCGGCGAGTAGCGGAGGCTGAAGTCCAAAGGCGGCTCAGCGCTGGGCACCAGGGGGCTGCCGTACAGGCTGACGGAGCGCTCCAGGAAGGCGGACTGCATGGTGGAGGGGGCCTGCCGGTAGCTGTGGCTGTAGGCCGAGGCCAGGGCGTCCCAGCAGAAGCTGGGCTTGTACAGCGGAGGGGAGTTGGAGGCTGGCGAGTCCCTGTCCCGGGGTTGGGACGGCCCAGCAGGACCCCCTGTGGAGAGTGGGACACGTGCCAGGTGGTGACGGATGTACCCACAGGGCGCCCACCCCTCCCCTGTGCTGAGGGGGTCAGTGTGTAAGTCCCATGCGCCCCCGCCCCAGAGGGCCCACTCGTCAGCCCTCCAGCGGCTCCCCCACCCCCACACCGCGTCCTCATCCGGAAATGAGGTCCCGCCCAGGAGGCTCCACGCAGAAGCCCGATAGCCCAGCGTACAGGGGGCCTTGTCCCTCGGCCCTGACTCCGGACTCCGAGGTCCCTCCCCCCCCCCTCGCACTCACTGGGGAGGGGCTGGGGCCGTGGGCGGGTACCTGGTGCCGAGGCCATGCTGGTCCAGCTCTGGTCCAGCTCCAGCGCCGGCTCCCGCTTGAGGTCGGGCCAGTCCAGGCGCGGGCCCGGGAGCAGGGTGCCGAGGACAGGGTGGCTGCTCGGGACCGGGTCGCTGGCCGCTGTGTGAGACAAGGCCCTCAGCGCCCCGGCCGCAGCCCTGGGAGGGACCCAGGAGGAGGGGCCCGGAGAGAAAGGTGCTTGGCTCTGCCCAGAGGGGGAGCGGCTGGAGGCCAGGGGAGACCCCGGGAGAACTCTTGGACCGTCTCGGTTTCTCGGAGCCCCGAGCTCAGCCCTGGATCGGGCTCCGTTTGAGACCCACTCGCCCTCATCTGCAGCTACCGACAAGCTCCATGCTGAGCTCTCCTGGCCCCCAGGGCTCAGGGAGATGGGCGAACACATGCATTCATTCATTCATTCATTCAGCCAGCAGGGACAGGTCCCCTGTGCCCAGACCTGGAGGGGGGTGGGCTGCTGCAGCCCCGTCCTGTGGGGCAGGGGCCGGGGTGCAGCGGGGGGCCCAGCCTGTGCTGTCACTCACCCGGGCTCAGGACAGGAGGCCAGAATGGTTCATCGTCCTGGACGCGGGGCTGGTGGTAGGTGTGAGCCTTCTTGCTCTTCACCAGGAAGGAGCGAGGCATGGTCGGCGTGCGCCCCGCACCTGCCAGGGGAGAGGTGAGCGCGGTGAGGAGGACAGCCTCCCCCTGAAGTCAGAACCCACTGTCCTGGGTGGAACAGTGTCCCCCCCAAAGTTCTTGTCCACCCGGACCCTGTGAACGTGACCCTTTTTAGAAGTAGGGTGTTTGCAGACGTGACCACATTAGAGATTGAACTGGATTGGGGCCGCCCTGTGGAGGCGGAGGCAGGGATTGGAGTGACGCGGCCACAAGCCAAGGGGTCCTGGTGGCCCCCAGAGAGGCACGAGGCACACTCCCTGGGAACCCACGGCGGGAACCGGCCTTGCTGGCGCCTGGGTTCTGGTTCTGTAGACGTCAGAACCTGGGAGAAGACCTGCTGTTTAAGCCACCTGGTTTGTGGCACTTGGTTATGGCAACTACCAGTCCTAACGCAGGAAATGAGCACACCGACCTCTGGAGCACCCAGGCCGGCCCGCCGCCGCCGCACACCCCGAGCCCCCAGCGCTCGGAGCAGAGAAGGAAGGCAGGGTCTCCGTGTGGGGCGCCCTGCGGGCACCCCCAGAAGCCGCGCTTGCATCCTGGTTGGACGGGCCTTCAGAGGCCACAGAAAGAGGTGCTCTCAGCCCCTGTGGAAGAGCCAGATGCTAGTGGCTCCGCATCCCAGCTCACCCGCTGCGCAGTTCGGGCCGACCCTTAACCTCCCTGGGCCTGTCCCCTTCTCTGCAGGTCTCGGAGGAGGAGGCCCCGCCTCCCTGGCTGCAGGGGCGATAGGGCCAAGCGCGGGAAAGGGATGGCGGCTGCTCTGAACCACAGCCAGGGCCGGCGATAAGGCGTGGCCGGCAGCCCCTGGAGGAGGGAGATAGGCAGGCGTGGAGCTCGCCTTCAGAGCAAACCCGGGGAGCCTCCAAGGGGTGCCCCCCGAGCCAGGCAGGAGAGGGACCCCCAACGGTGCCCGGCACCACCCAGCGGCGTCAGGAGTTTGGGCAGTGGCCACCCTGCCGGGAGCCGGCCCAGGCCTGGCCCTCCTTGCTGTATGCCTCAGTGCCCAGCCCAGCGTCCTGGGATCGCCAGCAAGAACGGACCTTCATTTATGACAAACAGGCGTGTGGCGTGCCGGCGTGGCGCCTGGGCTGCAGGGAGCGTTGAGCGCTGGGCCTCTCAGCCCAGGGATAACGCGCCAGGAGGGCAGGCACCGCTAAGGCCTGTCTGGTCTCATCATCCCATCCCGCCCCCCAGCCTGGCCCACGGAGTCACGCTCTGAGGGTGGGGACACGCCCTGACCAGGCGCAGGGGCCCTGCTCCAGGCCACCCCTCTGGGCTCTGAAATGAGGGGGTGGGACTTGAAGGCTCTGGGGTCTGTCCAGCTCTCCGACTTTTCTTAAATATATTATTTGTATTGATTTCAGAGAGGAAGGGAGAGAGAGATGGAATCCTCAATGATGAAAGAGAATCAGGGATCGGCTGCCTCCTCCTGCACGCCCCACACTGGGGCTGGAGCCCACACCCCCGGGCATGTGCCCCGACCGGGAATCGAACTGTGACCTCCTGGTTCATAGGTCGACGCTCAACCACTGAGCCACGCCGGCCCGGCCAGCTCTCAGATTTGGGCCTCACAGGGCTCGCCCGGCCTGCTGTCCTCCCAGCTCGCCGGCAGCCCGCGCGGCCTTATCTCCCGGGGACACTCTTCTTCCTGCCTCCGCCCTCCGCCCACCGGGCTCCACAGCCCCTTCTTCCCCTTCTCCTTCTCGGCATCAGCAACGCACTGGCGAGGCCAGACCCTGGGCGGTTGGAGCGGAGACCCCTCCACGTGCCCCTGGTTCTGGGGGAGCCTCTATCGCTCTATCAAAAGATGTGTTTTTTAACGTAGTATTGTATTAGTGAGTCAGCTAGAACCAAAGGCAGGCGACCTGCCTGGTCTCAGCTCCGCTCACCCGCCCTGTCAGCCAAGTCGCCGTTCCCCCATTTCAGAGAGAGAGACCAAGGCCGAGCGGCGGCTCGGATCCCAGGGCAGAGCGAGGCGGAGCGGGACCGGCCGTCCAGCCCAGGCCCCATGCTCCTGACCGCCAGACCGGGGCACGGGGGCGGTTGGCATTTATCCTGCACGGTGGGAACTGAGCCGACAGGCAAGGGGGACACAGGACAGGGTTGAGAGCTCCCCGGTGCATTGTCATCAGATCCCACACCCACGGGGCAGGGAAGCAGCGATTGCCTTCCCGGGTCACGGGGTAAACTGAGGCTGGGCGAGGACAGAGGCCTGCCGGGGTCTGTCAGCGCCTGTCCCGTGGCACCTGCCCTCGGCCCACCGCGGTCCGTGCAGCCCCCAGGGAGCCAGCCGCCCGGAGATGGGGAGGCTGCTTGCTGGGGCAAGAGGGGGAACAATGAATCCCCCGGATCTTTGCAACCTTTCCAGAACCCGGAGGCCCGTGTCCGGCCCTAGAGAGCTCGGCGAGAGGCCGGGGGAGAACGGACCTCCTCTGGGAGCTTTGGTCTCCCCCGGGGTCCGGGCTCGGGGCCGGGGCGGCCCAGGACACAGGCCAGGGCGCTCTCAGGCTCAGGGGCTCCCACGGCACCAGAGAAACTTCCTTCTGGCCCCTGTGAGCTGAGCTTTAAAAAAAAAAAAAAAACAGGAACCAATCACCTGGGCGGTAGTTAATGAACAGCCACACCGTCCTGATTCACAGGGACCTGTCCGAGGAGGCGCTGAGAGCAGAGATTGTGAAAGAAGCCACGGTTTCTTCATAAAACAGAGTCTTGATGGTATCGGCTCCGGAAGGAGACTCACTGTTAGCATCTCCCCAAACCCCAGCCAGTGGAGGGCCCCCGACCCTGAATCAGAACCTCGGCCGAAAGCCCCGCAGGGGGGCCCCCCCGCACCCCGACTTCCAGGCGGCGGAGCAGCAGGCCTGTGATTTCCGAGCCCCAGGCTTCCCCCGTGGGGCCGCGTCTGATTCTGTGACCCTGGGCTTGACCACCTCGGCCGCCAACCTGGGCCTTGGCTGTCCTCTCTCGCAGGGACGGTTGGACTATGGTTTCCACACTTCCCTTTGCTCTGAGATCCCACGCGCGTCGCGTCCGTTGCCGCCAGCGCGGGGCTGCCCACCTGGCCTGAGCAGCGGTCCCCGGGTTCCCCTTTAGGAGGTTGGGTAAGACGCCGCCTTTCTCAGAGTCGCTGCCTTCGGACTTCCTTTATGTTTAAAGACGCGGCTTAAGGGGAAACAAACAAACAAACACAACCTTTCCATGACCGAGCCGGAGCGAGGAAGTGAGCCCGGGTCATCTGGGGGTGCGGGGGGGGTGCGGGGGGGGGCAGGGGGGGCGTAGGGAGGCCAGGGGGAGCGGTCGTTACTTTTCTTTGAAATCTGGAAGGTGTTCCCAAAGGGTTCCTCCTAGGTTCAGAGAACGCAGTGTCAAAAGCGAGTGAGTCAGCCCTGGACGGTGGCTCAGTGGTTAGGACCCAGCCGGTGCTCCAAAGGGTCACGGGTTCGATTCCCAGTCAAGGACATGGACCTGGGTTGTAGGTTCGGTCCCTGGCCCCAGTCGGGGCACGTGTGGGAGGCAACCAATCCATGTGTCTCTCTCGCATCGATGTTTCTCTCTCCCTCTCCCTCTCCCTCCCCTCCCTACCTCCCACTCTCTCTAAAAATCAGTGGAAAAAATATCCTCGGACGAGGATTTTAAAAAAAAGTGAGTGAACCAGTATCTGGGTGTATCCCCCAAAAGAACTGAAAGCAGGGACTGGAACAGACATCTGTACCCCCCAACGCACAGCAGCCATGTTCACAGTAGCCAGAAGGTGGAGGCGACCCGCGTGCCCATCCAGGGATGTGGGCCAACGCCACCTACACGCACGATGGACGGTTCCCAGCCTTAAAGGGAAGGAAGTCCTGACACCTGCCCCACGCGGGTGAAACGGGGGGCATGACGCCGCGGGACGCACACCGCACCATGTCCGGGCCTCCGCCCGGTGTGTGCCATAGGCAAATGCAGGCGACAGGGGCCTGGCGGGTGGGGGGGGGGGGGCGGTTACTGTTTAATGAACACCGAGTTTCAGTTTTGCCAGGTGAAGAGTCTGTAAACGGGCGGCCGTGCCACGAGAGCGGGCAGTTTCGTGGTGCGTGTGTCTTCTCTCAATAAAAGCAAAATGAGTGAGCAAGGCGTGCCCTGCGCATTTCTGAATTAGAGACGAAAGCAGCCCCCTGCCCCCGTTTGAATTTCTGGAAACAAATGAAGAGAAACCTGGCTGGGGACTAAGCCCGGAGCTGTTTCTGTGAAAGGGGGCGAGCTCGCACTTAGGGGACCCGGGGCGGGTGTGTGTGTGTGTGTGTGTGGCCTGGGGGGACATGGCCTGGGCCTTAGGAGCCCTGTGTTCTCTCTAGGACCCCAGCCCCCTGACAGCCGCGGGCGCCGGGTCCGCGCTGGCTCTGAGCGCCTCCGCTCCTCGCACCCCGCCCGGCAGCTCTGAGGTTCCCCGAGAACTTTCTGCAGGGATGCCGGGACCCCCCCCTCCCCAATGTTTGAGCTGGAAGACCCCCCCTCACCCCCGCACCAGCTCAAGGAACCCGCCGCTCACCGCGTGAACACTCCCCACTGCGCGCCAGGCAGGCGGTGGCGCAGGAGGGCAGGTGCCGCTCCCGCCGCCCCCAGATCCGAGCCCAGATCCGCACGTGGATCCCCACCCCACCCGGAATCTCGTGAAGCTCTCGACTTTCCCCCAGAAAGCAGCCACGGGCACACGCCCACGGCGAGTCCGCGCGCTCCCCCACGAGCTCTGCGCTGGACAAGCGCCTCTCCCCGGCGCCCGGCTCCAACTTGGCTTTTTCTCCCCCAAATGGTAGCAAAGGCGGTGACACCGGCCCCCATCCACCGCCCTATTGTCCCGAGGCTGGGGGGTCAGTGGGGGGGGCGGGGGGAGGGAGGGCAGCGCTGGAAGGGAGCGCACCGCACTCCCCGTGTCCCGGGAACTGGCGGGGAGGTGGCCCGGGACTGTGGACGCCCGGGCAGAACTGCCCTCAGGGTTCTCTCAGTCCCAGTCCCACTTCCCAGGAAAGACGGGCTCCCGGGACCCCCACTCGGGCCCTCCGCATGGGCCGTGCCAGGCGGGTCTGTGGGGTGTGGGTGTGACGGGGCAGGAGGTGATGGGTGAGCCGAGGACTGAGTTGGGAGAAGGTGGAGGCATTCCGTTGCGGGCGCAGCCTCCTCGCCTCCCCTGGCCCCGGGCTCAGGGGCTGACCGCTGCTCCCTAAAGAGGACCTGCCGCCCGCCCACCTCATCCTCCCAGAGCCGCCCGAGGGCCAGGGCCCTGCTGGGACCGTCAGGTCAGACATGTAAACGGAGCGGCCAAGGGCCACTCCGCACTCACCTGTCCTGAGTCCCGCGTCCCACGTCCCGCGTCCGGGGTCCCGCGTCCCGGGGTCGGTGCTGCGTCCTGGTCCGGGTCCCGGTCCGGTCCTGCGCTGGGAACCTCGCAGCCACTCGCTGCGGTTGGCTCCAGCCGTCAACTTGGAGACTCCCTGCAGTTAGATACTTCTCCTTTTCTCTCTCTCTGTTGTTTTTTTCCCTCTTCTGTTCCCCTCCCTGATTTTCAATCTGATTATTTGTCAAAATCTGGCGGGGAGGGGCAGCCAATAGCGCGCGGCTGTATTTGCTTATCGCAGCTTCCCAGGGCCACTCACGCTGTCTCCTCTCACCCTCTCACCCTCTCACCCTCTCGCCCTCCGCTCCGCTGCCGGCTCCCGGGAAGCTCCAACAACATCTGGATGAAAGGAAAGGGCGGCTAAAGGGTTCCATTCAAACATTAGAGTTGAAATAAGACATTTACTTGTAAACCCGATTTTGTACCAAGAACTTAGAATAGAACTTTCTTTAATTTTTCTTCTCCTCCTCCTCCTCTTCTTTTCTCTCTCTCTCTCTCTCTCTCTCTCTCTTCCCCCTTCCCCCTCTTTTCTTCCTTCGCCAGTTGAGCCCCCAGCCAGGAGGCATTTAGGACAAAGCACATGGACAGGGGCCTGCAGGCCGCCGAGAGGCCCGTCCCCACAGCAGTCACCTTGGAGAAGAAGGTGGCATTCCTGCTCCCGGGACGGCACCCCAGTGGGAGTGAAGGGACAGTCAGGTGTGGTGGTGGGTCCACCAGCCCCCAGCCACTCCGGTCCACGCTGGGGTCCCAGGGCCTGCGTGTGTCGCCCTCTGGTGGCCAAGGAGGCTGGGGTCCCTGGGCCTGCAGCGCGTCCGGGTCACCAGGGGCAGAGCCGGGATGGCCGGGGTCAGGCGCGTCATCCCGTTGGGCACAGAGCCCCATTCCCCATCCCCACCCCCCACCCCCACCCCCACCCCCTCCTCGGCTCCCCAGGGGCTTCGGGGTGACTAATTGATCTCAGCAGGAGATTTGCATAAGACAAGGACTCACAGGGCCTCCACTGTTAGCCTGATTTGCATACTCTTCCCAGCCTGGGATTGTGTTTCCCTCAAAAGGAAAACAAGTTTGGTGACGGGAGCCCGGGAGCCGGGGCTCACCCTGCAAATCCCGGTCCCACGGGAGCAGCGAGGCCTCTGCGCTGGGCTGGCCTTGAGGTGAGACGCCGCCTGGACGTCACCTGTCTGTGACGCCGCCTGGACGTCACCCGGGCTGTGACGCCGCCTGCATGTCACCCGGCCTGTGACATCGCCCGGCTCACCCCCGGCCCTGCAGCTGTCCTCTTGCTGGAGAGACACCAGTGGCCACATCTGGAATGTTCTCTGACATGCACATTGCCAACAGTCCACTAAAACTGTTTGAAATTATGCAGGAAACGAAAAAAAATAATTAAAGGACATTAAGAAAACTCTCCCTTAGCTTGACACGTCCTGTTCCCTCCCATTCTCACTTCATCCCTTCATTCCCCAGACACACAGGCACACACACGCATGTGCACGCACACGCATGCACAGACACGCACAGATATGCACACACATGCACACACACCCATCCCATTGTCACTTCATTCCCCACACAGGCACACACATGCATGCGCACGCACACATGCACAGACACACACACATGCACAGACACACACATACACACCCATCCTATTGTCACTTCATTCCATAGACACATAGGCACACGCATGTGCACGCACACACATGCACAGACATGTACAGACACACACACATGCACAGACACACACACCCATCCCATTGTCACTTCATTCTTTCATTCTACAGACACACACACAAGCACACAGACACATGCACACACACACAAATACACAGACAGACACACGTGTGCGCATGCACCCATCGTTGGCTGTTGTGAGCCATGGGTCTTCCTTCTTCCATCGAATGTGATGTTACTTCGGTGCCGCCTAAATCCCTCAGGGCCTTCATGAACGTACCTCACGGTTTCCCAGCTTTTCATGGTTCACCTTACCGATCACTTTCTCCAACTGGGGCAGGATTTGGGGGTATTTCCTAGTGCAAAGCTGCCACGTGGGGCAAATACAGTTCAGCTGCTCCCCCCACCCCCCGCCACTCCCCCCCCCCCCGGAGTAACCTGCTCAGGGGCTCCCTTCCTAGACCAGGACCCCAGCCTGGAAGTGAAGACAGGCCTCCAGGCCCGACAGTGTCCGGGGAGGCCCCCCGCAGTGAGACCCCCGGCTCGGGGTCAGTCCCTCCAGGGCTGCCTGCGCGACCAACACCCCCGCCTTCGGAGACAGCCCTGGAGGTGACGTGCATGGATCTAGTCATCCTAAGGGCTGAGCCGCTTCAGCATCCCTGTGCCCGTTCATTCGTTCATTCACTCGTTCAGTTGCTGTTGGTGCCTTTCATACACCAGGTTCCTCCTTCCCCCTCTTGCCTCCTCCCTTCCCCCGTCTTAGCTCTGGCTGCCATAACCAGACACCGCAGGCTGGCGACGTAGCAACATTTATTCCTCACGGGGGCTGGAAGTCCAAGACCAAGATGCCCGCAGGTCCAGCTTCTGGCGAGGTCGAGCTTCCTGGTGGCCGGCAGCCACCGGTCGCTGAGCCCTCACGCGCGTGGCAGGGTGAGCTGCTGTCTCTCTTCTCCACTTATAAGGACACTAATCATTCAGTCCCTAACGCCCCCTTAGCGAGCACATGTTTATTGAGTGCCTACCAGGTACCAGATGCCGGGGTTTCCAACAAGAACCAGACAGAAGCCCTGTGAGCTCCTTGCTGGTGTAGCAGGTGGGGCGGAGTCCCCTGACATGTACAGTTTGGGGTGGAGCCGCCGCGATGTAACCACGGCGTGCAAAGGAGCATGGGAGGTGGGGAAACGGACCCAGGCCCGGAGAGCTGGGGAAGCAAGCGGCACCGGAGCTGATGCAGGCGGAGTCCGTCGGGAGACGCAGGGAAGAACGTCTAAGACGACTAACACCGGGGGCAAAGGGCTGGAGGCAGCCAAGTTCAGTGAGGGGGCACGGGGAGCCTGGAGGAAGGGGAGGGAAGGATGGGGCATTCCAGAGAGGAGCCTAGCAAAGAAGAAGCCGGATCAGGAAGATCGTGTCCTGGTTTAAAACCTGCAGTGACTCCCCTTTGCCCAACAGGACACAAAGCTCAGCCTCGCAGACCAGCGCTCAGTGTTTTTCTCGGTCCGAGCTCCGCCCAAGGACAGGGCTCCTTCGTGCGAGTTGCAGGAACCCGATTCCACAGGCTTAAGAACAGCAACACAATTAGTTCGCCTTACAGGAAGGGTCGGCTTCAGGCATGGTGGGATCCAGGTGCTCCAATGGTATCGTCTGGATCCCATTCGTTTGTGCCTTGGGGCATTTGCACGTGCTGTCCCCTCTGCCTGGATGGACACCTCTCAGCCCTTCCCACGGGATATGGGTCTCTCACTGGCCAGGGCTGGCAGATCCTGCTGCCAAAATCACACTAAGAGGTGGAGGAAGGGATGGGATGAGTTCTGGAGGCAAGAGCAGTCCCCCACAGAATGAGGCCAGAAGGGTGTTTGGGGCCATAGCTGCCACCTTCTGACTGTCTTCTCACTGTCGCCTGAGCGTGCTGTGTTCTTGCTGGGGACCAAATTCCAGCTCCTGCCCCTGTCTTTCCTGTTCCCCCCGTCCAGAATGTTCTTTCTCTCCAGTGCCCTCTTTCACAGTACAATCCAGCTCTCAATTCCTCCAAAAGGCCTTCCCAGACTCCCCACAACCCCTGGGGTCGTCTGTGGTCTGAAGATTCGGGCCTCCCGGACAGCCTGTGGATTCTGGTCTTGCTCTGTCCATCGTGGACACTCAGCGGCTTGTCAAGGAGCCCAGCAGCTGCCTAAGGGGAGGGCGTGCGGATCATCCTCTCTCTGCAGGCAGCAGGCACAGGCACAGGCACAGGCACAGGCACAGGCACAGGCACAGGCAGCAGGCAGCAGGCACAGGCACAGGCAGCAGGCAGCAGGCAGCAGGCAGCAGGCAGAGGCACAGGCACAGGCACAGGCACAGGCACAGGCAGCAGGCACAGGCAGCAGGCACAGGCAGCAGGCAGCAGGCACAGGCAGCAGGCAGCAGGCAGCAGGCACAGGCAGCAGGCACAGGCACAGGCAGCAGGCACAGGCACAGGCAGCAGGCAGCAGGCACAGGCACAGGCAGCAGGCACAGGCACAGGCAGCAGGCAGCAGGAAGCAGGCACAGGCAGCAGGCACAGGCACAGGCACAGGCAGCAGGCACAGGCACAGGCAGCAGGCACAGGCACAGGCAGCAGGCACAGGCACAGGCAGCAGGCAGCAGGCAGCAGGCAGCGGCACAGGCAGCAGGCAGCAGGCACAGGCACAGGCACAGGCACAGGCAGCAGGCAGCAGGCACAGGCAGCAGGCGCAGGCACAGGCAGCAGGCACAGGCACACGCAGCAGGCAGCAGGCACAGGCACAGGCAGCAGGCAGCAGGCACAGGCACAGGCACAGGCAGCAGGCAGCAGGCAGCAGGCACAGGCAGCAGGCAGCAGGCAGCAGGCAGCAGGCAGAGGCACAGGCACAGGCACAGGCACAGGCACAGGCAGCAGGCACAGGCAGCAGGCACAGGCAGCAGGCAGCAGGCACAGGCAGCAGGCAGCAGGCAGCAGGCACAGGCAGCAGGCACAGGCACAGGCAGCAGGCACAGGCACAGGCAGCAGGCACAGGCACAGGCAGCAGGCACAGGCAGCAGGCACAGGCAGCAGGCAGCAGGCACAGGCAGCAGGCAGCAGGCAGCAGGCACAGGCAGCAGGCACAGGCACAGGCAGCAGGCACAGGCACAGGCAGCAGGCAGCAGGCACAGGCACAGGCAGCAGGCACAGGCACAGGCAGCAGGCAGCAGGAAGCAGGCACAGGCAGCAGGCACAGGCACAGGCACAGGCAGCAGGCACAGGCACAGGCAGCAGGCACAGGCACAGGCAGCAGGCACAGGCACAGGCAGCAGGCAGCAGGCAGCAGGCAGCGGCACAGGCAGCAGGCAGCAGGCACAGGCACAGGCAGCAGGCACAGGCAGCAGGCAGCAGGCACAGGCAGCAGGCGCAGGCACAGGCAGCAGGCACAGGCACACGCAGCAGGCAGCAGGCACAGGCACAGGCAGCAGGCAGCAGGCACAGGCACAGGCACAGGCAGCAGGCAGCAGGCAGCAGGCACAGGCACAGGCACAAGCAGCAGGCACAGGCACAGGCACAAGCAGCAGGCGCAGGCACAGGCACAGGCAGCAGGCGCAGGCAGCAGGCACAGGCAGCAGGCGCAGGCAGCAGGCACAGGCACAGGCACAGGCAGCAGGCACAGGCACAGGCAGCAGGCGCAGGCAGCAGGCACAGGCACAGGCACAGGCAGCAGGCAGCAGGCACAGGCACAGGCACAGGCACAGGCACAGGCAGCAGGCAGCAGGCAGCAGGCACAGGCAGCAGGCAGCAGGCAGCAGGCACAGGCAGCAGGCACAGGCACAGGCAGCAGGCACAGGCAGCAGGCACAGGCACAGGCACAGGCAGCAGGCACAGGCACAGGCAGCAGGCACAGGCACAGGCACAGGCACAGGCAGCAGGCAGCAGGCACAGGCACAGGCAGAGGCAGCAGGCAGCAGGCACAGGCACAGGCAGCAGGCAGAGGCAGCAGGCACAGGCGCAGGCAGCAGGCACAGGCACAGGCACAGGCAGCAGGCAGCAGGCACAGGCAGCAGGCAGCAGGCAGCAGGCACAGGCACAGGCAGCAGGCAGCAGGCACAGGCAGCAGGCACAGGCGCAGGCAGCAGGCACAGGCACAGGCGCAGGCAGCAGGCAGCAGGCACAGGCGCAGGCGCAGGCAGCAGGCACAGGCACAGGCGCAGGCAGCAGGCGCAGGCAGCAGGCACAGGCACAGGCACAGGCAGCAGGCACAGGCACAGGCACAGGCACAGGCAGCAGGCACAGGCACAGGCACAGGCAGCAGGCACAGGCAGCAGGCAGCAGGCAGCAGGCAGCAGGCACAGGCACAGGCAGCAGGCAGCAGGCACAGGCACAGGCACAGGCACAGGCAGCAGGCAGCAGGCAGCAGGCAGCAGGCAGCAGGCACAGGCAGCAGGCACAGGCACAGGCACAGGCAGCAGGCACAGGCAGCAGGCACAAGCACAGGCACAGGCAGCAGGCACAGGCACAGGCAGCAGGCACAGGCACAGGCACAGGCAGCAGGCACAGGCACAGGCACAGGCACAGGCACAGGCAGCAGGCACAGGCACAGGCAGCAGGCACAGGCAGCAGGCAGCAGGCAGCAGGCACAGGCACAGGCAGCAGGCAGCAGGCAGCAGGCACAGGCACAGGCAGCAGGCACAGGCACAGGCAGCAGGCAGCAGGCAGCAGGCAGCAGGCAGCAGGCACAGGCAGCAAGCACAGGCACAGGCACAGGCAGCAGGCACAGGCAGCAGGCACAGGCACAGGCAGCAGGCACAGGCACAGGCAGCAGGCAGCAGGCACAGGCACAGGCAGCAGGCAGCAGGCACAGGCACAGGCACAGGCACAGGCACAGGCAGCAGGCACAGGCACAGGCACAGGCAGCAGGCGCAGGCACAGGCACAGGCAGCAGGCACAGGCACAGGCACAGGCAGCAGGCACAGGCAGCAGGCAGCAGGCAGCAGGCACAGGCACAGGCAGCAGGCACAGGCAGCAGGCACAGGCAGCAGGCAGCAGGCACAGGCACAGGCAGCAGGCAGCAGGCACAGGCACAGGCACAGGCACAGGCAGCAGGCAGCAGGCAGCAGGCAGCAGGCAGCAGGCACAGGCAGCAGGCACAGGCACAGGCACAAGCAGCAGGCACAGGCAGCAGGCACAAGCACAGGCACAGGCAGCAGGCACAGGCACAGGCAGCAGGCACAGGCACAGGCACAGGCAGCAGGCACAGGCACAGGCACAGGCACAGGCAGCAGGCACAGGCACAGGCAGCAGGCACAGGCAGCAGGCAGCAGGCAGCAGGCACAGGCACAGGCACAGGCAGCAGGCAGCAGGAAGCAGGCACAGGCAGCAGGCACAGGCACAGGCACAGGCAGCAGGCACAGGCACAGGCAGCAGGCACAGGCACAGGCAGCAGGCACAGGCACAGGCAGCAGGCAGCAGGCAGCAGGCAGCGGCACAGGCAGCAGGCAGCAGGCACAGGCACAGGCACAGGCACAGGCAGCAGGCAGCAGGCACAGGCAGCAGGCGCAGGCACAGGCAGCAGGCACAGGCACACGCAGCAGGCAGCAGGCACAGGCACAGGCAGCAGGCAGCAGGCACAGGCACAGGCACAGGCAGCAGGCAGCAGGCAGCAGGCACAGGCACAGGCACAAGCAGCAGGCACAGGCACAGGCACAAGCAGCAGGCGCAGGCACAGGCACAGGCAGCAGGCGCAGGCAGCAGGCACAGGCAGCAGGCGCAGGCAGCAGGCACAGGCACAGGCACAGGCAGCAGGCACAGGCACAGGCAGCAGGCGCAGGCAGCAGGCACAGGCACAGGCACAGGCAGCAGGCAGCAGGCACAGGCACAGGCACAGGCAGCAGGCACAGGCACAGGCAGCAGGCAGCAGGCAGCAGGCAGCAGGCAGCAGGCAGCAGGCACAGGCAGCAAGCACAGGCACAGGCACAGGCAGCAGGCACAGGCAGCAGGCACAGGCACAGGCAGCAGGCACAGGCACAGGCAGCAGGCAGCAGGCACAGGCAGCAGGCAGCAGGCACAGGCACAGGCACAGGCGCAGGCACAGGCACAGGCAGCAGGCACAGGCACAGGCAACAGGCACAGGCACAGGCGCAGGCACAGGCACAGGCAGCAGGCACAGGCACAGGCACAGGCAGCAGGCACAGGCAGCAGGCAGCAGGCAGCAGGCACAGGCACAGGCAGCAGGCACAGGCAGCAGGCACAGGCAGCAGGCAGCAGGCACAGGCACAGGCACAGGCACAGGCAGCAGGCAGCAGGCAGCAGGCACAGGCACAAGCAGCAGGCGCAGGCACAGGCACAGGCAGCAGGCACAGGCACAGGCACAGGCATAGGCAGCAGGCACAGGCAGCAGGCGCAGGCAGCAGGCACAGGCACAGGCACAGGCTGCAGGCGCAGGCACAGGCACAGGCACAGGCACAGGCAGCAGGCACAGGCACAGGCAGCAGGCACAGGCACAGGCACAGGCACAGGCAGCAGGCACAGGCACAGGCAGCAGGCACAGGCAGCAGGCACAGGCACAGGCACAGGCAGCAGGCACAGGCACAGGCAGCAGGCACAGGCACAGGCACAGGCACAGGCACAGGCACAGGCAGCAGGCAGCAGGCACAGGCACAGGCAGAGGCAGCCGGCAGCAGGCACAGGCACAGGCAGCAGGCAGCAGGCAGAGGCAGCAGGCACAGGCGCAGGCAGCAGGCACAGCACAGGCACAGGCAGCAGGCAGCAGGCACAGGCAGCAGGCAGCAGGCAGCAGGCACAGGCACAGGCAGCAGGCAGTAGGCACAGGCAGCAGGCACAGGCGCAGGCAGCAGGCACAGGCACAGGCGCAGGCAGCAGGCAGCAGGCACAGGCACAGGCGCAGGCAGCAGGCACAGGCACAGGCGCAGGCAGCAGGCGCAGGCAGCAGGCACAGGCACAGGCACAGGCAGCAGGCACAGGCACAGGCACAGGCACAGGCAGCAGGCACAGGCACAGGCACAGGCAGCAGGCACAGGCAGCAGGCAGCAGGCAGCAGGCAGCAGGCAGCAGGCACAGGCACAGGCAGCAGGCAGCAGGCACAGGCACAGGCACAGGCACAGGCAGCAGGCAGCAGGCAGCAGGCAGCAGGCAGCAGGCACAGGCAGCAGGCACAGGCACAGGCACAGGCAGCAGGCACAGGCAGCAGGCACAAGCACAGGCACAGGCAGCAGGCACAGGCACAGGCAGCAGGCACAGGCACAGGCAGCAGACACAGGCACAGGCACAGGCAGCAGGCAGCAGGCACAGGCAGCAGGCAGCAGGCAGCAGGCACAGGCAGCAGGCACAGGCGCAGGCAGCAGGCAGCAGGCACAGGCGCAGGCAGAGGCAGCAGGCACAGGCGCAGGCAGCAGGCACAGGCACAGGCACAGGCAGCAGGCAGCAGGCACAGGCAGCAGGCAGCAGGCAGCAGGCACAGGCAGCAGGCACAGGCGCAGGCAGCAGGCAGCAGGCACAGGCGCAGGCAGCAGGCAGCAGGCACAGGCGCAGGCGCAGGCAGCAGGCACAGGCGCAGGCGCAGGCAGCAGGCGCAGGCAGCAGGCACAGGCAGCAGGCACAGGCACAGGCAGCAGGCACAGGCACAGGCACAGGCACAGGCAGCAGGCACAGGCACAGGCAGCAGGCACAGGCAGCAGGCAGCAGGCAGCAGGCAGCAGGCACAGGCACAGGCAGCAGGCAGCAGGCAGCAGGCAGCAGGCACAGGCACAGGCAGCAGGCACAGGCACAGGCAGCAGGCAGCAGGCAGCAGGCAGCAGGCACAGGCAGCAAGCACAGGCACAGGCACAGGCAGCAGGCACAGGCAGCAGGCACAGGCACAGGCAGCAGGCACAGGCACAGGCAGCAGGCAGCAGGCACAGGCACAGGCAGCAGGCAGCAGGCACAGGCACAGGCACAGGCACAGGCACAGGCAGCAGGCACAGGCACAGGCACAGGCAGCAGGCGCAGGCACAGGCACAGGCAGCAGGCACAGGCACAGGCACAGGCAGCAGGCACAGGCAGCAGGCAGCAGGCAGCAGGCACAGGCACAGGCAGCAGGCACAGGCAGCAGGCACAGGCAGCAGGCAGCAGGCACAGGCACAGGCACAGGCACAGGCACAGGCAGCAGGCAGCAGGCAGCAGGCACAGGCACAGGCACAAGCAGCAGGCGCAGGCACAGGCACAGGCACAGGCACAGGCAGCAGGCACAGGCACAGGCACAGGCAGCAGGCACAGGCACAGGCACAGGCAGCAGGCACAGGCACAGGCAGCAGGCAGCAGGCAGCAGGCACAGGCACAGGCACAGGCACAGGCAGCAGGCACAGGCAGCAGGCACAGGCACAGGCACAGGCACAGGCAGCAGGCACAGGCAGCAGGCACAGGCACAGGCACAGGCAGCAGGCACAGGCACAGGCCGCAGGCACAGGCACAGGCACAGGCACAGGCACAGGCAGCAGGCACAGGCACAGGCACAGGCAGCAGGCACAGGCACAGGCACAGGCAGCAGGCACAGGCACAGGCAGCAGGCAGCAGGCAGCAGGCACAGGCACAGGCACAGGCACAGGCACAGGCAGCAGGCACAGGCAGCAGGCACAGGCACAGGCACAGGCAGCAGGCACAGGCAGCAGGCACAGGCACAGGCACAGGCAGCAGGCACAGGCACAGGCAGCAGGCACAGGCACAGGCACAGGCACAGGCAGCAGGCAGCTGGCACAGGCACAGGCACAGGCACAGGCACAGGCAGCAGGCACAGGCACAGGCGCAGGCAGCAGGCACAGGCTGGCCTGCGGGAACCCTGACCAGGCTGCACAAATGGGACCCACTGCACCAAGGGCCAGCAGTGGGCAGTGTGCAGAGCCCCCACCCTCGGAGGCCACATCTCAGGCGAGTACAGGTGGGTCCGGAAGCCGCGTGGGAGGGGGGGGGGTGGGGAATGGGGAGGGGGTGACCGTGCTGTGCTGGGGGTGGCAGGGTCCTGGACCCGCCGGCACCTTTCCAGCCGTGGCTTCAAAAGGCCACAGAACGAGGAGTGGAACAAACAGGAGCTGGGCACAGCTGCCCAGGAACGCCAGGATCCAGGGGTGGTTCTTGCCTTGGGGGTGATGGGGGGTGGCACCGTGGGGCCATCCTCCTCTCCCTGCCTCCTGGTGCCAGAAAAGCCCCACCTCTGTCCTGCTGTGTGTGACTCAGTCTCCGGGGAGATGGCGAGCTCCTTCCAAGCCCAGGACCAGCTGAGGCGCAGGGCGCCCTCTTGCAAACGCTGCCTGGCACTGGGGGATGGCGCTGTGCTGCGGGCTCACCGCGGAGAACGCAATTCACTGTGTCGCCACGAGGTGGCGCTCCGGCCTGCTTTTCCTCTGGCAAAAAACTGAAACACTAACAATTGTGTATATATATCTATGTAGTATGCATGTATGTATCTATCATTTATCTATCATCTACCTAGTGTATCTAATTACTGCTTAAATTACAAAAGTGATCCATGGTCAGAGGAGAAGACAATAAAAGAGTATGTACCTCCGTCCTGACCTGTTATTCTTTCCCTCCCTCCCATCCCCCCTTACTCTCTCTCTCCCTCTCCCCTCCCTCCTGCTGCCTTCCCCCATCTCCCTCTCCTATGCGTGTGTGCATATAATGTTTTTGAGTTCAAACAAATCTTTATTAAAAATAATCTTAAGCAGCATTGACCTTCGCTGCTGAGTCCCACACAGTCAGGCAGCATCTCCACAGTCTGAGCAGCCCTCCCGTCCTCCGGCCTCCAAGAGGGGACGGCACGTCCTGGTGGAAGACCATGGGCGCGTCCCCGTCACCAGGTGGTTGGTTGGCCTCACAGGAACATGAAAGGAAACAAACTTAGATCAGGTGGGGAGTGGGGGGTCAGGCGGGAAAAGCCCGCATCGCCCCCTGCATTCCCGCTCATGCCTCCCAGCGACCACAGGAGCGGCAAACAGGCACGGGACCCTCTCCATGTCCGGGAGAGACCGGACGGACGGTCAGGAAGCCCCTCTCACCTCCACCCACCAGCCACCCCTCAGCCGGGCCCTCTCGAAGCCTCCAGCAGGACGCCCGCAAGGACAGAGAGGCAGGGAGAGGCAGGTCCCAACACATCACCTGAGGTTCCAGGAGGGAAACGGGGCCTAGAGGGGCCTGGCCTGTCCTGGAAAGCCCTTCCCACGGTGACCGTCCTCAGTGCCTGGCCGTCCTCAGTGCCTCCGATGTAGGCATCCCATCTGCTTTATAAAACATAGACGCCCGTGGCCATTAACCTCTAGCTGTCCAGTGTCACGGGGCTGGGGCTGGTGGAAGCGCCATTCTGGTGTCGGGCCACCAGCTGTGTGACCTGGGCCAGGTCACTAACCTCCCGAGACTCCACTGTCCCGTCGGTAAAATGGGGGTAAGGCTGTGCCTCCCTTGGGGTGGCTGTAGGTAGCAAATGAGGGAATACTTGCAAAAACGTTTTATAGATGCACCAATACTTAACATTTAAAAATTTCTGTATTTATATATTTTTTGTTAATTCTCACCCGAGGATACTTTTTTCCATTGCTTTTCAGAGTGGAAAGGAGGGAGGGAGAGAGAGAGGGAGAGAAACATCGCTGTGAGAGAGACACATCGATTGGTTGCCTCCCACGGGAGCCCTGACAGAGGCAGAGATGGAACCCTACAACCCAGGTACGTGCCCTTGACCGGGAATTGAACCCTCGATCCTTCAGTGCAAGGGCCAACACTAACCCCTGGGAACACTGGCCCGGGCAACGCTCAAACCCTTTAAACGCGTGAGTTCCTGTTTCTCAGCGGCAACAGTCACCAGCAGACTGCAGGGCTCTGCTCTCTGACTCATCACAAGGTCAAGAGCAGCAGCCAGGGCGGCGGCAGCCTGAGCCCCGCCAGGTGGGCTGTGCCCTCCCCGTGGCGGGCAGAGTGTCCATGTGACACCTGACCTGGGGCTCCTGCTGCTGAGCTCCCGACGGCCCGCATCCGCGTCCTCTCTGGATGCTCCCGGGAAGCCCGCTGGGTGGAGAGGAAGGAGGCTGTTCCGTGCCCATCAGCCCGGGGCCAGCTGGGCTCGGGGCTTCTAAGCCTGTCTCTTCAGTCCCAGGGAGCATGCTGCCATGCAGGGAAACCGAGGACCGACTTCCAGGCGCGGCTGGCACCAGGACCAAGCCCACCGTGACAGTGGGGGCGCCCTGCCCGGTCCACGGGGGCACGGACTCCCCCCTTTACTCTGCAGCCTTTCCCCGGAGCCACGACTGGCCGTCGCAGGTCCCTACGCGGGCTCTCCCCGCCTCGTGGCCAGAACCTCAGAGTTTCCGCCCGTGCGTGTTCCAATGATTTTTTGATCTTCAAATATTTCTTTCAGGTTTTTATTTTGAAAACTTTGAAGAAAAAAAATGCAAATGAGACGTCTAACAAACACCCATCCTGCTTCCATCCACATTCAACAATGGTTAGCCTTTGCCAATACACGTTATCTCTCTACGTGCACATATTTGTACATAGAAATGTTTTGTTTTGATAAAATGTTTTGAGAGTATCATGCAGACATCCTGACACTCCACCCATACATACTTGAGCCCATATCTCCTAAAAATGAGGATATTTCTTACATAATCACCCACCTAAGGAAATTGTCAGTAATTCCCTAATATCCTTGAATACCCAG
This sequence comes from Myotis daubentonii, assembly GCF_963259705.1. Classification (NCBI taxonomy): domain Eukaryota; kingdom Metazoa; phylum Chordata; class Mammalia; order Chiroptera; family Vespertilionidae; genus Myotis; species Myotis daubentonii. Next base: position 79,770,425 of record NC_081850.1, on the reverse strand, counting down.
TTTATATAAGCATTTTTTTTTTTTTTTTGCAATTTCCTCCAATATTCTCCTTTTAGGATCCGGACCCTGCCGAGTTCGAGCACTGCACTTGCTTCTGTCTGTAGTGTAGCCAGGCTAAGTTTGGTCACTTGGTTAACGTGGTGACAGTCAGCTCTGTTCATCGTGAAGGTGAGTTAAGCAGCAATCTGTGGCCCGTCTGACCGTTTGGTGTGACCCCTGGTTCAGCTTGGACCCAGGAACCAGGAGGGTAACCACATGCCCCGGCTGTGGCTCCATCCCCAGTAGAGGGCGTGCAGGAGGCAGCCCATTCATGTCTCTCCTCGATGTTTCTCTCTCTCTCTCTCTATCGCTCTCCCTCTCTCTCTAAAATCAATAAAAACAAACAAAAAGCCCCCAGCCCGATGCACACTCTTTGGAAAAGCCTTTCAGACTCGCTGAGACTGCAGCTCCCTTTGCGCCCCCCACTGCCTGGTCCCCACGGCCTGGTGTCAGTCACAGCGCTGGGTCCTGCCTCCCCTCGTGCCTCCGACAATGCCCAATGCCGCTGGCCAGCACGGCCTGTCTCTGCACAGGACACTGAGCTCAGCACCCTCCCGCTTCACCCGCCTGCACCTGCCCCTTCCCAGAGGCTCAGAGGGCTCCCACGCTCCCAGGGACACGCAGCCTGGACTAGTGACAGGGTTCTCCTTGTGAAGTCGCCTGCCCTGGGGAGCTTTAAAAAAAAAAAAAAAAAAGATCCGGCCGTGACTGGTTTGGCTCAGGGGATAGAGTGTGGGCTTGCGAACTTAAGGGTTCCGGGTTTGATTCCGGTCAAGGGCATGTACCTTGGTTGCGGGGCACATCCCCTTCCCAGTAGGAGGTGTGCAGGAAGCAGCTGATCAATGTTTCTCTCTCATCAATGTTTCTCTCTCCCTTCCTCTCTGTAAAAAAATCAATAAAAAATATATTTTTAAAAAATTCGTTGAGATTTTGCTTCCCCCACAATGGTCGTCAATTTGCCTCAAATAAACTCATAACGTTTTTCTTTTAAAAAAAGAAAAGAAAGCCGCCTGCTCTGACTAGGGTGGTTTCCATAGACCAGGTCTGAGTGTTAGCAACCTGAGGGCAGTCTCAGAGGTGGGCTTTTTTTTTTTTTTTTAATGTATTTTTATTGATGTCAGAGAGGAAGGGAGAGGGAGAGAGAGAAACATCCATGATGGCAGAGAACCATTAATCGGCCACCTCCTGCAGGCCCCACACTGGGGATGGAGCCTGCAACCCGGGAATCGAACCGTGACCTCCCGGTTCACAGGTCCACGCTCACCCCCTGCGGCTGGGCCAGCCTGGGCTTTGGCAAGCCTCCGCGAAGGCAAGGCTGCGGGCCCAGCGGCTCTGTGGGACCCCGATCGCAGCTCCGCGGCCCGCACCCGGCACCCGGCCTGCCAGCCGGACGCCCAGGAAAGGCAGAAAGCGCCCCAGCCACACCCAGCCCCGCCAACTTGTTTACGCCTCTGGCACAGCCCCGCCCGCGCCGCCGCCGGGCCACGTGACCCGCGCCCCGCCCCTCGCCCTCCCGCGTAGCCCCGCCCACCGCGCCGGCCCTTCTTTTTGCCTCCTTCGGAGTCACAAGATCGCTCAGCAGCCTCCTTTCGGGATCCTTCCGCCGGGCCCCGCCCCCTCCCCACCTCCTCAGGTCTCGTCGGTTCTTCCTTCCCCCGGTTCGCATCATCAGGAATGAGCAGCACGGCCTCCTCCGTCCAGCGCGGCTGCCGACCGCCATCACCGGCCGCTGGGTTCCAGGGAGAGGCGAGGCCCCGCCGGGGACTCTTTTTCGTGGCGGAAGCTGTTGCCGGCCGTGGCCTCTTCACGACGGGGGAGGTGCTGTACGTCCAAGATGGCGGCGCCCTGTAGGCTGGAGGGACTGTGAGGTAAACAGCTGAGGGGGAGGAGACGGTGGGTGAGTATGGGGGTGTCTCCCCCTCCTTCTCACGGGACCTTCTCGGGGCTGCCCCGCCACCATGACCCCAGTCGGGGAGGCCCCGGGGGCGGGGGCCAGGGGCTTTCTTGCCGTGGAGGGGACCCCGGGGAGGGGGACTTGGAAAGCTCGCCCCTCTCCCTCCTGATGCGCTGTCTCCGTGCGGCCCGGCCGGGCTGGCGGGGGCCTGGGATGGGGAGGCGGGCCTGGCCGGCACCTCGCCCCTCGTCGGCGGCTGGGGGCACGGCCGGAGGCACGGCGGGGCCGCGGCGCCCAGGGCCGGGGGGAGGTGAGCCCCCTCGCCAGCGCCTCCCCGGGCGGGGGTGACAGGCCCCCGGGGGGCGCAGAGGGCGGGGTGCGGACCCTCGGGCGGCGGGGCGGGGCGGGCGGCGGCGCCGGTCCCCGGGCGCGGGGAGAGGGTCCGGGTGGGCGCCGAATGAATGGAGGCTGCCTGCGGGCACCGAGGGCTCGCCGGCCTCGGGGTCCCCGCGGAGCGCGGCGGGGCGGGCGGGCCTGGCTGCGGGGCTGCTCGCGGGCGGCCCGTGACGGGGAAACAGTTACCTCCGCCGGCAGAGGTGATGCCTGCGAGCCAGCTATTTGCAGAGCCGCTCCTCGGCGCGCATCCATTCATTCGAGGAACTGGAGGGTGAAGGGCTGGCAGCGGGAGCTCGAGCGCTTCCTTTGTCCCGGAGGGAGTTCGCCCGCCGCGTTCGGGATGGGGGGGGGCGGGGAGAGGGGGTGCCTTGGCAGGGGGTGCGGTCCTCCCAGGACAGCAGCTCCCCCCGGTGCAGGTGCGCTGCCCTCTTCCCTCGCCACCAGGGAGGAGGCAGCCACTGCCACACGCCCATCTCTCAGATGGAGAGACTGAGGCCCAGGGGGTGGGGGCCACCTGCCTAAGGTCACCTCTGGGCTGGAACCGGGGCCTGCCTGCTTGCCAGACGGTGGGCCCCTCTTCGCTGATCGTCCCCCGACTCGCTCAGGGAGCTGCTACTGACCTCAGCTGGCCCGTCATTCTCCCCAGGCGATCAGCCGGCCCGGGTTCCTGCCCAGGTGCCGGTGGATGGGTGTGTGTGTGGTTTCGGGGGGCCGTGCCATGGCTTAGGCGCCCCGGCTTTGGTTTGGGATGGCAGGGTGGTGCATGCAGACATGCTGGTCTAGGTGGGGAAGCATTTGATATTTTTTATAAAAACTGACGAGTTTACTGCAGAAAGAAGTCCTGCTTAAAACCCTTCGCTGGATTTTTTTTTTTTTAATAGAAAGCATAGAAATAGCACTGAACTTGACACAGAGTGCTGTAAACAGTACTAAGGTAGAAGAACTCTCCCCCGAGGGACTTGGGTTTATAATTTTGGGATCAGTGTGGACTCATCTGCATTCCAGCGTGCTGGCAGAGTGGGCGGTAAATTTGAAGAAGGGCTGCTAAGCGGGACCTCCTGGGAGCTGGACTTAGTGAGCAGCCAGCTGTGGATCTTAAGTCGAACATTCCCGAGGAAACCCGCACATGCAAATGTGAAGACTGACTGAGGGCTGTGCGGGCAGGGCCACCTTTCGCAGCCACGCGTCAGGGAAAGGCTCCTCAGAAGCAGGGACAGATTCTCTGCTGTGGCCGGGAGCCGCGCCGTCTTCTCGCCCACCTGGGGGAACTGAGCGGGGCTTATGGAAGACGCACGTGGAGAGCAGCCTCTTGCTAAAGTGAGTGTCTCATCCAAAACCTCTTAGTCTCAGGCCTGGAGGGCGGTGAGGTCCGCTCGCTTCCCGTGCGTTTCCTGGCGTCAGAGCGACCTGGTGTGTCCCCGAAGTCCTGGTTAGGCCCCGAGGCGGCGACAAGCCTCCTTACTTGTGTGTGTGCAGTCGGAGCGGCTCAGGTCCTTGGACTCGGGTGCACTCTTCCTCGCTGGGGCAGGAGCCAGGACCCCCGCTCCCGCTCCCTGGTGTCATGCGACCCCTTCTGCACATGCCTGGTTTCATTTGTGAGATGAAACCTGACAGTCCCACTAGGACAGAGCCATGTGTGCCTGTCTGTGTGATGTTTCCAGAATAATACCGCTGCTGGAGAAGAGCTCTAAGTGCCCGGCAGAACCTGCACCCCGCACGGCAGGCCCCACCGCTCGGACCTGCGTGCTGTTGGTGAGGACGGCCGGAGGCATTTTCTGGGAGAAGTCGCAGGTGGTGCTGGTGTGTCCCGGAGGTGGGGGACCAAGGCCTTAGCTTCACTTTGGCTCTTTTTCTTTCAAGTGATACTCTACGGCTGAGGCATTTTTAAAAGCAGCTCCTAGCCTCTGGTGGGTGCAGTGGGTGGTTGTGGGCTCTGACTGATGGCGGGCTCGCTCTGAGAGCTCTGTCTTCGTCCACAGTCTGTCCGGGCACAGGTGCGCTCTTCGCTGGGGCCCAGGGCCGCAGTGGGCTGAAAGGCGCGCCTCCCGGGGTTCATTGCACATTCTTGGGTGCAGATGAGCCAAACACAGCAATGTATCAATCGCCACAAGCTTTCTAAAAGCCACAGCTTTCAGCTTTGAACAAGTCACTTCGCCTTCTGAGCCTCGGTTTCTTCATTTGTGAAATAGGAGTGGGATTGTAAGTTAGAGTGTTCCTACGTCTAAATTTCTGTGATTTAAGGTCTCCCAGGCCTTTAGTTAAACATTCTGACCTAGTTGATTGGATCAGAGTGCTCATGGCTTGATAATATCTCAGCAAATTGGTGACTTTTAGCCTGACCTGTTGGCTGGTGACCTGTTTATCTTTTCCTTTATGTCACATTGTTTTTGAAAGGTAATTTCCTTTAAGTTTCTCATATTACAAACCTCTCCTCGAGAGGTTAGTGTTGTGTGTCATGGCAGTAGCTGCAGCCATGAAAGAAAGGATACTCCACATTCAAACCTCTAGCTTTTTGCTTTAAATATATACATATACAGTAGTAGTAGTAGTAGTAGTGTGTGTGTGTGTGTGTGTGTAACTAGTATATACTCAAGCACTGAGTGTTTTCCCTTCAGTGTTTAATATGATGTAGTTTGCATGAAATACTCATTTCCCCCCTATTTTAAGTTGGTCTGAAAGAGGTCTACCACCAGCAATTTTCTGATTTACTTTTTAAGCCTGTAGTTATTAGAAGTTAGTAACTTAATGTTTAATGTCTCTTTTTGTGGGGAGAATAAAAAATTGTATATACTAGTATAGATATATTCATTCATTCTCAGGATCTTGCTATTTTTTTCTTGCGCATGGCTAACTTTTGTTCTATACAGGGAAGTAGCAAATGGTAACAATATTTTAAAAGATGGAATGAATTCAGATTGTCATCTAATGAGTAAAGTGCCTTAAAAACCACGGTTTGATCAAAAACAAGGCTTGGTAGCGACGGGCCTAGCACTCACAGGTCACTGTGTAAGGATAATGGTAGTAAAGACCACGAAGTATTTGAGTAACGAGGGACAAGTGTGCCCTTCTGTTGGGGATGGAAGACACAGTGGAGAGTGATGAGGAAGAACAAATGGAGTGACCTAGTGTCTGAGTCACTCAGACCGGCGGCTTGGAGGGGCTCACAGAGCACAGTAACAGACGCGAAGTGTGTCCATTTTAAGTTACTTTTATCAATGTGCTTTTATCAATGTTTGACATACAAGTTGTTGAATGGATAGATGCTGAGCCTTACGTATCCAGCAATACAGTATTGTTATAATAAAGTTTATATTGAGTGCTTATGAGCCAAACGTTGTGCTAAGCATTTTACAGTAAGACCCTATGAACTCTTCTCACAGCCTCAAGAGATGAGATGAGATGAGACCAGAGATGAAGGAACCGAGGTCTCAAGTCACACTCAGTGGCTGAGCTGGGGTTTAAAGCCTGTTGGTTGACTCCAGAGGCCCAACATTTAGTATTTCACTGTTACACTGCCTGAACTGCCCATCTCCTAAACTAACGCATACGTCAGTGATTCTTAATCTTTTTTTGGTGGGGAAAGAGGGGGCTCAGTTCCCCTCTAAAATCCAGAGAAGCTGTGGACCAAATATCCCTTCCCCACCACCAAGAACATTCGTAGAGATATGAAGTATTGGGTTTGGCTTCAGGAACTTCACAGACCCAGCTTGGAGCTCAGCCAATCACTCTAGATAGATTTTTGCTCTTAAAAATGGACTTGGGCTTTATTTAAAACAATCTATTTTTTTTTTTAACTAGTAGGTAGAAGAGGCCCAAGTCTTTTAGAGATGGGCCTATGTACTGCTTGCATTTCAAATCATCTTGTCAAACTTTCATATTGAAAGAGTCTTTACACCCCACAGGAGATTCATCTGTGGGTGCCACATTAAAAACCAGAAGTGGAGAACTCGGGTATATAACTTGATAATGCGTGTCAGGCACGGCGTTCAGGCTGTGCTGGTACCTTTAGCACCGAGAAGAATTCCTTTGGTTTTCCCCCCCAAGGTTTATGCACTATTTTTTTCCTTTGAACCTCAGAGTGTATATAAAATATACATTTAATGTTTCTTGCCTTCATCCTTCTTCTATTCCCTGGACCACTGGTTCTCCACCTTTACTGGGCATCAGAATCACCTGGAAGACCCCACTCCCTAAGTTTCTGACTCAGATCTGGGGCAAGGCCCAAGAATGGGCATTTCTGCCAGGTTCCCGCTGATGCTGATGTTGCTGATGTGAGGACCACCTGTGAGAACCACGGTCCTGGACTATCAGCCCTACCTGTTTATTCCTGGATATTTTTGTTTGCGTCCTCTGGGTTTGAAACCTAAAGAAACCTCACAGTTTGCTCATTGATTTTTAGGGGAAGCTCTGTATGGTGATTTTTTGATACACACATGATATCCATCTGGCCTGCATACTGTAGTATATAATTTTGTTCATGCTAACAAAAAGTCAAACATAAGACACATTATTTATAGAAGACTATACCTTACCAAGACTGAGCTCTGTCCCTGCAGGCGACCTTTGAAATAGGATACAAGCTTCGGCAAGTTGTCCGTCAAGCTCCCTGATGGCAAAATTCTGAATGGAGACTCCAGAGCGCTCCTGCCCCAGCTTGTATGACCTTGAGAAGGACTACCTCTGAGACCATTGAAGTCACACGTGACTGCAGGCTTTGGCAGGTCTCGCCGGCAGCTTTCACTTACACACGAGTAGTGTTTCCTACTCCCATCTCTGTCTTTCTGTGCCTTGGGAGGAAGAGGGGCTGGGAGCTGGTGTCTTGCCCTTTTGGGTGCATTTGTGCTGAAGGCCACTTGGTTCACTTGCTGGAATGTTCCCCTGGGGCGCCGCCTCACAGCCGCGCACGGTGGTATAATAGCGTCTCACTAGCAGCTTATCCTCGGCTGCACTGTTAACATACTAACTGTATTATTACTGTACCAGTGTAATATTTCTGCTTTACATCTGCTGCTCCTGTAATGGAATAGTCCATCTATGCCTGAACCTGTGTCTGAATTGCCTTTGAGTTTTTCCTAGTTAAAACCTGAGTATAGGAAACAAGTGTAGTGAAGAAATACCTGCTTTCATTTATACCCTTAGTTGTGTTTTGGGTTTGTTTTGGGGTAATTCTCACCTGAGGGTATTTTTCCACTGATTATTTTTAGAGAGAGTTGAAGGGAGGGGGAGAGACAGAGAGAAACATCGATGTGAGAGAGACATCAATTGGTTACCTCCCGCACGCACCCCGACCAGGGCCAGGGATCGAGCCTGCAATTGAAGTCCTGACTGGAATCGAACCCAGGACCCTTCCGTCCTTGGGCTGACACTCTACCCGCTGAGCCAGACTGGCTTGTTTGTTTATCACAGATGAGTGTGTGCAGAGTTATCTCAGGCGGATGCTCTGCAGTTGCCTATGGTGTGGGATGCACAGACTGGACTCCTGGGGGTAGAAGGCCACACGCAGCACCCGCTTCCCAAAGTCTGGATAGTCAGCTGATGTTCCAGATAAGATACTTTCTGAAGGCCTTGTCGGTACCTGCCACTAGTGTTCATGAAGGTCTGTGTGGATCTTAACTGCCTCACGGCCCGTCACGCATCTTGTCGAGGGCAGAGATATGTGACACGTGTGTACAGGTCCTGCTAATGACAGGTCCACATGGCAGGTACGCTGGAGTTAGTGTGTAATCCCAGGTGTCTAAGCCATCAGCCTGTGAACACCTACAATGTGAAAACAAATTGACCTACGTTCTTCTGTTTAGCCTCAAGATACTAAAGCCCAGAGCCCTCATCTTCTTCCTCGAACCTGCGTTTATTTTTGCCGAAAAGGCTGCTTGTGGAAGTGCAGTTACAATGTGGCTGTAGGTGAGAGCATCGCTTCAGACTATCGCAAGGGGAGGTCTCGATCTGGGGGCAAGTTTCTTTTTCATTTGGCTTTTGAAGCAAGAACATGGATTGACCCTGTTACACTCTGACAGGTGTTCCCATGCCCACCCCTCGGGGTGTGCACACCTTGGGCAGGGGTCTGCTCCCTTCCGCACGTCTCATCAGGGATTCGCAGGTCTCATCTCACTTCACTGACCAAGCGATTCTCCCCTATAGTCCCTCTATAGGGCAGGACTTTTTTTAAAAAAAATATTTTTTTACTGATTTCAGAGAGGAGGGGAGATAGAGATAGAAACATCAATAATGAGAGAGACTTATCGATCGGCTGCCTCCTGCACGCCCCACACTGGGGACCAAGCCCACAATCCGGGCATTGCATAGGTCGATGCTCAACCACTGAGCCACGCCAGCCTGGCTGTAGAGCAGGATTTAACTAAGTTAGAGAATAAACACACAAAATATCACTAACAGAGGAGGCCTTGTGACCTGCCAGCATCACAGTGATGCTGGTGATTGCCATTGCAGTTTTTAGCGTAGTGGGAAAGGCACTGAGGAGTCTTGTATTGGCATTGGACAAGAAGCCTGGTTTCCTGTGCCAGCACCTTTACCAGCTGGGCAGGCTGCGAGAGCTCATCGTATTGTATCTGAATCTTACCCTCAGCTACTGCTTTTCGGGTAAAAGGCCCAGCTAGGTGACTTGCAAGATGTCCTATGACTCCCTGGCTAATGAACGGCTGACCTCAGGGTTCTGAAGATGAGAGGCTCCTGTTTAATTCCAGCTCTTTCCCTAGTCGAGTGACTGGCCAGGCAAGCGCTCCCTGTCTGAAGGGCCAGTCTGCCCCAGCACTGCACACACGTGTGCATGTGCCACTGAGGACCACGGTGTTCATGCGTGGAGTGTGCTCCACGAGGAAGTCGAATGGCCTTGTCGTCTGGGCAGGAGATCCCCGTTGTTAGAGAGTCACTCAGTGGCCAGGATGGCACATTAGGGGCTTATTTCCGGCCTTTCCGCGCTCAGGGCAGTTAGGTGTGTAGTGTGTGGGGCTCAGCGTTCATGCTCTGAGGGCAGCCCTGGGAGGCCGACCAGAGACGCTGATACTTGCCTCGCGGCAGACGCTGGGATGGCCCCGGTGTCGTCGGTGGGCTGGGTGCTCGCCGTCCTCGTGGCGCTCCCAGTCAGCGGTCAGCCCGTGCCCGAACACGGTGTGAACAAGCTGGAATGCACGTGTTTCTATACTCACCAGAGGCCGGTGGGACGATTCGCGCCTGGGCGGGTCCCTAATGGCTGCCGGCTGGCCCCGCCCCCTGGTTGAACTCCCAGAGGAACTCCGGTGGAGGGGACGATTTGCATCCTACGCTTTTATTACATAGGATACTTGACAGATATTTAACATGAGATAATATGGGCAGGAAGTAGGCTAAAAGGGAAGACGAGAAATGGTAGCTCTTCCCAAGTATCTTATGCTTGTCAGGGAGAAGGTTCGATGAAGGCTGTGCTCTTGTGAAGGCAGAATTCAGCTCTATACCTTTAAGAATATTTTAACTCCGAGTCATTCAGTCAACAAGCACAGTAAATCATCACTTAACACCGTTGTTAGGTTCTGCGACTTTAAGCAAAGCTCCCTATACTGTAGCTAATTGATATAGACGAGTTGAGTTCCATAATGTCGAAGGAATAAAATGTAATTCGAGCACCTGCTGTGCCCGACCGACACCGTGGCAGCTGCTAGAGATGCGGTCCTTCCTGAATAGGCCACTTTCTCTCTCTCGATGTCACTTCCAGTCCAGTGAGGGAGGCACGCTCACAGCTAATTACACGGTGACACAGAAATGCGGCCACTGAGTTCGCAACGGACCCGACCTGGCCTGGGACTCGGGAGTGGCGGGAGGGAAGGCCCTGAGGAAGGGAGGTTTAAGCTGAGAGTTGAAAGGTGAAGACTTAGCTTGGGGGTCGGCAGGTCCTGAAATGGGGGTGTGTTTTGGCTGAGAGACTGAGAGGCTAGTGGGGGGAGGTGGTGAGTGCTGAGGCGATGCAGGCCCATGGAGGGCCTGGCGCTGTCCAGCCTTGGGGCCCCCAGAGTCACACCCGGTGCCACACTGTGCTCAGGGCGCCGGGACGCGTCGCCTCCAGTCGCTACTCGCCTGTGAGGAAGAGGCCATGGCTCTTCTCGCTGTGCATGTGGGGAGGTGAAGGTCAGACATCAGAGCCTGGGATGTGGAGCCAGAGGGCAGCCAGTGAAGGCAGAGCGTGACTGCAGCTCGGAACCCTCTGATGCTGCAGCGCCCCCACCATTCGCCGCTGTCCGTTCGTTTATCGCTCACACAGGCTGTTCCAGGCGGAGAGTGCAAGTTCCGCACAATCTAAAGAATTTCCCAGCAGCCAGCTGTTGGGAAATGCAGGCGGGGAGGGAGGCCCAGGGATTGTAAGTGTTCATTCCGGGGAGAGCAGACGGCCGCCTCTCAGGGCCGGAGTGGGGAGGAGGCGGAGCCAGGGGACCCTGGATTGCCTCTGGTTCACTGCGCTGTAGTTCATGTCCATATGTGTGTGTTTTCCTCCAGGGACCATGAGAGACGCCAGGCTGACAGCACTGGAAACCGAATTACCAATTGTCCTCAGAACAGGTAAGGCGTCAGCTCAGTCCACTGGCTCGGGGACAGAGGGCGCTGCTCCCTCCCTTCCTTTGTGCACCCCCTGAACCACGGGCATTCCCTACATGCCACATACAATTCTTCATTGCACTCGCTAGGTCTGTCCGCCCTGCGTAGCACCCTGCGCTGAGGTGCTCGAGGAATATTTGTATGAATTTAAAAAAGAGAGATGCTCCCTGGCTGGTGTTGCTCAGTGGTTAGAGCGACAGACTACACACTGAGGGTCTCGGATTCGATTCCAGGTCATGGGCACCTACCTAAGTTTTAGGTTCGATCCTCAGCCCCAGTCATGGTGTGCATGGGAGGCAACCAATCAATGTGTCTCTCTCACATCAATGTTTCTCTGTCTTCCCTCCCTCCCTTCACTCTCTAAAAATCAATGGAAAAAATACCCACCTGTGAAGATGAACAAAAACAACAACAACAAAAATAAAAATTAAAAGGAAAGATGTTCCAATCATGGGACTCATTCCAAGAGCTTATGATTGAGCTCCCGTGAGGGCTTTCTGGAATATCAGAAATCCTTAAACTTTGCTTACCTAAACGAAGAATCTCACACAATATTTATATATTTTTCTAGGAACTAGAAAAGATGGGTAAAATTTAGAATTTTAGAACCAAAGAGAAAAGCTGTTGCCACAAGTGTGCTCATGTGCTTTGGCTTCTGTAGAGCGTTTGGAAGGAGGAGGCTTCAGAAAGCAGGCGTTTATGCCCGCGTTATATTTGCGCACAGCAACAAGCTGGGTGTCCAGGCTGGTCAGCCTGGCTGCTGCCCGGCTGCTGGACGGGCGCCATCTTTGTTAGAACTGAGCTCCTGTCACTCTGTGCTGGGCTCCTCATTGGAGGACCGGCCCCGACAGGCGGTCTCAGTGCACAGAAGACAGCGTCTCCCAGGATGAGGCCAGGTAAGCAGCAATATCAGTGGAACAAAACCGAACTGCGGACAGGTTACTCTTAGGCCTGAGCGTCCTTGGTGATTTGCCTGCCGTAGAAGTGAGCGCCGGGCCAGGCGTGCTGTTAAGGGGTGACCTTCCGCGTGGGCCCCAGGTCTGCCCGGTGCCCCCCTGCCAGCGGTGCTCTTTGTGCAGGGCCTGTGCTGAGGTCTGGCTTCAGCCTCTCACTCAGTCCTCCAAGGAAGCAGCAACCGGCAGGCTGGGCTTAGCGTACTGATTTTTTTAATTTTAATTTTTAAAAATTTTTAAGTCTATTGGAGTAACATTGGTCAACACGAACATACAGGTTTCAGGCATCTTTACTTATAACTGTAATTTAATCCACCTCAGTCTGGTGACATTTGTGTCGCTTCTCAGTTTGAACTCTTCTGGGATGAGATCTTACCAGCTGTAAGGTTTCTGAGCCCTTTCAAATCGACTTCCTTTGTGATTCACCTGTAAGATGTATATTACAGGTGTGACCCAGCAACTTCCTGTTTCGTGATTTGCTATCAGAAATGCATTTAGACACTTTAGTTAAGTTTTCTGGCTAATGAACTTCTGACTCACAAAGAGCCAAATCAGTGACTGTTAACCAGGTTATAATTAAACAAGAGCGTAGATGGTAGTAGTTAATACTCGTGGTTTCTGGGATCGTTGTTACTCTAAATTCGCCATGCGACGCCATGCGAGGAGGAGTTAACCCTTTAGCACAGTGTTTCTCAAACAGGGCGTATGTATCACCCGGATAGGAACGACCTGGGTGCCTATTAAAGTGCAGGTTCCCGAGGCAGTAAGAGTGCAAGTGGCTGCAAATGACACGTCTGCTCATTGGCCTGGGAACTGGGCCAGCTGTGTTTGCCTTGCCACGTGACCTCGCAAACTCACTCGTCCTTTTTGAGTGTCCCTATTCTCATCTGAAAATAAGGGTGAGACCTGCTTAGCCCAGAGCGGCTGTGAGGGTCAGAGCCACACGCCGCTGACTGTCACATTGCAGGGCTTGGGGTTTGGAGTCAGGCAGATCAGGGCTCAGCGCGCAGGTCTTCCTTGGTTTGCCTCTTCCTGGCTCTGTGACCCCGAGCGAAAGGCCTAGCCCAGTGATGGCGAACCTGTGACACGTGTCAGAGGTGACACGCGAACTCATTTTTGGGGTTGATTTTTCTTTGTTAAATGGCATTTAAATATATAAAATAAATATCAAAAATATAAGTCTTTGTTTTACTATGGTTGCAGATACCAAAAAATTTCTATATGTGACACGGCACCAGAGTTAAGTTAGGGTTTTTCAAAATGCTGACACGCCGAGCTCAGAAGGTTCGCCATCACTGGGCCCTAACCTGTTGCTCTCCCTACGAAAGTGGGACCAAGACCACTCACATGGCTGCAGGAAAGGAGCATATTTGATGGTGTTGGTGGAAGGTGCGCAGCGCCTGTCGGACGCATGGTAGTGGTCATTACCTGGCTTTGGGAAACAGCTTTAGGGACCACAGTGGGAGACTTACATAGTGTGTGTACAGTGCGCTTGGTGAGTGAGCTGCTTTTCGTATGTACAGGTGGCGCAGCTGCTCCACTGCCGTAAAGAACTGAGCTTTTGCCCTGACCTGTTTGGCTCAGTGGATGGAGTGTTGGCCTGCAGACTGAGGGGTCCCCGGTTCGATTCTGGTCAGGGGCATGTACTTTGGTTACGAGCAAATCCCCAGTTGGGAGTGTGCAGGAGGCAGCTGATCGATGTTTCTCTCTCATCGATGTTTCTAGCTCTCTATCTCCCTTCCTCTCTGTAAAAAATCAATAAAATATATTTTAAAAAAACCAAAAAACTGAGCTTTCAAGGTGAAGTTTGCCCTGGTGCCGCTTTCCTGTAGCCAACAGCGTGAGGCGTGCACGCTCCAAATGGAGAAACGACCCCTGGTTCACACCCTGAGGACAGTACCTGTGTCCATGGGTTATATATATATATGCATACAAGTTCTTTGGCCGATCACTTCCCACCCAGCATTTTCTTCTTGACCATCGCTCCAGTGTCTGCTAGTAAAAGCTGCTACAGCCGAAACCGGTTTGGCTCAGTGGATAGAGCGTCGGCCTGCGGACTGAAAGGTCCCAGGTTCGATTCCGGTCAAAGGCATGTACCTGGGTTGCGGGCACATCCCCGGTGGGGGATGTGCAGGAGGCGGCTGGTTGATGTTTCTCTCTCATCGATGTTTCTGACTCTCTATCTCTCTCCCTTCCTCTCTGTAAAAAAATCAATAAAATATATTTAAAAAAAAAAAACAATAAAAAAAGAAAAAGAAAAAAAAAAAAAAAGCTGCTACAGCTGGTTAGGTCCTCAGCCCCTGAGGACAGTACCTGGGGACCTAACCAGCTGTACTAAATTTCAGACATTGGAGTGATAGTCAAGAATAAAATGCTGGGTGGGAAGTGATCAACCAAAGGATCCATGGACACAGACACGAGGGTGGTGAAGGCCTTGGCGGGGGGCTAGAAGGGGTCAATGGGCGAAAAACGGGGACATATGCAATGCTTTCAACAATAGAGATTAAATTTTTAAAAAATCAGAATTAAAAAAAGAAAATCCTATGCTGTTAGTTCCTTTTCTGCAAATAGTTCACCTACTTTTACACGCTGATTTGAAAAATAAACACTATCTTAGCCAAAAACCCAGGGCAGAAACAGCAGTAGGAATAACTCTGTTTGGTTCTTTTATGAAGTTGCTGTGACAGTCCGGCTGGCCGTGTGGTGTTTGGTTTCTCTGGCTGTAGAACTCTTCTCTGTGAGTTTGTCACAGGCAGGGGTAGTCTCACGCCCGCACTGCTCCCATAACAGCGTTCTGCACACTCTTCGAGGCATGGAACGCAGGCGCTGCTCTGCCTTCCAGGTAGTTTTTTGTGGGGAACATGAGACTGTTGGGTCACACTGTCGTCTTCCTTTTTCTCAGTCTGGTAGTGGCACCAATGAAGAGCCTCCAGCATCTGTAACGAACGTCCTGGACCCGGCACAGCACGTCTGTGAGAAAATGGCCCAACAAGCCAACCTCGGGGAGCTGCTCTCCATGCTGGACTCCCCCGTGCTGAGCGTGCGCGATGACGTCACGGCCATCTTTAAAGAGAACCTCAGTGCTGGTGAGCGAGGGCAGGTGGTTTCAGCTCGTCTGCCAGTCGGCAGAGAGCGACGTAGAGCGACCAGAACCCTGCGGCTCAGCTGTGCTTTCCCTTCTCAGGAGTCTTTACACACCAAGAGAGAGCTCCCGTGGGTGGAGCCACTCTAGGTGTGGGTCCAGCTTCTCCTTGCAGAACATTCAAATGTGCACACAGACACAGACGCGAGAATCCCATCGTGAGCCCCACGCACCCAGCACCCAAGTTTCTGCTGTTCTTTTTTTAAAATATACTTTTTATTGATTTCAAATTAGAGGAAGGGACAGGGAGAGAGAGAGAGAAAGAGAGAGAGAGAAACATCAATGATGGGAGAGAATCATTGATTGGCCGCCTCCTGCACGCCCCACACTGGGGATCAAGCCCCAAACTTGAGCATATGCCCTGAACGGGAATTAAACCGTGACCTCCTGGTTCTGTTCATAGGTCGACGCTCAACCACTGAGCCACACCGGCAGGGCAAAATGAATTAGCTTTTGTAATTAAAAAAAGTAATAAAAAAGAAGCTAGCATTTCATGTGCTTATATGGCTATTTAGGCCAATAAACTTGGTGTTGTCTTACAGTTAGACCTAAGTGAATGTAGTGAAGCAGAGGTAGAGTGCTTCGTACGACTTTGGGTAACGTGTAGAGAAACATTTTCTGGATTTTGTGACAGGCAGCGAGTTGAGGTAAATTTAGAATGTCAAAGGAAGTGACTCTGAGAACCCCTCTTCTTTCTTTAGACCGGGGGCCGATGCTTGTGAACACCTTGGTGGACTATTACCTGGAAACCAGTTCTCAGCAAGTATTGCACATCCTGACTACCTTGCAAGAGCCACACGATAAGGTACTGCAGGGGCAGCGTGGAGCGTGGGAGATGTTCTCCCGAGATGGGTGCCAGTCCTCCGCACCCGTGTGCAGGCTCCGGAGCTCCCCTCCCCCCAACCTCTGCCGCCACGGGGCCTCGTTCCCAGGTGTCGCCATACGTAAAAGTCACCCGCAGGACCTGTGTCTCCGGAAAAGTTTACAAAATGAAATAAATTCCAGAGGCTTTTTAAGATCTTGCTGTTTAAAAAAATCCTGGAATCCCAATACTAGAATGGTACAGGGCCACTTCAGTTCATAAAGTGCGCCTTGTTGAACCCGGGCTTTGAGTTGGGTTTTTCAGCTTCTAATTAATCTGGGGAAATCTTAAGTGCAAACTAACGGGACTGATGGACGAGTCCAGCTTCCCAGCGCTGGGAGGGCCCTTACGTGTTGCTTTTGCTTTATGTTGGCCGGCGGTGGACAGCTGGCAGAGCACCG